>NC_084628.1:20660413-20695413 GCF_033978795.1 Nerophis ophidion
AAAAATATGACTTTTTTTATCTTTGTGAAAACATTGGACACAGTGTGTTGTCAAGCTTATGAGATGCGATGCAAGTGTAAGCCACTGTGACACTATTGTTCTTTTTTTTTTTTTATAAATGTCTAATGATTATGTCAATGAGGGATTTTTAATCACTGCTATGCTGAAATTATAACTAATATTGATACTGTTGTTGATAATATTCATTTTTGTTTCACTACTTTTGGTTTGTTCTGTGTCGTGTTTGTGTCTCCTCGCAATTGCTCTGATTATTGCAGTTCTGAGTGTTGCTGGGTCAGGTTTGGTTTTGGAGTTGGATTGCACTGTTATGGTATTGCTGTGTATCGGTTTGTTGATTGATAAAAAAAAATAAAAATAAAGATGAAAATCCACCCCCCCAAAAAATCGCTTTTTAAAAAAATGTGAATCGTGAATCGTATTCGAATCTATTTTTTCCCACACCCCTAACATATACACATACTGTATATACATACACATATATGTGTATGTATATATATATGTAAATATATATACACACACACACACACACACACATATTTGAATGTTTATGTGTGTATATATAAATATACACACACACACATATATGTGTATGTTTATATGTGTGTGTGTAATTGTATATATATATATATATATATATATATATATATATATATATATATATATATATATATATATATATATATATATATGTATGTATCTACATATGTATGTATATACAATACAGGCCAAAGGTTTGGACACACCTTCTCATTAAACGAGTTTTCTTTATTTCCATGACTATTTACATTGTAGATTGTCACTGACGGCATCAAAACTATGAATGAACACATGTGGAGTTATGTACCTCAGAAAAAAAGGTGAAATAACTGAAAACATGTTTCATATTCTAGTTTCTTCAAAATAGCCACCCTTTACTCTGATTACTGCTTTGCACACGCTTGGCATTCTCTCACTAAGCTTCAAGAGGTAGTCACCTAAAATGGTTTTCACTTCACAGGTGTGCTTGAAGCTCATCGAGAGAATGCCAAGAGTGTGCAAAGCAGTAATCAGAGCAAAGGGTGGGTATTTTGAAGAAACTAAAATATAAAACATGTTTTCAGTTATTTCACCTATTTTTTTTGTTAATTCCATAATTGCACGTGTTCATTCATAGTTGTTAATGCCTTCAGTGACAATCTACAATGTAAATAGTCATGAAAATAAAGAAAACGCATTGAATGAGAAAGCGTGTCCAAACCTTTGGCCTGTACTCTATATCTGACCTGTACTCTATATCAGTGGTCCCCAACCACTGAGCTGCGGCCCGATACTGAGCCGCGGCGCGATTGGTACCGGGCCGCAGAAGAATTAAACATTTTTTTTTTTTTAATAAACATAAAAAACACAAGATACACTTACAATTAGTGCACCAACCCAAAAAACCTCCCTCTTTCATGACAAAAACCTCCCTTTTTCATGACAAAGAAAAAAGAAAAAAAACACAGCTAGTTACAGAAACCAGCATAACGCCAAAAAACCACAAAAAACAAACATGTTATATTTTCTAACAACTTGTTTAAAGCGGCGTGTCTGCCAGAGACATTGTTTGAATTATTCTACGGTTTGTGGCTGTTTGGGGTTAGCTTCAGCTTTAGCAACGCAGTCTAGCTTAGTTCAGAAGACGAAACAAAAATTTTAGCGCTTGTAAATTCGGCACCAGCATTTTGTGGTGCCAAACTTAATTAAGTAAATAAATATGTTTCATTAAATTATTTCAATAAAAATTGTTTCATTCAGTGTCTAGCGCAATTTCATCGGCGAGAGTTTTTTGGTCTGACTTCCTGTTCCTGTCAGCTCAGCCACCATCTTGTCCAGTGTTAAAAATTTTCTAAACCGTCATAATTTAATTTGCGTATGTATATATGTTCGGTGCCAATACTATTTTGCAAAGGCATTGTATGATTTTGGATTAAAAGTTTGTTGATTTATGAACCTATTTTGCACATGCGTCCCAACTGTGCTGAACAGGGCTTTTATTTGGTTTGCTTTGCTATTATTTTTTTCCATTCTATTTGCACCCTCACAGTGTTTTCGTAGTAGGCCTATGTATTCATTAAAACAAGGCAGAGGTTTATTCAACAAGTTTTGGCCACTGTAACATTACACACACACTTTGAATAGTAACACTGTGTTCCAATATAGGACAATAAAACACTGTACTTTAATCAAGTGATTCGTTGGCATACCACTAGATGGAGCCATAGTTTGAGAATCACTACAGAATCTGTTCTATACATGTATTCCTATTGAATTAGCTGACCATATTCTAAAATCCCAAAAAGACGACACAAGGCGGGCAGCACGGTCAAGGCAGGGACAACGTTAAAATTTGCCAATCCATCCATCCATTTTCTACCGCTTATTCCTTTTCGGGGTCGCGGGGGGCGCTGGCGCCTATCTCAGCTACAATCGGGCGGAAGGCGGGGTACACCCTGGACAAGTCGCCACCTCATCGCAGGGCCAACACAGATAGACAGACAACATTCACACTCACATTCACACACTAGGGCCAATTTAGTGTTGCCAATCAACCTATCCCCAGGTGCATGTCTTTGGAAGTGGGAGGAAGCCGGAGTACCCGGAGGGAACCCACGCATTCACGGGGAGAACATGCAAACTCCACACAGAAAGATCCCGAGCCTGGATTTGCCAATGATACTTGAAATTGCTTTATAAATAATATATTTATTTAAATAAAGCATTTTTTTCTCCTCTGTTGACAGCAGTGTTGGCGCTAGGAATTTTCAAAATGGGGTCCCATGGACCCCATCAAGTCATAAAAATGGGGTCCCAAGTACATTTTTTGGGGTCCCACTTTTTTGTAAGCGTTTTGAAAACAAATGATAAATGTATGCATTGTCTTGTTATATCTCACATTATATATTGTGTTTTGGAAAAAGATTGTCATAAACGTTAATTCATTAAAATAAATAGTATGAAAAGAAGACACATTTTTATGCATATGTAAATGTATTCAGTTATAAACATTCATTCACTTTCTTCTTTCCTTCATGGATCTAAACTTTTCCGCTGCTTGTAGTTGTTTCTATGTTTTTATTTATTAAGTTGAAGGTGTATTTATTTCAGTATAAAAGTGTAAAAAGTGTTTTGCTTCGGACCTGAAATGATGATAATGGTGTGCCAGGGCATTATTACATTTTATATTTAACGGTTAAATCTCTGGAGTCTACATCAACTTCAGATCTATTCCTCATTTCAAAATGTTCAACAGTTTGTTTTCCGCCCTTTTTTGTCAAACAAAACAATGTTTCTTTTATGGAAAACACACAAAATGTGCAAAATCTTCCACCAAAAATATTTTTTTTCCAAAGTGAAATGTTTGATGTGACATAATTGGGGTTGAGGTGGGGGGGTGTATGGGATAGCGGGTGTGTATGTTGTAGCATCCCGGAAGAGTTAGTGCTACAAGGGGTGAGGATGTTCTCCCGAAATGTGTTTGTCATTCTTGTTTGATGTGGGTTCACAGTGTGGCGCATATTTGTAACAGTGTTAAAGTTGTTTATGTGGCCACCCTCGGAGCGACCTGTATGGCTGTTGATCAAGTATGCCTTGATTAACGATCAACACACATCCTCGCTCTCTCGCTGTCTCTGCTCCTCCCTCACGAATGATGCTGCGTGCGCACACCTTCACAGTTTTTGTTTTTAACCCCCTCTTAACCCTGTATGTACAAACCCCATTTCCATATGAGTTGGGAAATTGTGTTAGATGTAAATATAAACGGAATACAATATTTTGCAAATCCTTTTCAACCCATATTCAATTGAATGCACTACAAAGATAAGATATATGATTTTCAGACTCAGAAACTTAAATTTATTTGCAAATAACTTAGAATTTCATGGCTGCAACACGTGCCAAAGTAGTTAGGAAAGGGCATGTTCATCAGTGTGTTACATCACCTTTTCTTTTAACAACACTCAATAAACGTTTGGGAACTGAGGAAACTAATTGTTGATGCTTTGACAGTGGAATTCTTTCCCATTCTTGTTTTATGTAGCGCTTCAGTCGTTCAACAGTCCGGGGTCTCCGCTGTCGTATTTTACGCTTCATAATGTGCCACACATTTTCGATGGGAGACAGGTCTGGACTGCAGGCAGGCCAGGAAAGTACCCGCACTCTTTTACTACAAAGCCACGCTGTTGTAAAACATGGCTTGGCATGGTCTTGCTGAAATAAACAGGGGCATCCATGATAACGTTGCTTGGATGACAACAAATGTTGCTCCAAAACCTGTGTGGACCTTTCAGCATTAATGGTGCCTTCACAGATGTGTAAGTTACCCATGCCTTGGGCACTAATACACCCCCATACCATCACAGATGCTGGCTTTCCAACTTTGCGCCTATAACAATCCGGATAGTTATTTTCCTCTTTGTTCCGGAGGACACCACGTCCACAGTTTCCAAATATGATTTGAAATGTGGACTCGTCAGACCACAGAATACTTTACCACTTTGCATCAGTCCATCTTAGATGAGCTCGGGCCCAACCAAGCCGGCGGCGTTTCAGATTACTGTTGATAAATGGGTTTGGCTTTGCATAGTAGAGTTTTAACTTGCACTTACAGATGTAGCGACCAACTGACAGTGGTTTTATGAAGTGTTCCGGAGCACATGTGGGGATATCCTTTACACACTGATCTCGGTTTTTGATGCAGTACCACCTGAGGGGTCAAAGGTCCGTAATATCATCGCTTACGTGCAGTGATTTCTCCAGATTCTCTGAACCTTTTAATGATTTCACGGACCGTAGATGGTAAAATCCCTAAATTCCTTGCAATAGCTCGTTGAGAAATGTTGTTCTAAAACTGTTCGACAATTTGCTTACAAATTGGTGACCCTCGCCCCATCCTTGTTTGTGAATTACTTAGCATTTCATGGAAGCTGCTTTTATACCCAATCATGGCACCCACCTGTTCCCAATTAGCTTGCACACCTGTGGGATATTCCAAAATAAGTGTTTGATGAGCATTTCTCAACTTTATCAGTATTTATTGCCACCTTTCCCAACTTCTTTGTCACGTATTGCTGGCTTCAAATTCTAAAGTTAATGATTATTTGCAAAAAAAAATGTTTATCAGTTTGAACATCAAATATGTTGTCTTTGTAGTATAGTCAACTGAATATGGGTTGAAAACAATTTGCAAATCATTGTATTCCGTTTATATTTACATCAAACACTATTTCCCAACTCAAATGGAAACGGGGTTTGTACATTGAAAATACAGGCAACCCTGACTTAAAACGACGGACATATGGAGGCATTTGACAAACCCCGCCCGGACACCCCCGACAGCCCTGCAAAAGAGGACATATCCGGGGAAAAGAGGACGTATGGTCAGTCTATATTAACTATGCTAATTATAATATAACTACATGATTATGTACATTCTATAGTTCTCGAGGTACTATTTGGTACTAAGTTTTGTGCCATGAATGAACCTAATGAATCCACTTTGACATTGTTGAACACGAGTATTAATGTCTGTAGTTTTCTACTCTCTCTGCTATGTTGTCGGAGTCAGTGCTTGATGCCCAACCCTTTTTTTTCATAGAGCATATATAAGTCAATCATAACCAACAGCATGTTTAGCTGATGCATTCAATTTTCAATCCAAAATAAATTCCCCAAAGACGTATTTTTCTCATAAAAAAACTCTTCTGAAAGACAAATGTGTAGAAATGTTGGAATTTTACGACGATTAATATAAACAATATTATATACCTCCTCGACCGCCGTCAGCGAGTAGGCGTGTCTGAACATGATTCCCAGCTCATTCTTGCTCTCCAGAGGACCCTGCGGGCAAATGCGTCCATTCAAAATATTTACAGGAAAGCGTTGAGTCATCACGAAGAAGAAATGAGTATTCAGATTTAAATGGTGGGATTAAACGTGACCAAACAGGTTCTCCTCTTCCTTACGAGCGTGTTGGCGCAGTTTATGAGCGCTCCTTTGGCCAGCATCTGTCTGACCAACACTGGAAGATCTCTGGGCAGCAAAGACACATTTAAAACCTCGGCCACACCCCCCGTCATGTCCACCATCGCCTCGTGAGGGAATCCCATGTCCAGAGCTCGATAGCCTCCTTTCAACCTGGCACAAACACACACACACACGCACGCACGCACGCACGCACGAACACCTATCATTAGTCATTAGTCAAATATCTTCAATGTAACAGGAGCACACTGTTGCTTTTTAGTACTAACGACAAAAAATCCAGTCAATGATCCTCCATATGAAAGGAGCACTGTGCTGTTTTTCAGGACCTACTGTGTAGTTTTTAGGTACTGTATTTGTTGCAGATGTTCAATGTAAAAAAAAAAGACCCTGTCGTTTTTTTTATGACCTATTGCAGACGGTCAAAGATCATCTTAATGAGAAGAACACACTGTTGTTTTTGAAGGCCTACTACAAAAATATATTAAAAGGTCCTCTAAGTGCTCTGCTGTTTTTAGGAATCTACTGCCAATCGTTAGTCAAATATCTTCAATATAACAGAAGCACACTGTTGTGTTTTAGTACTAACTACAAAACATCTAGTCAAAGATCCTCCATATGAAAGGAGCACTGTGCTGTTTTTCAGGACCTACTCTGCAGTTTTTAGGTACTGTATTTGTTGCAGATGTTCAATGTAAAAAAAAAGACCCTGTCGTTTTTTTTATGACCTATTGCAGACGGTCAAAGATCATCTTAATGAGAAGAGCACACTGTTGTTTTTGAAGGCCTACTACAAAAATACATTAAAAGGTCCTCTAAGTGCTCTGCTGTTTTTAGGAATCTACTGCCAATCGTTAGTCAAATATCTTCAATATAACAGAAGCACACTGTTGTGTTTTAGTACTAACTACAAAACATCTAGTCAAAGATCCTCCATATGAAAGGAGCACTGTGCTGTTTTTCAGGATCTACTCTGCAGTTTTTAGGTACTGTATTTGTTGCACATCTTCAATATTAAAAAAATACATGTTTTTTAATGACATATTGCAGATGGTCAAAGATCCTCTTTATGAGAATAGCATACTGTTGTTTTTGAGAAACTACTACAAAAAAGACATTAAGAGTTCCCCTAGGTGTTCTGCTGTTTTTAGGAATCTACTCTCAATCATTAGCCAAAGATCCTCAATAAAACAACAGCTTTTTAGTACCAACTACAAAACATTCAGTCAAAGATCCTCTATATGACAGGAGCACTGTGCTGTTTTTGAGGACCTACAACAAACACGCTAGTCAAAGATCATTTTAAAATGACAGGAGCACTCTGCTGTTTTTAGGTATGTTCTGCAAAAACGATAGTCAAAGATCCTGTATATGACAATTGTCAAAGCGTGGACTCTGGGGTTTGTTTTTCCGGAAGGCAAAGGAAAGTTGGCACGAGCAAGACGTGAATGTAAGTACATATTTTATTTTTACACTATAACTACAAAAAAGAAGCAAACAAAAGGCGCGCTCAATGACGGAGAACAAACTTGACTAATGAAAACAAAACGAGCACAAAGGCAGAACTATGGACAAAAAACAAAAGACACTAACTGAGGCATCAAACAAACCAAATAACTTACGTGGCATGGGCAGGAGGGAAACTATGGACAGTATGAAGCAGAGTGAAGGTAACGTGGCATGACGTGAATAGAAGTAAAGTCGCCAGGCTGACTCCCTGGCAACTTTCGGTTTAAATAATAGACATGATTAGTGAAAACAGGTGTGCGAGTGCAAAACGTGAGACAGGTGCGTGACATGAGGACACGTGAAAACTAATGGGTTGCTACAGTGACAAAACAAACAAGGAAGTGCAAAAACCAGTGTCCAAAAAAACAAACAGAACATGACTATAACAAAACATGATCACACAGACATGACAACAGTAGCACTCTGCTGTTTTTCAGGACCTACTAAAAAAAGGCTTGTCAAAGATCTTCTATACGACAAGAGTGATCTGCAGTTTTAAATATTTACTGCAAATTCCTGGTCAAAGATCTTCAATATAGCCGTTTTTCAGGACCTACTACAAAAAGCTAGTCAAAAATTATTTTTACAGGAACTTCGACAAAAAAATCTTGACACGAGTGCTCTGCAGTTTTAAAGGGGTGTTGCAAATTCCTTGTCAAAGATCTTCAATATGATTATTTTTAAGGAACTACTACAAAAACACTAGTCAAAGACCCTTATATGACTGGAGCACTCTGCTGTTTTTTTTAAAATTTACTGCAAATATGATTGCCAAAGATCCTGTATATGACAGGATTGTGTTGTTTTTTAAGACATACTACAAAAAGCTAGCAAAGATTCTCTAAATGACAGGAGTGCTCTGGTGTTTTTAGGTACCTGCCGCAATGAAGCTAGTCAAAGATCCACTAATTTACTGGAGCTCTTTGCTGTTTTTAGGAATCTATTGTAAAAATGATGATCAAATATCTTACATATGACATGAGTGCTATGCAGCTTTTAAGTATGTGCTACAAATTCCTAATAAAAAATCTTCAATATAGCTGTTGTACAGGGCCTACAAAATGTTAATCAAAGATCCTTTACATATAACAGGAGCACTCTGCTGTTTTTAGGAATCTAGTGTTAGAAAAGGTAGTCAAAGATAGAATCAGGGCACTCTTCTGATTTTAGGAATTTACTGTAAAAAAGCTATTCAAAGATCCTTTATAGAACCAGAGCGTTGTGCTGTTTTTAGAAATCCATCCATCCATCCATTTTTCTACCGCTTATTCCCTTTTGGGGTCGCAGGGGGTGCTGGCCCCTATCTCAGCTACAGTCGGGCGGAAGGCGGGGTACACCCTGGACAAGTCGCCACCTCATCGCAGGGCCAACACAGACAGACAGACAACATTCACACTCACATTCACACACTAGGGCCAATTTAGTGTTGCCAATCAACTTATCCCCAGGTGCATGTCTTTGGAAGTGGGAGGAAGCCGGAGTACCCGGAGGGAACCCAGGCATTCACGGGAAGAACATACAAACTCCACACAGTAAGATCCCAAGCCTGGATTTGAACCCAGGACTGCAGGACCTTCGTATTGTGAGGCAGACGCACTAACCCCTCTCCCACCGTGAAGCCGTTTTAAGGAATCTACTGCAAAAATGATATTCAGAGATCCTGTATATGACATAAGCATTGTGATGTTATTCAGGACCTTCTACAAAAAAGCTTGTCAAACATCCTCTATGCGACAAAAATGCGCTGCAGTTTTTAAGTTTGTGCTGCAAATTCCGAGTTAAAGATCTTCACTATAATTTTTTTCCAGGAATTACTACAAAAACGTGAGTCAAAGATCCCTATTTGACCGTAGTACTCTGCTGTTTTTAAAAATCAACTCTGATAATCAAAGATCCGGTATATTATGTTCTGTGTTGTTTTTTAAGACCTACTACAAAAAAGCTTACGAAGATCGTCAACATGACAGGAGTGCTCTGTTGTTTTTGGGTACCTGCTTCAAAGAAGCTAGTCAAAGATCCACTATATCACTTTGCTGTTTTTCAAAATCTATTGTAAAAAGGCTAGTCAAGGATTCTCTATATGACCAAAGTGTTCTGCAGTTTTTGGGTACTCGCTACCAAGAAGCTAGTCAATGATCCACTTTATCACTGGAAACCTTTGCTGTTTTTAGGAATTTATTGTAAAAAAGCTAGTCAAAGATTCTCTAAATGAAAGAAGTGTTTTAGGTACCTGCTGCAAAAAGGCTAGTCAAAGATCCACTATATCACTGGAGACCTTTGCTGTTTTTTAGGAATTGATTGTAAAAAAGCGAGCCAAAGAGTCAACCTTTACCACTCAGAGCCATTTTGACCCGTTTCACAAAATAAAGAAGACAACGGGAGCCACAACCATTCTCGCGAATATCTGCTGGTGGTCATCCAGACAACAATAATAAGGGCGTGATATGAAGCAATTGTCTTAGATGCCTTCTACGACATATACAAATTGCTTGGTAGTCCTGCAAAATGTTGTATGTGGCTTCCGCAGATACACGTACACAACTGCAAGGCATACTGGGTGATATAGTTTACACTGACGGTTGTGATATAAACAACTTTAACACTCTTACTAATATGCACCACACTGTGAACCCACACCAAACAAGAATGGCAAACACATTTCGGGAGAACATCCTCACAATTAATAATATACGCATAGTATGCAAATATAAAAAAGCTTGTTGTGAAAAAAAAGAGTTGGAATTTCACAAAAAAGGTCACAATTTCACAACAAAAACTTGGAATTTTGGCAGAAGTATAACAAAAGTCGTCATTTTACTTAATGCTAGTCAAAATTTTACAAGAAAAACTCAACATTTGTGCAACATTGTCATAACAGTTTGAATTTTACTCAATAGCAGTCGCAGTTTTACAAGAAAAAGCTTAAAGTTTTGGCAATTTTATGAAAATAGTCGTAATTTTACTCGACAAAAGTCACATTTTTATAAGAAAAATTTAAAATTTTGGCAATATTATATTAACAATCGGAATTTTACTCATAAAAATTATGACGGAAGTCATCATTTTACTCAAAAAATGTCACTACTTTACAGGAACGACAAAAAACTTGGCAACATTGTGATAAAAGTCAGAATTTTATAAGACAATTGTCGCCATTTTGCATTAAAAAGTAATCATTTTACATTAAAAAGGTAATCATTTTATGAGAAATATTGCAATATTACGGAAACAGAAAGAATACCGTATTTCCTTGAATTGCAGCGGGGCACTAATTAATTTAAAACCTCTTCTCACTCCTGCGCTTACCAAAGGCATGCGGTAAAAGTAAGCATGCGCTAATTATTCTAAAACCTCTTCTCACTCCAGCACTTACCAAAGGTATGCAGTAAAAATGTGAGTGTGATGTAAGCTTGGACCTTAAATCCTACTGAATAGCTCTTAATCTTCTTCCCTTTATGCGATTTCAAATTACCTGTATTGAAATCAGCCACCTCCATTTTGAAAATGATGACAGGGGAAGTGTCACTCGTGACGTCACGAGTTTGACCCGGCGGTAATACTAAGCATGTGCTAATTATTTTGGGAAGCGAGTTTGACCCGGCAGTAATTCAAGGCAGGCGCATACTATATGCCCTGCGGCAATTCAAGGAAATACGGTATGTGAAAGTGTTTCCAATTTTATGAGAAAGAAGTCGACACATTGTGAGAAAAACACTGCTTTTAGTTTATGTTTTTTTTAATTATTTGTTTGTAATTGGTTCTTGATCTTAATTTTTTTACTTCAAGTTATTACATTATGTCTCTATATACATGTTTATTTATTTTTTTTAGATTAATTTTGGCAAAAGCGGGGGCATTTCAATTTCTTACACACACGTTATTACAAATGTTGGCCAGAGGGGGAGCACTTCAGATGTTTACACACACTTGTTATTTCATATTGTGACCAGAGGGGAAGCACTTTAAAAACAGACACAAAGTCAATTAGAAAAATCCCTCCTTTTTGGTATCACCCTAATTTTGATAGATTTCACCACCAGGGGTGAAAATTAGTTCCATATTTTTTGTTTTTTCTAATGTGCGTAAGGCAGATGACAAACGAGTGTGCCGCACTTTGGGCAACCCAGCTGTAGAAGCTAACTGTTAATGGCTACTGTAGTCTTAGTACCGTAGTGTATTTGTTCATCCTATGGTCACATATGGGACGCGGGTTGTCTTACGTCAGCACCACAAGTCTTTAGCTGCTTTCTTTCTTTACCATATATTGCTGCCTTTGCACCTGTCAATGTTTACTTTTGTATGCACATTAAATCAGAAAATAAATCCTGACTTTGGAGCAATGTTCACAGACTGTAGTATTTTGCTCTCCATTAGATGAAATGGTTTTCCCTATTGGGACCATGATTTCGGTCCTAATTTGTTCATATAGAAGGTACTTTTTCCTTGTTGATGTCTCAAGAAGGCTAGAAATACAAGAACACACAAAAACATACGCGCGCACACACAAGGGCCTCACTTGGCGTAGGCTTTCTCCAGCAGAGAGCTCCAAAACTCGTGCTTTTGTGGCGAGCTGAGGAAGATCAGGTCGTTGTTGCAGGTGGGCAGCAGGTCGTCAATGCGCACTTCCTCCCACTGACCGTACTGCCAGAACTACACAGCAGGAGGATGCGGAACAGGACGTTAGTGAGTCGTGTGTTTGGGTGACGCTTCAGCTCAAAGGACGGGCGTCGACGGAGCATGCAATGTACATGAAAACAGGTTCTGCTAAAGACGGCCACCTGTTAGAATAATTATATTTTATCACACAACTCTTATGCTTAAGGGCCATTGCTATAGTTATCAATTGTGCTGAAATTGCATTTTTCTTTGTCTGTGCAAAACTGGCAATCCAAAAGATTGCAAGCCAGTCTCGTATCAAAATCGGCCAGCTGAGTGCCAAGGCCCAACATTGAGTACCGTGACGCTGACAGAGCAGAGACATGGCGATATCACGACTGTTAGCACATTTGCATTTTTGTATAATCATATATTGTGTCTAACTGGAGCTGTGGAGATAACCCCTTTCCCTCAGCGACAGCTTCAGTGATGTAACAAGGGACCTCCCAAATAAATAGAGGAAGTATGTGGGCTGGACTTTTAGAGCGTAGTTTGGATCTGTAACTAGAGTACTGCCCAGATAACGTCTCTCCTTATATGAGTCAAATTTAACTCTGTCTCTGCATGATTCCTTGCTTCTTGTCTGTTTAATAGATGTCATCAGTTTGAACCTGACTTCAAAAGATGGCCACCTGAGATCATACAAGTTTGTGCGTGTTGTGAACTTCCTGTGAGGATGGTACGATCAAAGAGTCTTCTTATGGCTGACATATTTTCTAAAATGGCGCTCACCCTGAAGACGAAGCAGCCCTTGTACCCATCCAGGAAGGTCTGTCCCGGTGGTACCACCTTGTCCAGCAGAGGTTTGTGCACGGCCAGAGAGGCGATGGCCGACAGCAACCAGCAGTCGCCTAAGGAAGAACAGGAAGTTGTCCACAATTATATTTGGAGAACGTTGCACTTTTTAAAAAAAACACAACCTCAAACACACCAAAAAACAATCTTTGAGGGGTTTTATACCGAACAAAAGTACTGGGACAATACAGGAAGTAAAACGTGACTGTCAAAGATTTGTATTATTATTCGGAATTTAGCAGCTCAAGTGCTGAAAGATACAACCATCCAGATACGAGCGAACCACACAAGTCACTGTTTTATGTAGAGATGTCTGATAATGGCTTTTTTGCCGATATCCGATATTCCGTTATTGTCCAACTCTTAATTACCGATTCCGATATCAACCGATACCGATATATACAGTTGTGGAATTTACACATTATTATTCCTAATTTTGTTGTATTGCCCCGCTGGATGCATTAAACAATGTAACAAGGTTTTCCAAAATAAATCAACTCAAGTTATGGAAAAAAATGCCAACATGGCACTGCCATATTTATTATTGAAGTCACAAAGTGCATTTTTTTAACATGCCTCAAAGCAGCAGCTTGGAATTTGGGACATGGTCTCCCTAAGAGAGCATGAGGAGGTTGAGGTGGGCGGGGTTGGGGGGGAGGGTTGAGGTGGGGGGTAGGGGGTAGCGTGGGTGTATATTGTAGCGTCCCGGAAGAGCTAGTGCTGCAAGAGGTTCTGGGTATTTGTTCTGTTGTGTTTATGTTGTGTTACGGTGCGGATGTTCTCCCGAAATGTGTTTTTCATTATTGTTTGGTGTGGTTTCACAGTGTGGCGCATATTTGTAACAGTGTTAAAGTTGTTTATACGGCCAACCTCAGTGTGAGCTTTATGGCTGTTGACCAAGTAGGCCTTGCATTCACTTGTGTGTGTGAAAAGCCGTAGATATTACGTGATGGGGCTGCACGCAAAGGCAGTGCCTTTAAGGTTTATTGGCGCTTTGTACCTCTCCCTACGTCCGTGTACATATTGGCGTTTTAAAAAGTAATACATTTTACCTTTTTGAAACCAATACAGATAATTTACCACATTACATTTTAAAGCATTTATCAGCCGATAATATCGGCAGTCCGATATTATCGGACATCTCTAATTTATATAGCGCTTTTCTGGACCAGACTGACGGAAAACCAGCACTGGCCATTCATTCACATTGATACAGTCTACTGGTGCGAACAGCATCTGGAACCCTTGCTCAACCGTTTGAGCCAAATGAGCAAAATACTGTAAAGGTTACACATGATCATGACTGTGCCTTTGACTACGTTACATACTTCCTTACTGTATAACACATTGTCAGGGAAGGTATTTAAGAGGCACAGGTGTCGAACTCAGGGTCCGAGGGCCAGATCTCCCCACTGTTTAATTTTAAGTGGCCTAAATCAGTGGTTCTCAAACTTTTTTCAGTGATGTACCCCTTGTGAAATTTTTTTTAATTCAAGTACCCCCTAATCAGAGCAAAGCATTTTTGGTTGAAAAAAAGAGATAAAGAAGTAAAATACAGCACTATGTCATCAGTTTCTGATTTATTAAATTGTATAACAGTGTAACATATTACTCATTTGTAGTGGTCTTTCTTGAACTATTTGGAAAAAAATATATAAAAATAACTAAAAACTTGTTGAAAAATTAAAAAAAAGTATTCAATTATAAATAAAGAATTCTACACATAGAAGTAATCATCAACTTAAAGTGCCCTCTTTGGGGATTGTAATAAAGATCCATCTGGATTCTTCAACTTTATTCAAAACATTTCTTCACAAAAAAAGAAGTCTTTAACATCAATATTTATGGAAAATGTCCACAAAAAATCTAGCTGTCAACACTGAATATTGCATTGTTGCATTTTTTTTCACAGTTTATGAACTTACATTCATATTTTGTTGAAGTATTATTCAATAAATATTTTTATAAAGGATTTTTGAATAGTTGCTATTTTCAGAATATTTAAAAAAAAATCACCCGTACCCCTTGGCATAAATAACACAGTTGCCCTTTAACACACCTAAAGACACACCCTTTGAATCCGTCTTTTTACGGATAATCTTAAACTCTTATGGGTCTGTTTTTATTATTTTATTGTGTTGTTTTCTATCTCAGTTATTAATATAACTACTATTATTCTCTCAGTGTTATGATTGTATTCATTTATTAATTTAATATATATATATACACACACACATATATATATATATATATATATATACATATATATATATATATATATTTGTGTGTGTGTAGGAAAAATCACAAGACTACTTCATCTCTACAGAACTGTTTCATGGGGGGTTCCCTCAATCGTCAGGAGATTTTATTTCCTGATTTTAAATCTCCTGACCATTGAGGGAACCCCTCATGAAACAGTTCTGTAGAGATGAAGTAGTCTTGTGATTTTTACCACACACACATACAGTATATTGCGCTCTACCACGGTATCAAGCACTATTCTCTGGATAATCTAATTAAGACACATACACACATTATATATATATATATATATATATATATATATATATATATCCATCCATTTTCTACCGCTCATTCCCTTTGGGGTCGCGGGGGGCGCTGGTGCCTATCTCAGCTACAATCGGGCGGAAGGCGGGTTACACCCTGGACAAGTCGTCATCTCATCGCAGGGCTATACACACACACACATACATACATATACATACATACATACATACATACATACATATATATATATATATATATATATATATATATATATTGATATATATATATATATATATATATATATATATATATTGATATATATATATATATATATATATATATATTGATATATATATATATATATATATATATATTGATATATATATATATATATTGATATATATATATATATATATATATATACCCACTTTTTTTTTCCTTACATATATTTTATCACATGGAGTTATTCTCCAGTGTAGACACATTCTGAGGCGTTTTTCTTCAAATCTTCAGTGCCATGCCATGTTTGGTTTTTCCTGTGTTATTGTCAATATGTCATGATCCGTGGTCCTGATCATGTTTTGTTTCAGTTATGTTCTGTTAGTTGTGGACTCCCTTAGTTCCTGTTTTGTGCACCCTTGCTTGTTTTGGTTGCCATGACGGCAGATTACACTCACCTGCCTCTAGGTTAGTGTTACGGACGCTCACTTGTTGCCGGGGAACTAATCAGAGAGCTATTTAGTCCATGCCCTGGCTTCACTCGGCCTGGTGGTCTTGTTTGCTCCCATGCAACAAGTTACGCTCTTGTTTACGCTCCTAGTCTGTATTTTGGTACTAGCATCTTTAGGCAACCCTTTAAAAGACGACCTCCGGCAATCATAATGCCCCCACGCACGCAACAGAATAGTGCTGTGTGTGTGTGTGTGTGTGTGTTTGGGAGCGTATGTTTGATTCCCTTCTATGTTTTTGGGTACAGCACTTTTTGCTTGCCACTTGCCCGTGTATGAGATAAATAAATAAAGTTTGATTTGATATGCAGCTGGTCTGCCAGAGAATAAGAAGACATATATAATACGGGTAATATAGCGGATACTGGAGTATTCAGACACCCCTAGATTGTCTTTTATTTTTTTAAAGGGAAATGCGACAAATTTGGTGACTCTTCCCAGGCTATTTGGGAACTTTTGGGTACTCTAGGATGAAAGCATGTATTGCTCTTCTCAACGAGCAGCGGTGTCCCCATCTAAAAAAAATCCTTTACAGGCAGCACTGTATTGCTTGTGAAGTCTAAACCCCCCCCCCCCCCCTCTCAGAAAAAAGCAGAATAGATTCTGATTCTAATGAATGTAATAATTGTTAATATTTGATGTATTATTTAGTATTTTGTTTACTTGCCACACGCCAGTCAAAACTTACTGAGTTTCCCTTGGCGGATGTCGAGGCGTGACGCTCCATCTACGGTAAAGTGAGGCGTCCTGCACAGCTCCTAATAGAAACAAAAAGAAGGCGGGAGAAGGAGAGATGTTTTTATTTGGTTAGAACGGGGGTCACCAACCCACGGTTCTAGAGCCACATGCGGCTCTTTAGCAGGAGCCCTGGTGACTCCATGGAGCTTTTTCAAAAATGTATGGAAATGGAAAAAAATGGGGTGAAAAATTTGTTTTTGTTGTATTATGGTTTCTGTAAGAGGACAAACACGACACAAATCTTCCTAATTTTTATAAAGCCCACTGTTTAATATATTTGTGTTTATGCTTCACTGATGCGCCGTTTTGTCCTACTAATTTCAGCGGCCCTTGAACTCACCGTTGTGTGGACTGTGACTCAACAGGGTATTTACATTTACAACTTTCTCCGCAATTCCACAGTGTTTTATGCCACTCCTTCTTTGTCTCATTTTGTCCACCAAACGTTTTATGCTGTGCGTGAATGCACAAACGTGAGCTTTGTTGATGATATTGACTTGTGTAGAGTGCTAATCAGGCATATTTGGTCAGCTAATCGATGCTAACATGCTATTAAGGCTAGCTGTATGTACAAGTTGCATCATTATGCCTCGTTTGAAGGTATATTTGAGCTCATTTAAGTTCTTTCAGTTATGTCCCCTGTATATTTAGCTTATTTTTCCAAGTTTCATGACACATTATCTGTATGTAATATTGGCTACATTTCTGATAGTTGTTTGTGTGCCATGTTGTCCCAGACCACAGAAAACGTTAACCAGTTTGCAGAGATTCTAATAAATCCATTAGAAGAAGACAGCCTGCCGTTTTCTACATCTATACCTTTGGCCATTCTAAGACAGTCATTTCCAGGAAACATCTCACATTCTGAGAAGTTTTACTAATGTTTTCCAATGTTGAAAAAAATGTGTAGAAAAAAATATATTACATTTCAACATTTCTGTAAACCAATATTTGCGTCAGCCTGCGACACATAGTCATTTTGATAGTAGGCTAATATAACTAATATAGACAATTACATCATGTGTTGCCTTCATCATAACACTTATATAAGTATTTACATTTTTTGCGGCTCCGGACCAATTACTCTTTTGTAGTTTTGGTCCAATATGGCCCTTTCAACATTTTGGATTGCCAGCCTCCGGGTTAGAATATTCAAAAATAGTCTTTGGAATATTGTTTGTTTTTGTTGTTGAGGCTTTGCTCTGCCTGGGAAAAGACTGTTGTTGCTGTACAAGTATTTCTGGTATTATGCAGAAAACTAGTTCAAGTGCATGCATTGGCATTCCTGTACCTTCTCTGCGTGTGTTTCCTGTAAACATGCTCACAGGTCACTACATTAGGCACACCCCGGGGACATGGCACCAAATTATGCGCCACCCCCCCCACCCATACACACTGGGACCTTTATGGGTCTTTTGTCTGCTTTTGGAGATGACATCACGCAACAGAATGTTCATTTTAAAAGGTTAGCGGGATGAAATATGGCCACACGAGTTGTAAGGGAATGAATCTTAAAATCTGCATTGTCCATTCTCTGCAAAATTGTTTTCAGCACAAACTATTGAGTGGGTATACATTGGAGTTCCCCGGCACACTTTTGTCCCCCATTGACTCCTTTCTATAATTGCCTTTTTTTGATACACTGTAAGTTATTTTAAAATTATTTTTCCATGAAAATCAAATGAACCCAATGCGTTTCCCTTTGAAATACGCACAAATAGTATTTGATGTGTAATTCTAACGCTCAACCACTAGATACCGCCAGAGTACAATAGAGTACCATATATTCATGTTAGACGCATAGTAAAAACCATGTTGGTAGTGACATAAAAGTTGTTTAGAATGTGGTTACAAAATATTGTGAGCACATCTTTTTGCCGGGTTTTCTTTGACAAAATTGCATTAAACAAAAAAAAACAAAAAACTTAAAATCAACAAATAGATCTTAAGTTGATTTACAGCAGGGGTACGGTAACTTTTTTGGCTGAGAGAGCCATGAAAGACAAATATTTTAAAATGTATTTCCGTGAGAGCCATATAATATTTTCTTAACACTGAATACAACTAAATGCGTGCATTTTTAAGAAATATCAACATGTTTAGAGTATGATAAGTCTCTTATTCTTTTTGATAACATTGTTTTTCTGAAGATAATCAATGATAAATAAAATGCTTCTTACCATTAATGCGACTTCTGGTGCTGCATGGTTTTCCTGATGTCTTTGTTGTCTGGTTGATACGTGATTATTTTTAACACTGTGATTACCAGCGTAATTATCCATTACTTAACGTGTTAAGCAATGTCAGCTAAGATTTATCTGAGAGCCAGATGCAGTCATCAAGAGCCACATCTGGCTCTAGAGCCATAGGTTCCCTACCCCTGATTTAGAGAGTCAAAGGTTGAATGTGAAAAAAACCCCTGGTAAATGAATTGTGTATGACTTGGCTAAACCCTTTTGGGTCCTTATAGGACTTATAACATTCCCCACATTTGGTTAAAGGGCAACTGCACGTTTTGGGGGATTTTGTCTATCGTTCACAATTATTATGAGGGACAAGAACACACGTCTTTTTTTGAATTAGGATTTTAAAGTTGATAAAAAAAACGCTCACAGGATGCAGCTAATGGGAGTCATTGTTGTAGGCTTTAAACCCTCTAAAACAACTTCAAAACTCTCCTTCAATGTTTGATACACACTTCAAGTATATATATAATGTAGTAACAGACACCTTCCTAACAATATGTAATATGTATAATATACACACTGCAAGTATATATATAATTTAGTAACAGACACGTTCATAACAATGTGTAATATGTGTCACGTCAGTGCGCATTCATCTGTGTGCTGCGCTGAGCCCCCCTCCGAGAGCACACAATGCGTGCGCCAGACTGGCTGCAGCAAGCAGCTGCAATCAATCGCCGGCAATCAACACACCTGAAGCTGATTATGAGACCTGCCTTCTTAAGCCGGCACAACCTGCTATTCGGTGCCAGATCATAGTCATCTGTTCCTGTATCTTAAGTGATCATCCAGCTCTATGCACTCTTGCTCTCTCTGTGTGTTCTCCTCCGTCGTGTTGAATTGCCTCGTGTCCTCCTTGACGTCCTCCCTGCAGCCTGCCTTTGTTCCCACGTTACAAGCTGTGTGTCTCGTCTTCCCGCATTTCCTATGCTTCCCTGGCTGCCTCTTGGATCTCGACCTCCTACCTGGACACGGTCTCTGATGCCTCGCTATTCACCTCCGACTACCTTCCTGTCTCACGAACCTTCAAGCCTGCTTTTCCCCTCCGGGACTACCGCCTCTCGCTCAACACTCTGGTAACACACAACAGTTAACTCACACACATTGTCGCACACATACACACCCTTTTGTCTTAGTCACACCCCATACCAATGTTTATTATTTGTTATCTATACATAGATACATAGATAGATAGATAGATAGATAGATAGAAATAACTTTATTGATTACCTCCGAAATATTAAAAAAAATATATATATGTATATATGTATATAAATCAATAGAGCGTATACACCATCTCTCCTGTCTGTGCCGTCTCCTTCTTCCTGTACACGTATTAATATGTACAATATTTACCCTATTTTGAGCATTTTAAGCATTGCCGGAACTAATTCCTTGGAGCATTTATTTTCGTTTGCAAAGCAGCGCACTTTCAACTTCTGGCAACAAATGTGTGTTCCTCTTTCCGGAAACAAATGCGTGTGTGTACTAATCATGGTAGACTCGGTAACAGGACTATTTTTGGACAAATGAGGATTCACAACGTTATATTTTTGAAGCTGAATAAAGAGGGTGAACTACTGCTTCTAGAAGTGAACACGAAGCAAGAGTGAGACATTGGAACAGACGGAAGCCGAGAGAATGAGGTAAAAGTGACTCAAGCTGCAAATGTGGAATTTGAAGATAAGCTATTTTAACATAAATGGGGTGCTCACCCAAATAAACCGGAAAAAAAACCTCCCCCGGCCAGCTGAACCAAACAGACCTCGAGTTTGTCTCACTTTAATATTGATCATGATACACGCAGCACGTCATGTGTGTATCATGACAGACAGCATATGCTGTCTGGCTACCTGTGTACAAATAAAACATGAAATGTGGGCTAATACTTCACAAATACTGTAATATAATTGTTCATGTTTGTCAGTCAGTACATATTGGTGTCTTATCGCATTGTGCAATACAAACTCAAACGCCTTTGGCACTGACATAGAAGCTAGCTTATCTCTTTCTGTTGATAACTTTTACAGCTAATGACATAGCACGCCGATGTGTTACTACGCTAGAAAAATAGTTCCTCAGTCTTTGCTCTTACAATAAACAATGTTGCTACAGCTTGGTTATTATACCGGTTATTGTACGGAAATGAAGTATTGTTGATGGTTTTTGAATGCATTTTTAAAGTGGTTTAGAGGTAGGACTTATTGCTCCCATTAGCTGCACTGCTGGCTAGAATGAGATGATTTTTATATGTTGGAATGCAAAAAAATCTAAAACCTTTTGTTTTCTTGTCTCTCACAATGATTGTGAACGATAGGCAAACGTCCCCAAAAAGTGCAGTCCCTTTTAAATCCAACATTGCTGCCGCATACTGTCATGTCTTTGTGATCATGTTCTGTTTATTTATGTTCTGTTTTGTTTTTGACTCCATTAGGTCCTGTTTTTGTGCACTCTTGTTTGTTTTGTCACCATGACTACCAATTAGTTTTCACCTGTCATGTCACGCACCTGGTTCTTTGGACTCATGCACCTGTTAATCACCACAGCATTTAAGCCTGTAGTTGCCAGGCAGTCAGTCTGGCGACAACACCTTCTACTCACCCCCTATCGCCTCCTACACATCCATGTTATCCATGCCGATGATCCATGTTCCTTTCTCGTTCCAAGTAAGTTTTTTTGTTATTCATGCCATAGTGCAAGTTTTGTTTTATACCCATTGTTTTGCCTTAGTGCAAGTTTTTGTTTTCATAGCCACGTTTTGAACCTCCGCTGAGAGCGCCTTTTGTGTGTTCCTGTGTATAGTAAAATCAAAATATGTCATTACCTTCACGTCCTGTCCGGTCCAACCGCTTTGCACCACGAGAAAACAAACCTCACCATAGTCCAAGTCATGACACATACAGAAACATGTGCTATGTTTCAAAAAACTAACTAGTGCATGGATTTGGTTGGAACTAGTTTTTTAAAAACACAAGTAAAAGCCTAACTAGTGGTTTGACTTTTCAAAGAAGGGATTAACATATCTAGAACCGCTTAAATTATTTTTAAAAAATTTAAAGGGCCACCAAATTCGACATACAGTAGAATAAGAATATAACAATTCTTTATTTACTTAAATATGATTTTAAATCTGTCAAGTTTTTCTTTACATCAGAGTTTAAATGAGATATTCGCTGATACACATACAGTAGGAGTATCAACTGTGGATAATAAAAAAATCTTGATAAAAATTATAGTGCATTTGCCAATAAAACTACTGACTCCTGTGCTCCAGGGTTCTTGAATTCACCGCAGTTATCAACAATGAGATGTGAAAGTGAAACTTGTCCATAACTTTCTCCTATGCTGCCCTGGGATAGATGTATTATATTTGTACCTTCCGACTATAACTTCATCCTTGTTCCCGTCAATGCTTAAAAGGTGAGCTTTTATGAGGTTTGCGTTAAGTGAATTGTTCCATGCTGGGTTTGCCACTGTCCGGGTGGAACGAATCATTTCGATAGCGGGTGTTGGTCGTCCAAAAAACCGGGGGTCGGCAACCTGTGGCTCTTTAGCGCAGCCCTAGTGGCTCCCTGGAGCTTTTTCGAAAATGTGTGAAAACTGAAAAAGATGAGGAAAAAAATATACATTTTTGTTGTAATGTGGTTTCTGTCGGCGAACAAACATGACACAAACCTTCCTAATTGTTAGAAATCCCACATGCTACACCAATAAAAGTATTTGGCGAGCCCCCGTTGTGTCCTACTAATTACAGTGGTCCTTGAACTCACCGCAGTTTGTTCACATGTACAACTTTCTCCGACGCTGCCACAGAAAGACGTGTTTTACGCCACTGCTTTGTCTCATTTTGTCCACCAAACATTTTATACTGAGCGTGAACGCACAAACGTTTTGTTGATGTTATTGACTTGTGTGGAGTGCTAATCAGGCATTTTTGGTCACTGCATGACTGCAAGCGAACCTATGCTAACATGCGATTGAGGCTAGTTGTATGTACATACTGCATCGTTCTGCCTCATTTGTAAGTGTATTTGAGCTCCTTTAATATCCTTTACTAATATCCTTTGTTTATTTAATTTACATTTGCATGTCTATCTGTGTTGGCCCTGCAATGAGGTGGCGACTTGTCCAGGGTGTACACCGCCTTCCTCCCGATTGTAGCCGAGATAGGCACCAGCGCCCCCCGCCACCCCAAAGGGAATAAGCGGTAGAAAATGGATGAATGGATGACTCATGACACATTATCTGTATGTAATATTAGCTGCATTTGTAATACCGTATTTTTCGGACTATAAGTCGCATTTTTTTTTTCAGTTTGGCCAGGGGTGCGACTTATACTCAGGAGCAACTTATGTGTGAAATTATTAACACATTACCGTAAAATATCAAATAATATTATTTATTTCATTCAAGTAAGAGACTAGACGTATAAGATTTCATGGGATTTAGCGATTAGGAGTGACACATTGTTTGGTAAACTTATAGCATGTTTTATATGTTATAGTTATTTGAATGACTCTTACCATAATATGTTACGTTAACATACCAGGCACCTTCTCAGTTGGTTATTTATGCGTCATATGGCGTACACTTATTCAGCCTGTTCACTATTCTTTAGTTATTTTAAATTGCCTTTCAAATGTCTATTCTGGTCAGGGTTTTATCAAATAAATTTCCCTAAAACATGCGACATACTCCATCCATCCATTTTCTACCGCTTATTCCCTTTTGGGGTCGCGGGGGGTGCTGGCGCCTATCTCAGCTTCAATCGGGCGGAAGGCAGGGTACACCCTGGACAAGTCGCCACCTCATCGCAGGGCCAACACAGATAGACAGACAACATTCACACACTAGGGCCAATTTATATACTCCAGTGTGACTTATATATGTTTTTTTCCTTCTTTATTATGCATATTCGGCAGGTGCGACATATGCTCCGGAGCGACTTATACTCCGAAAATACGGTAGTTGTTTGTGCGCTATGTTGTTCCAGACCACAGCAAACATGACCCAGCTTGTAAAGGTTCTAATAAACTCATTAGAAGAAGACAGCCTGCCGTTTCCTTTAACTTGGACACACACATCTACACCCCTTGGCCATTCTGAGCCAGGAATTTTCAGACGTTATCTCACCTTTTGTGAAGCCTCCGTTTTACTAATGTTTTCCAATGTAAAAATGCGTAGAATAAATATTAAAAAAATTGAACATTTCTGCCACAGTCATTTCGATAGTGGGCAAACATAGCTAATACACCGTATATTACCAAATAAACACCCTTGGGCAAATAATCGCCCATGTCCTAACATTTTGTGAATTAACCACCTCTTCCTAATAACCGCCCATGGGCAGTTATTTGAATAATTTAGATAAAATCATATTGATTTCATTAAGCGCAATTTTTAAGCTAAAACGAAAAGCAAAGGTGCAATAATTCTGGTGATTACGGTAACAGCAGACGTGTGGAGTCCAGAGAGTTACATGACAATCAAAGGCTTAACGAAATCTGTGCCGTGATGGCTTATGTTACGTGGGGATTCTGGGTAATCAACATATTGCAATTGGTGACCGCATACAGCGTAACACACACTCAACGACAACAACAAACCCACAAGGAAAAGTTTCAACATGGCAAGCAACAGTTGCAGGGAGTTGAATGAACGGGATACCGGTACACCACAACTGATGGACGGGAATACTTTAAGGGGGAAGAAGAACAGAAAGTTTGACTTAAAGTTCAAGCTAGCTGGTTGTGAAGCATGCGGAGCAGAATTCTGGTTTGGCAGCGGCCAGGCAGTTTAACATTGACCCAAAACGTGTAAGAGAATGGAAACAAAAAAAGGAGAACTACCATGTCAGTCGGCAATCAATGGAAAACGGCCTCGTTTATCTGGTGGAGGTAGGAAGAAAGCGAGCGACGAGCTTGATGCTAATTTGTGTCAGTGGATACATCTCGTTCGTGGACTAAACCACTGTGTCCCGCAAAATGATCCGCATTAAGGCCAAGGAGTTGTATGCCACCGCAAGTGACACGATTGGGGTGGTGTTTGGTGAAACGAGTGGCGAGCTTAATCGATTCCTGCGTCGGAACAACTTTACCCTCAGGAGGAGAACAATTGTTGCACAGAAGGACGCTCCTGTGGAGAAGATACCATTGTAACTAAATAATGGCGGTGCAGGCTGGTGCAAAAATAAATAAAAGCCTTATGCAAATAACCGCCTGCTTCTTTTAGACGCCTGTCTCCAAAATCGATTTTGTGAAATAAACGCCCGGGCTACTATTTGGTCATATACTGTAGATACTTACTGTACATCATGTGTTGCCTTCATTATAACACTTAAAAAATAAGGGTTTGATTTTTTTTGCGGCGCTAAACGGATTAGTTTTTTGTATTTTTGGTCCAATATGGCTCTTTCGGAATTTTGGGTTGCCGACCCCTGTCTTAGACTTGCACGCCTTCTATCTTAACAGTTACAATTTTTTTAAATTTATTTATGACTTACATATTTAATTGACAGAAAAACAATTAGTTATGGGGCCCCTCTGTACTTGGGGCCCAGGTACAACATTCCCACCTGGACGCCCCCTGGGCACACCTGCACAGCCTAATGATACCCAGGACACAAAGTATGTAAGTAAAAACGCTCACTTGTGATTGACACAGTCAGAGAGCCTGTTGTTTTTTTTGGACAATTATTGTTTTCATAGTGCAGAGAGAGCTGTGTAACTGTTAACATGATACTGCAGGCACGATAATACATTTACAGCATACAATGAGAGCCAATTAAAAACATGCACAGAAAGGTTTTATGCAACTCATTTAAATGGTAAGTGATAAATGGGTTGTACTTGTATAGCGCTGTTCTACCTACAAGGTACTCAAAGCGCTTTGACACTACTTCCACATTTACCCATTCACACACTGATGATGGAGGGAGCTGCCATGCAAGGCGCTAACCTGCACCCATCAGGAGCAAGGATGAAGTGTCTTGCTCAGGACACAACGGACGTGAAGAGGTTGGTACTAGGTGGGGATTGAACCAGGGACCCTCGGGTTGCGCACGGCCACTCTCCCACTGCGCTACGCTGTCTCTTTTGCTGACTAAAGCTCCAATTTTACAGGACACTGAATTATTTTGTTTAATCACACGCTATATGTAAGCTGCCAAAAACAACGAGGTAACTCATGTGATTAATCACAAAACCATATTACACTACGCGCTTTATTTTGACAGTACAGTCTTCTTTATCTTAACCACAGATGACCTGGAAAGCGTTAGGGGTTACATTAGATAAAACTTGTTACCAGGTTTCGAAAAAACACATGTAGTGCATTCAAGTAGCCTAGAACATTTTAGAAAATGACGTTCTGATAATGAAATAGCATTGTAGTCCAAATAATGTTTTTTTTCTTAAGTTATTATCTTATCTAATAGGATAGGATAGGATGGGTCTTCATTGTCATTGCACAAGTACAACAAAACTTTGTCATCTCACCATATGAAATATAACTTACTTCACCAAATATTATTTATGTGTTTATTTTTATTATTACTACTTATGGAGTATATTGTGAATAAATGGAGAACAGGAAAAGAACAAAAGATTGGGGACGGTGTTGGGAGAGTGGCCGTGCAAGCAACCTGAGGGTTCCTGGTTCGATCCCCACCTTCAACCAACCTCGTCACGTCCGTCGTGTCCTTAATTGAGCAAGACACTCCACCCTTGTTCCTGATGGGTCCTGGTTAGAGGGCCTTGCATGGGAGTTCCCGCCATCAGTGTGTCAATGGGTGAATGTGGAAATTAGGGCTGCAAGTCTTTGGGTGTCCCACGATTCGATATCGATTCTTGGGGTCACGATTCGATAATATATCGATTTTTTTCGATTCAAGACGATTCTCGATTCAAAAACGATATTTTTCCGATTCAAAACGATTCTGTATTCATTCAATACATAGGATTTCAGCAGGATCTACCCCAGTCTGCTGACATGCTAGCAGAGTAGTAGATTTAAAAAAAAAAAAAAACTTTTATATTTGTAAAGGACAATGTTTTATCAACTGATTGCAATAATGTAAATTTGTTTTAACTATTAAACAAACCAAAAATATGACTTATTTTATCTTTGTGAAAACATTGGACACAGTGTGTTGTCAAGCTTATGAGATGCGATGCAAGTCTAAGCCACTGTGACACTATTGTTCTTTTTTTATTTTTATAAATGTCCAATGATAATGTCAGTGAGGGATTTTTAATCACTGTTATGCTGAAATTATAACTAATATTGATACTGTTGTTGATAATATTCATTTTTGATTCACTCCTTTTGGTTTGTTCTGTGTCGTGTTTGTGTCTCCTCTCAATTGCTCTGTTTATTGCAGTTCTGAGTGTTGCTGGGTCAGGTTTGGTTTTGGAATTGGATCGCATTGTTATGGTATTGCTGTGTAGTGGTTTGTTGGATTGATTAAAAAAAAAAAAAAAATGGAAAAAAAATAAATCGATTTTTTAAAAAATGAGAACGATTCTGAATCGCACAACGTATTCGAAACAATTTTTTCACGCACGTATAACCCATTAAATAAGCTCTGCTTCTTCCTACTCCTTTTCGAACACGTTGAATAGAGAAACTGGAAAATGTTCCAAATAAACTCAAACTCAATTCAATCCATCCATCCATCCATTTTCTACCGCTTATTCCCTTTGGGGTTGCGGGTGGTGCTGGTGCCTATCCCAGCTACAATCGGGCGGAAGGCAGGGTACACCCTGGACAAGTCGCCACCTTATCGCAGGGCCAACACAGATAGACAGACAACATTCACACTCACATTAATTCAATCATATTGTAATAAACAAAATTCAAAAAGTGTTACTAATCTGATAAAATCATACAATTAAAATAATGTCATGCATTATTGAAGTCATTCACTCTGTTTGGAGTGGGTCTTTTGAATAAGATAAGCTACACGTGATTTATCTCGCAATGTTGTGTAAAATCAAATAAAAATTAATGAATACAAAATAATACATCTATATTATTTTATAATTCAACTACGGAAACGAATGCATTTTATGAAAATTATTCTAATTCATATGATGCATGTGTAAATATACAATTGAAGTTAGAGTGACGTCACCGTGCAGATAAAGAAGTTATTATTTATTATTAAGAAATTGTTTTGCTTCACCTTGGGTCTTTTCCACTTGACCCCGGCGGCCTTCATCTCCAGTTCGCCCAGAGGGAAGTGAAAGTCCACGAACAATCCGTCGCGGCCCACGCTCACGTCCCCGTTGACGTCGCCGGGGTGTGCGGGACCTTCCCCCGCCAGGAGGTCGGACAACCAGCGGCGGGACTGAGAGCCGAGCAGCTCGTCGGAGCAAGCCGAGCTGGAGTCGTCGTCGTCCGGCGGAGGAGGGAGGGAGCCCTCGGAGGACAGACTCGGCGACTTGTCCATCTTTCAGCTGACCGAATGTTCCAGACAAGCGGCCTGCGTGTGTGTGTCCGTGTGTGTGCGTGTGTGTGCGTGTGTGCGTTTGTGTGTCGCTGGCACAGGAAGCCACGCCCTCCTCTCAGGTATTGCCCTCACCTGAGTGCGTGGGGGCGGATGACGCTGCTGCAGCTTCTGCAACGTCAGCAGACGTGTATGTTTGCATCAGGGGTCACCAACCTTTTTGAAACCAAGAGCTACTTCTTGGGTACTGATTAATGCGAAGGGCTACCAGTTTGATACACACTTCAATAAATTGCCAGAAATAGCCATTTTGCTCAATTTACCTTTAATAAATAAATCTATATATATTTTTTTTAAAAAAAAGGGTATTTCTGTCTGTCATTCCGTCTTTTACGGAAGGTTTTTTGTAGAGAATAAATAATGAAAAAAAAACACTTAATTGAACGGTTTAAAAGAGAAGAAAACACGAAAAAAATGAAAATAAAATTTTGAAACATAGTTTATCTTCGATTTCAACTCTTTAAAATTCATAATTCAACCGAAAAAAACGAATAGAAAAACTAGCTAATTCGAATCTTTTTGAAAAAAATAAAAAAAGTATTTATGGAACATCATTAGTATTTTTTCCTAATTAAGATTAATTTTAGAATTTTGATGACATGTTTTAAATAGGTTAAAATCCAATCTGCACTTTGTTAGAATATGTAACAAATTTGACCAAGCTATATTTCTAACAAAGACCAATCATTATTTCTTCTAGATTTTCCAGAACAAAAATTTTAAAAGAAATTCAAAAGACTTTGAAATAAGATTTAAATTTGATTCTACAGATTTTGTAGATTTTCCAGAATAATTATTTTGAATTTCAATCATAAGTTTGAAGAAATATTTCACAAATATTCTTCGTCGAAAAAACAGAAGCTAAAATGAAGAATTAAATTAAAATGTATTTATTATTCTTTACAATAAAAAAAATACTTGAACATGATTTAAATTGTCAGGAAAAAGAGGAAGGAATTTAGAAGTTAAGAAGGTATAGGTGTTTAAAAATCCTAAAATCATTTTTAAGGTTGTATTTTTTTTCTCTAAAATTGTCTGTCTGAAAGTTATAAGGAGCAAAGTAAAAAAATTAATGAATTTATTTAAAATATTTTCTTGGATTTTCAAATTCTATTTGAGTTTTGTCTCTCTTAGTATTAAAAATGTCGAGCAAAGCGAGACCAGCTTGCTAGTAAATAAATACAATTTAAAAAATAGAGGCAGCTCACTGGTAAGTGCTGCTATTTGAGCCATTTTTACAACAGGCCAGCAGCGACTCATGTGGTCCTTACGGGCGACCTGGCGCCCGCAGGCACCGTGTTGGTGACCCCTGGTTTACAGTAATGGGTTCAAACTGAATGCACTATGTTTTTTATTGGAATATAAAGTTAGAAAAATAGAGCAAAAGGGCAACAAAACAACACGTAAATGTTGACACTAATACGTTTTAATCACACAAAACTTTGTCATTAAATATGCTTTTAACATTTTCACACAATGTAAAACTTTTTTTTTTTTTTTTGTCCTGTCCAGCTTCTCAGGCAAATCATATAGTTGATGAAGATGCCCATATCGACTGTACAGATTTACTTTACAAAAGAGAAGTGTGGGATACTTCTCTTGTTGCCTAATTTGAATTTGACTTTATTAAATGTATTTATATTATCATTTGGTGCAGCCGGGCCGGAGCAGGAGGGGATGGAAAGAGAAAAAAAGGAAGACAGAGGGGGAATTTGTGGGTACAAGAGGGGGATTAGACAGAGGGACAAAAACAACAACAGCAAACACAACAATAACAACAAAAACAACAACAACAATAGAACAACACCAGCATATACGATATGAACAAATATGATTGTAAAAGTGATAGCAAAGAAGCAGTTAGCGAAATAAATAATAATATAGAAATGACAATGACCATTATTTTTTAAAGTAGCCATTCACATACTCAAATTAATCTATTATTATTTTTATTATTCAAGTGTTCATTCGTTTTATATATATATATATATATATATATATATATATATATATATATATATATATAAAACGAATGAATACTTGAATAATAAAAATAATAATAGATTAATAATAGATTATATAATATACATATATATATATATATATATATATATATATATATATATATATATATATATATATAAAGTAATAATCTTTTTTTGGCCTTTACTGTTGGCCCTAACTTTGCTTGTGTTACTCCAAATGCAATTTTATTTATATCATCGTATTATATATATATATATATATATATATATATATATATATATATATATATATATATATATATATATATATAGAGAGAGAGAGAGAGAGAGAGGGGGGGGGGGGGGGCGCACGGTAGCACAGTGCCTCACAATACGAAGGTCCTGGGCTCGGGATCTTTCTGTGTGGAGTTTGCATGTTCTCCTCGTGAATGCGTGGGTTCCCTCCGGGTACTCCGGCTTCCTCCCACTTCCAAAGACATGCACCTGGGGATAGGTTGATTGGCAACACTAAATGGTCCCCAGTGTGTGAATTTGAGTGTGAATGTTGTCTGTCTATCTGTGTTGGCCCTGCGATGAGGTGTCGACTTGTGTACGCCGCCTTCCATTTGAATGCAGCTGATCAGGTTCCAGCACCCCCTGTGACCCCGAAAGGGAGGAGCGGTAGAATATGGACATATGTGGTCCTCTCCAAGGTTTCTCATAGTCACTGTCACCGACGTTCCACTGAGGTGAGTTTTTCCTTGCCCTTATGTGGGCTCTGTACCGAGGATGTCGTTGTGGTTTGTGCAGTCCTTTGAGAAACTTGTGATTTAGGGCTATATAAATAAACATTGATTGATTTTTTGACATTGTAGGCTTACGTATTCATTAAAAACAATGCAGTAATTTTATTTAACAAGTATATTTTTGGACACTGTAACATTACACACAGTTCGAACGGTAACACTGATTGTATCTGTATACATAACCATAACCCTATATAGTCATAGAGTAGCTCAAGGAAGAAAAAGTCCTCATTGATTGAAACTTTTATTAGTAGATTGCACAGTTCAGTACATATTCCGTACATTTGACCACTAAATGGTAACACCCGAAAAGGTTTTTCAACTTGTTTAAGTCGGGGTCCACATAAATCCATTCATGGTCAGGGAGTTAAGAGTGTTTAAAAACATTTTGGATTCAGATTTTGCTCGCTCATGCGTCGTAATTAACCTCAGTCCTAAATAAAAACAGCAACCATGTCATGTTTTTTGAAGCCTTTGAACGTTCATGTCAATCAATCATTTCAGTGTTTCTATTTGGAAAACTGTGCATAAGATGAGTTAAACATAAAGTTTCTTGCAGCGTGCTAGAACCTGCAGACGGCATCAACCTTTCTCTACATGTTCATCGCTCTGTGCAGGCAGTGACTGGCATCTTGGCTCGCAATTACATTGTATTGAGCTTTATTCTTGTAAAAAAAAAAATCTAATGTATTCTTATTAAAAAAAACTTTCTTGCAAAATGGACTCTATTACATTATTATTATCCAGGTGAAATAACATCTTGAAGTGACTTTTTTTTTCAATCATAAAATATTTTCTTCAGTTTTTCATGTTTTATATTACACAGGTGAAACTCAAACAATAATGTCGTGCAAAAGTTAATGTCAGCAGTTCAACTTCAAAGGTGAAACTAATAAGTGACATCAACTCACTACGTGCAAAGTGAGATATGTCAGATTTATTGTATATTTGATGATCATGGCTTGGTTTTTGAAAACTTCACATTTTCTGAGATTTTGAATTCTAGGTTTTCATAAACTGTAGCCCATAATCAAAACAATGATATCAAAAGAAGTCTTGAAAAATCTTGAGTTGTAAATAAGCCTATTTCATATATTAGTTTCTAGGGCTGTGAATCTTTGGGCACCACACAATTAGATTCCAGTCGATTCTGGATTCAAAATCCATTTTTTATTTAAACAACATTGGGTGCCAGTTCTATGACTGTCTACATTCCTCCGTAAAATAGAAAAATAGCTCTAAAGAATGTCTAAATTACTTCCAAGAAAACTGGTTTTGTTTAATATAATTATACCCAAACATTTAATGAAGTCAAATACAAATAAGGCAACAAGAGAAGTATCCAACACTTCTCTTTTCTTGAGGAAATCTGTAAAGCAGATATGATCATCTGCATCAACAATAGGATTTGTCTGAGTGTCTGGACAGGACAGATAAAAAAAATTTTTTTTTAATTTAAACTTAAATTTTAGCTTTTTTGGAATGGATTAAGATCCTAATAAGTAAGAATCGCGATTAATTCGAAAATGTTTAGTCACTCCTAGTTTTACCATGTAAATCTAATTACTGAAATGAACAAACCTTTGCACAATATTCAAATTTTGTGAGTTTCACCTTTATATTTGAGTATTATTGCTTCTAACAGTCAAAGTTTGGTTCTTATTCATTATATATATTTTTATTTTACATTAAATAATTCACTTTTAAAGTGTATCTATGAGGCACCGAAACATGAAATTTGTCATCCGGATAACAGAGTTGTAAAATCTGGATGAAAATCTGGGGCAGCACAGTGCAACATGGGTTAGTGCGTGTGCCTCACAACTAGAAGGTCCTGGGTTAGATCGGGATCTTTCTGTGTGGAGTTGGCATGTTCTCCCCGTGACTGCGTGGGTTCCCTCCGGGTAACTCCATCCATCCATTTTCTACCGCTAATTCCATTTTGAGTCACGGAGGGGGGGCTGGTGCCTATCTCAGCTACAATCAGGCGGAAGGCGGGGTACACCCTGGACAAGTCGCCCCTCATCGCAGCCTCCGGGTACCTCCCATCTCCAAAGACATGCACCTGGAGATAGGTTGATTAGCAACACTAAATAGTCCCTAGTGTGTGAATGTTGTCTATCTGTGTTGGACCTGTGATGAGGTGGATAGGATAGGCTCCAGCACCCCCCACATCCCGAGAGGGGCAAGCGGTACTAAATGTATGGATTAGAACCTTAAAATACAGTAAATATACTCAAATGTTTGACTCACCATGTCTACAATGATCACTTCCTGCTTTCGACCAACAGAAAAGTGATCGACGTGAGACAAGACATTATGGTTATCATTATGATGATGATAATTATTATTATAGGAGGATTCCAAGTGACAAGGTAGAGGAAAAAAATGAAGACAGGAAATGATAATAAACATTTATTGTGAAAAGTGTGAGAGGATCAAATAACCAGGTTTATTGTGTGTGTCACTGAGACGTCGCCATAATGCTTGACACACCTGTAAAAGACAAACGGTTTACTCAACAAAAGGCACCGACATGAAGTCATGAACTTTGAATTTGAGACTTACTCTCAAAGTCGATCTTCTCCACGATGTTTTTGGGCTTGACGCTCTCCTCCTGGTTGAAGATGAAGATCTGTCCGTCCTCGGTGTCCGTCCAGTTATACTTGTTCATCCACACCTTCACCTGTGTCTCTAAAAACCGTGGCAACGGCTTTGAGCGCCAATGTTTCATTAAGAAGAGGGGTCTCCACTCACCTAGCGGGTCTCCCAGCATCTTGGCCAGCAGGCTGCGCTCTATAGTCTGGTAGGTGATGCCCACCACGTGACAGATGACTGTGGAAGACAGAGAGTCGTTGCTCATGCACTAGCACAACATTTTCCACTTATCGGCGCACAGCAACAAGGTGACCACAAGGTGCCGCTGTGGTCACCTCAGGACCAGAGCCTTGTATAGAGAGTATGGACAATTAGGTTTCAGACAATCTCCTAAGCAGGGGTGTGTCTATATATATGTATATGTATATATATATATATATATATATATTAGGGCTGGGCAACGATTAAAAATTTTAATCGAAGTTAATCGCACTTTTTCTCTGATCAATCGCGATTAACTGCATTGTATACGCAAAGCCCAATAATGAATTCAAAAGTAGCATGTAGTGCACCTTTATTGGAATATTCTCCCACCCCGCCTTCCGCCCGATTGTAGCTGAGATAGGCGCCAGCGCCCCCCGCGACCCCGAAAGGGAATAAGCGGTAGAAAATGGATGGATGAACAAAAGCGCCAAAACATTTGTTGTGCAAACACAATTCAAATCAGTACTTGTTAAACAGTAGCAGTTAAATAGCATATTTTATGAAAATCAACTCAAAAAATGTAAATACAAACATTTAAGCTTATTTCCACTGCCAGGGTATTTAAGTTATCCTGTTTGTTATGGAAAATAAATATAATCTACATACAAATCTCTGAGCCACAATCATAACATCCGAACAGGCAATTTCTGAGGTAA
>NC_084628.1:20700413-20737913 GCF_033978795.1 Nerophis ophidion
TTGTCCATACTGTCTCGACAGACTTTTTCACCCGCCGATGACGATACTCACATTTGCGGACTGAGTCTTCGAAACCTGCAATTCCATCGATGAGCTCACGATTCTTCTCAAGAGTCGTCTGTGAGGAAGGGAGCAAAGTTTGGTCACGTTGGAGAAGCAAAAAAAAGTAAAAAACAGTCCAAATATCTTTGACATTTTTAATCTCAGCAAGAATCAAATGTTTGCTTCATGTGCTAATAGATGTTAAAGGGATCTATCATGCAAAACCAACATTTCTTACCTGTAAGCACCTCTTTTTGTGTATTTTGGATCTGCTTAAGTCCCGAAAATGTGAAATCAATTTATAAATCAATCTTTCTGTCTCCCAAACTTGCTCCAAAAACGCTTGGTTACGTCAGTGGATATCTCCATATATGATAGAGGTTTAACCGAAGAGTTCACCGTTTTTATTCAGTTGGAGTCTGACACTGTAGTCAATGAGCTCCTTCTTTTTCTCCATCTTGTTGTGGGGCAGATTTGCTTGTACATGCACATGCATCCTCCACTGTTGCCCTAACCCTAACTCTAACCCATTTGTAATTTAAATAAGCGTAATCAATCAATCAATCAATCATACTTTGTTAATAAAGTGCTTTTCATACATAAAAGAAATACATCACAAAGTTTTTGTTCTAACATATCTGTCAGTAGATTCCCTATGGAAGCGCTAAAAACTACAACATGGCTGACAAGGAGACGAGGCAGTCGAAAAGGAGGCACATTAATAAGACGGTCAGAAAGTGGCTTGGAAATGGTCAGTAAAACATAATCTATACAAAATGTTGATCAAAGAACTACCATTACGTGTTATGTAGATAACAAGTGTTTTAAATGTGAAAATAAATAAAATACATCGAAATATGACTCCTTTAAAAGACTATACACAATCCTCTATTGTTGTAAGTTAACATTATGAACAATACTTCTTTTCTTGCTTCTTCTAAAAATGTGACTTAAAAATTGCCTGTACATTTATTTTTGTTTGATCCTGGTACATATTTGCATATAAATTACAGTATTTCCTAATGTTGGGAACATGTATTGATTTGAATGTTGGCGATTCATAAATCAATGTACAAATGTCCAGAAATTGCTTATTTACGCATGTTAAATAAAATAAATTAAAACAGACGGTCCAAAATGCAGCATACATGCTATAGAGAAGCCCATCAACAGCCTCGGAAGATGGTATAACGCAGATCTCAGAGACACGCAGCAACTTGAACAACTGCTGCAGGACACAGCTAACGGCCTCAGCAGGTTAATAGCACTGCACTACCAGGGAAAATGAAGCTCTGGTGCCTCCAGTTTGGTTTGCTACCCAGACGCTAGTGAACTCGCAAGTAAGGAAGTGGCTCGGAATTCCAAAGTGCTTCAGCAGCGTCGGACTCTACAGCGATGGAGCCCTGTTGCTGCAAATCTCTAGCCTGGTCGAAGAGTTCTAATGTGCCAAGGTGTGGCTGGAGATGTCCCTCAATGACTCCCGGGAACCTGTAATGAGAGCCGCCGCTCCTTGCCTCGTAACAGGGCAGAAGAGGACCCCAGTCAAAGCTGTGCTACAGGCAAAAATCGCCTTTTCTCCATCGTGACGTAGTGGGACACGTCCAACAAGGCAGAGGAGGCTTTGGCCTTGGAACCGTAACTCCTCTCTGGCAAGAGGCATCTGCAACGGAATGTCGAACTATGCGTCGTCAGGGGGAAACAGCCGGACGTTCTAAAGCCGCAACACAAGCCAAACAGGGCCGCTGGACAAGGTGGGAGGGTGTCGAAAAGAAGAAACTCATGTGGAGCGAACTTTGGGGGATGGAATCCAACAGCCTGAGTTTCATCGTTCAAGCTAGCATCTCCCATAAACCTGCAACAATGGTTTGGAAAGGACCCATCCTGTCCCCTGTGTACAACCCCAACATCATGGTTGGCTGTAGAACCAGCCTCATTCAAGGCAGATATACGTGGAGACATAACCAGGTCCTCAGATGTCTAGCTGACAAACTTGAGTGCAGGAGGGTATCCGTCAACGCCCTACCCATCAACAACCAGGATGTGTGCAGACACCTACCAACGTATGTTTGGGAGGGGGAAAAGCTGAAGACGAGACCTTCAAATCCTGATCAAAGCCCATTGAATGCAGCCAGGGACTGGCAGATGTGAGTCGACTTGGATCAGAGGCTCATTTTCCCCCCGGAGATCGCAAGGACCACCCTGCGTCCAGACCTCGTCCTATGGTCTGAAACCTGCCAGCTTGTCTACATCATTGAACTGACAGTTCCGTGGGAGGATGCCATTGAAGAAGCGTATGAGAACAAGAAGCTGCGGTACTCCAACCTTGCAGCTGAGGCAGAGGACAGAGGCTGGAGGGTGAGGGTGCGCCCAGTGAAAGTGGGGTGTACAGGCTTTGTAGCTAGCACAACAGCAAAGCTCCTTAGGGAGGTTGGAGTCAGGTGCCTAACTCACAGAAAGGCCATTAAAGATCTGGCCAACACCGCAGAGAGGACGAGCCATTGGCTGTGGTTGAAGAGGAGTGACACCAGCTAGGGTGCTAAGGCTAGCACCTAATGGGATGCACACACCCAGGGATTTGATCACCCTGGGGTGGGCCCTTCCTCGGCAGAGGGGTGTCTTGTGGTAAGCCGGGCCGAAACACCCCGTATTGCTAGGGCACACAACTGAAGATGTGTCCCAATAGTGGAAAAGCCTCCCAGCAGTGTCACCTAGCCTCACATTTAGGTATGCGGTCCGGTGCAAGCCTGGCTCAGGCAGGAGGACGCGCCTGCCATGCAGAGTCCCCAGGGATTGTACCAACTAGTCCTTTCAACAAATTCTACTCTATCACAAAAAATAAGAGTTGTAAGGATTATTGGAAACTCAAGACAGCCATGACATTATGTTCTTTACAAGTGTATGTAAACTTTTGACCATGACTGTATATGTATTCTGTGCGCAACAATACAAAAACTGAAAGACGCAACATTTTTTATAACAACATGTAATACTTTCAGAATATATAATAAAATATATTAACAATACACAATAATAATATACAATATAATTATACATCTAAAAATAATCTATTTATAATTTATCGTAGCCCCTGAATCGTAATCGAATTGTGGGATGCCTAAAGATTCTCACCTTTAGTATTTCCGAAGGGGGCAACAAATATTTCTCTGTTAATGTCTGTGTGTGTGCCTGTGTGGGTGTCATACCCAGAAACTCTGGAAGTGGCAGGTCTCCAGCAGGTTGCCCAGGTACAGGATCTGCACGATGGGGCTCTTCTCTTCCTCCATGATGGGCCTCGTCTCTTGCTGCTCGATGGAGCTCTTCTCTTGCTGCTCGTTGGGGCTCTTCTCTTGCTGCTCGTTGGGGCTCTTCTCTTGCTGCCACACAGTAGTCAAGGAAACACCCCCCCACCCAGAGAGAGCGCACACACACGCACGCATGCACGCACGCACGCACACACACACAGACACACACACACACACACACACACACACACACGCACACACACACACACAACAACTTGTCAACAACCTGACATCAAGGTGCAGCACCGAGAGGATACGTGAGCCTGGTCAATCATGCATTTGCAGAGGGTGAAGTCGGTGTGTGGCAGGTTGGTGAGGGCCTTCAGCAGGATCTGAGAAGTCACGTTCATTTGGAAGTAGGGGGGGTTGAACTGGTACCTGCCAGGACAGAGACAAATACGGTGGTATCTCAAGCAAAAGGCTGTACAGTCGGAGAATTTCACACGCATATACGCCTAAAAAAAGATTGCGCAATTCGAAATAATGACAACGTAGTAAACATGATTTCAACCCTTTTATCTGTTTAGTTAGTTTATTATTTCTTCGGTCAGTGGTCAACAAAATAAACATACAGTTTTACATTCTGAAATTGACAATTTTACAGAACGAAAGGGTTTAGGCTAAAGTTGAGCACTTATTTCGCCTAACCCTATAAACAATTTCAAATACAAGAAGCAGTAAAACCAGGAGACATTGGGCTCTGATCTTGTGCTTCATAAAAAACATGAAATTTCCTTTACACAACATATTATAACTACACTTTGTACACAACATGAACACTGTTCAGATATATACACAGTAAAGACAGACAAACAGTTGTGAAACATCCATGTACACGTGTTAGTTAAACATTTGTACCAATAATATTCTATATACAAACACTTATAATTCCATTATTATTTATGTCCCACATTTAGTTTTGTAACAAACATTGATCATAGTAATAACTGCTGGTGTTGATTCAAGAGCGAAATATTTTTCTAAGACATTGGAAGTTTTGTTTAAAAGTGTGAATGCAACTGGAACATTTAAGGCATCATTCAAGCTGTTCCACAGATGAACCCCCCTGACAGAAACACATCTACTTTTTAAACTACTTCTTATATTTGCTTTCTGAAAGACAGCTGAACCTCTAAGATCGTATGGACTCTCCCTGGATTTGAACCTCTCCTATAGACAGTGAGGCAACATGCGGTTACGAGCTTTATACGTCACAATAGCAGTGTTGAGGTCAACAAGATCATGCAGTTTTAATGTTTTGTAAATGCATTTGGCCCTAAAATAAATCCATACAAAGTGGCTCAAACTCAAGTAAGATTTGGGGAAACATTTTTGTCAACAGATCATGCAGGAGCTGTATCAACCCTCTGCGCAGACGTGATCTCGCGACATGCTAGTTTAGCTGCTAGCAAAACAACTAGCCAGTCACCAAAGATTTAATTAAAAAAACGAAAGATGCGAACTTGACCGTACATAAACCCATGTTTCCACTGCACTGTGTTTTGCTCTTTTAGGTTGATGGTGATTAACATCATGAGGATGGGCTGCAATGAAATAAGAAAACATAAACTGTTGACAGAGATGCAAAATATTTCCAAAGGCGGTCGCTGTTTTGTTATGCTCAGACAGCTGTTTCTGAAGAGATAGAAAGCAAGGAAAGGAGAAAGCAAAAATGTTACTGAAGGAAAAAGATCAAATCTATTGCTTATTAGCAGACAATTGCAGTTATATTTTCTGCTTGCAATACTAATGATCAGACTAGCGACATCGCCTATACGCACTTCTGTCTCCTCTACTGAGCCTAATGCTAAATAAGTTCCTATCCCTTCTGCATCTTCTTCTCATAAAAAGTTAACTTATGTCCAGCTGCGGCTCATCATCACATAAATATGTCTGCACTTTTCAAATGACAATTTCATGTACCGCAACATTAGCACTATTCTTACCAAAACAGACATGTTGCTGGCGGTTAACAACGTTTTGTGTCAAAATGAGCTCTTCTATTGGTATTTTTTGGTACTAGTTTTCATTTGGATTTCAGTAATTTACTTAGGGGTTATTTATGTTGTTGTATTTTATTTTAATTATTTGAATTGTATATAATGATGGCACTTTGTTTGTCTGCATGAGTGCAAATATGTGTCACTGTGTACATTGTTACAGTTTTATCATGTTATTTAAGACATTTCATATTACTCCTTATCTTTTATGTAAAAATCTAAGTGTACAGCCCTGACCTCAAACTACAAGCACATTGCGTTCCAGCACCTAGCTCATAACTCGGAATACTTGTACTTTAACATGACATGTTAAAGAGTGTTTATAACTCACAGTTTCAGAATGGCCAAGTTGGCCTCCAAGTCATACGCATTTTCTCTGGCTTGTGTTTCCACGTAACGCTCCAACGTCGCAAGGTTTTCTGGGTTGTACCTGAGGTTCAGGGGGACAGAGTAAATAATTAAACACAATACTTTTCATGTGTTTAGGGAGGAGTTTTAGGCATAGATGCATGAGAATCACATCATTGTAACCCCGGGGGTATTTTAATATGCCCCATTTTCATGTATGCAGTACAACACATGGCAATGTTGTTGCATAGCAATACTATCCACCTAATATTTACTCTATTACTTTTATTGTTAGATTTATAGCTAACATTTTAGGCATTACTCCCAGTAGTAGTCTTGGAATATTCTAGGCTGTACAAACAGTAATAGTCTAGCATTATTAAGTTGTTAATAGAATGCAAACAGGAAGTACACTAGCTATCAAGACAATAGAGAGAATTCTTGTACATTTCTATGGTGAATTATAACTTCTCAACAACCGTGATGAAGGACGTCAGATTTTATAATAATAATAATAATGGATTAGATTTATATCGCGCTTTTCTATTGTTAGATACTCAAAGCGCTCTCAAAGAAGTGGGAACCCATCATTCATTCACACCTGGTGGTGGTAAGCTACATCTGTAGCCACAGCTGCCCTGGGGTAGACTGACGGAAGCATGGCTGCCAGTTTGCGCCTACGGCCCCTCCAACCACCACCAATCATTCATTCATCATTCATTCACCAGTGTGAGCGGCACCAGGGGCAAGGGCACGACAGCGATTTGGATGTCAATAGGCGGGGAGCGAACCTGCAACCCTCAGGTTTCTGGCATGGCCGCTCTACCCACTACGCTATGCCGCCCCATTTATAAAAGTGTATTTATACAATTAAGTGTCATAGTAAATAAGTGTCTATATACGGATGACCAAATGGGACAAAACAAATAAATTGTTAAGTAAATACTGAAATGTATCATGAATTAGATCTATAAGAAATAATGACATAATGAATAACAATTTTATGTTAAATGAATGACACGTTTAATCACACATGTATCCAACTCAAGTTATAAGTAATTAATGACACATTTAATTATTTAAACATATTAATTCCATTTGAAGCTCCTTAAAAGTAAGGCATTTTGTCATTTTGTCATGTAAATGCAGTTTTTCTTAAATCAACATTATTTGATGTAAAAAGTTGTTCAATTCTTTGTATTTGAAACCCTTGAATAACTTAATATCTGCTTGCTACCTTGACTTCTGATGGCAAAGCAATTTTCATTCTAAAAAATGTGTTGGCATACAATAAATGATAATCATATAAAAGGGGCAATTGTGTAACAATATTTTTGGGCAAATACACATTTATATGGTTTCGCAGATAGAAGCGGGCCACGATAAAAATTAGTTTGACACCCCGGGATTGAGCAATTGATAAAACTTAACGAGCTTTCACGTTAGCATGCAGCTAACCAGAAGTTAGCATGTAGGCTAACGAAGCATAACATTCGTACCGATCGATTCCTCGAAGGAGTTTCGCCACATTCGCTTTCATCTGTTCGAAATTGGACGTGGCCATTTGGTCCTGACAATGTTGACAAATTGTTAGTGGGGAAAAAAGAACTTAAATCCACACGTGGAGCACGGCAAAACGATGGAGAGACGGTCGGCAGGGAAAGGGGGACGGACCGGAAGAGAGATACACGGGACCGGAAGTAGGGTTCCCCAAACGCAACTTACTTCAACGACCAAGTCTCTAGTTGTCTGGTAAAATAAATATTTTGTAGTAAAACAACGAGATCTAAATATTTATGAATATATCCATCCATCCATTTTCTGCCGCTTATTCCCGTTCGGGGTCGCGGGGGGCGCTGGCGCCTATCTCAGCTACAATATTGTAACTTATTTAAAAGAAAGCGTTTAGACAAAAATGATGGAAATCGTACTATTTACACTATAAGGACAGGAACATTACCATGAATTGATTAACGTGGACCCCGACTTAAAAGCCTACTGAAATGAGATTTTCTTATTCAAACGGGGATACCAGGTCCATTCTATGTGTCATACTTGATCATTTCGCGATATTGCCATATTTTTGCTGGAAGGATTTAGTAGAGAACATAGACGATTGCAACTTTTGGTCACTAATAGAAAAGCCCTGCCTTTACCGGAAGTATGTGCGCGTGACGTCACGAGTTGCAGGGCCCCACACATATTCACATTGTTTTTAATGGGAGCCACCAGCAGTAAGAGCAATTCGTACCGAGAAAGCGACAATTTCCCCATTAATTTGAGCGAGGATGAAAGATTCGTGAATTAAGATATTGAAAGGACTAGAAAAAAAAAGAAAGGGGGTGTGAGCGTTTCAGATGTAATTCGACACATTTACTAGGATAATTCTGGAAGATCCCTTATCTGCTTATTGTTTTAATAGTGTTTTAGTGAGATTTTTAAAGATTGTAAAGATATACCTCGAGGTCGGATGGCTGCGGTGAACACACTGTGTCTCAGAGAGAAGCCGAGGAGCCAAGCTCACAGCTGCTGCAGGACGATGAATAATCCAATGATTTCTCCAGTAACATATATATATCACAATTTCCCCATCCAAAAACATGCTGGTTGACGTAGAGAAAACATGTTCGCTTGACCGCTCTGGTCCACAACAAACAAAGAAACACCGGCTGCGTCTCGGTGATAAAGACAGCTGCAATCCACCGCTTTCCACCAACAGCATTGTTCTTTATAGTCTCTATTATTAAATGTACAAATTGCAAAAGATTAGGCAATACAGATGTCCAAAATACTATGTAATTACGTCATGAACAGAGACGACTTTTAGCCGTGTTTGGTGCAGCGCTAATATTTCCTTACAGTCCGTGACGTCACGCGTACGCGTCATCATTCTGCGACGTTTTCAACAAGAAACTCGCGGGAAATTTAAAATTGCAATTTAGTAAACTAAAAAGGCCGTATTGGCATGTGTTGCAATGTTAATATTTCATCATCGTTGTCAGTAGTAGTGGGTTTCAGTAGGCCTTTAAACAAGTTCAAAAACTTATTCGGGTGTTACCATTTAGTGGTCAATTGTACGGAATATGTATTGTACTGTGCTATCTACTAATAAAAGTTTCAATCAATCAATCAATCAACACAAAATACAGTGAATGTTTGAATGAAAGCATACTAATGTGCTCCAATGCTTTAGTCATTACTTAAACCGGCGTCTCATTACTGTTACAAACTATTTTACAGGCATTAACACTTTAATTTAGTAGTTACACAAATACTTGAATTAGTAACTGTCTAAACTCGACACGAGTGGGACGGACGTGCTGTAATGAAAAAACTGGAATTGTCTGATGCATTACGTTGCATCGTATGCGTGTTCGAAATAAACTGAAACTATACTGGAACTGGAACAATATGATGCATGAGACATTGCTGTGACTTTCTTGGGGTGTGAATTTCATGACTCAAACACCCCCGTTGTCATCACGGATTCACCCGTGGGAGTTGATAGTCTACTGATTGAAAACGAAAGTGTAGGCCGTGAACTTTGAGTCCGAAGAGGACAGAGGAAGGATAAATGCTGTTGGTTCAATTTGTAACGCAACACGTTAACACCACGTGCATGTTTAATTTGTGTCTTTTAGTTAGGTGACCTTTTTGAAGCTGCAGCAGCTGTGCTTGTCCACAGTTTCCATTTGATGAGTATTTATCTCAGGACGCATGCTGCCATCCTGTTGAGTCAGCGTTTGTATGAATATAGGGCCCTTCACTGCAGGAAACATCAGATAGTCACCCTGATATTAAGTGTGCAGTGCCATACAGGGTGCAATGCAGGGTGATCTGAAGCATCGTGCAGTACGATACGGTGTGCAGTGCAGTGCGATATTGGGTGCGATATGTGTTTAGTGCAGTGCCTCTCAATTATTTTCTGTTTTGCCCTCACCCCTAGGAAGAAGAAAACATTTTGCGTGCACCCAGTCTCTGATGCGACTATAAATATTATAATTTGTCTATAAAGAAAATAAAAAAGAAAGGAATATGGTTAAACTTGCAACAACTTTATAAGGGCCAGATCAGCAACAAGCGGTGAAGGGCCTATTGAAATTGCATTGTTAATTATTATCCTCCCACTTGGATCACATTTATATATAGGGACGGCGTGGCGCAGTGGCAGGGTGGCCGTGTGCAACCCGAGGGTCCCTGGTTCAATCCCCACCTAGTACCAACCTCGTCACGTTCGTTGTGTCCTGAGCAAGACACTTCACCCTTGCTCCTGATGGGTGCTGGTTAGCGCCTTGCATGGCAGCTCTCTCCATCAGTGTGTGAATGTGTGTGTGAATGGATAAATGTGGAAGTAGTGTCAAAGCGCTTTGAGTACCTTGAAGATAGAAAAGCGCTGTACAATTACAACCCATTTATCATTATAAACTCACCAGTTTTTGCGGGCACATCAGCACAGGCAAAAAAAAATTATCTTTTTGGGGGCCCGAACACAACATTTTTAATTTGAATCAGTAGCCCCCCCATAAAATTAAGAAAAAAAATACCCCTTGCTACCAGTTTCATGTATCATCATGAACATCGATAGAGATGTTTATCATGATGTGGCATTTTTGGCTTCATATCGCGCCACACATTTTCAATGGGAAACAGGTCTGGACTACAGGCAGGCCAGTCTAGTACCCGCACTCTTTTATTACTCTTCCGCCATCCTAGTCACTGCCGTTGTGTCCTTGGGCAAGACACTTTACCCACCTGCTCCCAGTGCCACCCACACTGGTTTAAATGTAAAAATTAGATATTGGGTTTCACTATGTAAAGCGCTTTGAGTCACTAGAGAAAAAGCGCTGTATAAATATAATTCACTTCACTTCACAAAGACACGCTGTTGTAACACGTGGCTTGGCATTGTCTTGCTGAAATAAGCAGGGGCGTTCATGATAACGTTACTTGGATGGCATCATATGTTGCTCCAAAGCCTGTATGTACCTTTCAGCTTTAATGGTGCCTTCACAGATGTGTAGGTTACCCACGCCTTGGGCACTAATACACCCCCGTACATCATACATGTAGCTTTATGAACTTTGCACCTATAACAATCCGGATGGTTCTTTTCCTCTTTGTTACGGAGGACACAACGTCCACCGTTTCCAAAAACAATTTGAAATATGGGCTCGTCATACCAAAGAACACTTTTCCACTTTGCATCAGTCCATCTAAGATGAGCTTGGGCCAAGTGGAGCCGGCGGTGTTTTTGAGTGTTGTTGATAAATGGCGTTCACTTTGCATAGGAGAGTTTTAACTTGCACTTACAGATGTAGCGACCAACAGTAGTTACTGACAGTGGTTTTCTGAAGTATTCCTGAGCCCATGTGGTGATATCGTTTACACACTGATGTCGCTTTTTGATGCAGTACGGATCGATGGTCACAGGCATTCAATGTTGGTTTTCAGTCTTGCTGCATACGTGCAGGGATTTCTCCAGATTCTCTGAACCTTTTGATAATATTACAGACCATATATGGATAAATCCCTAAATTCCTTGCAATAGCTGGTTGAGAAATACTGTTCTTAAACCATTTGCTCACGCATTTTTTTCACAAAGTGGTGATCCTCGCTCCATCTTTGTTTGTGAAAGATTGAGCATTTCATGGAAGCTGCTTTTACACCCAATCATGGCACCCACCTGTTCCCAATTAACGTTAAGTATTTTGTCTTTACAGTCTATTCAATTGGAGATAGGTTAAAAAGGATTTGCAAATCATTGTGTTCTGGTTTTTTTTTTTTACGATTTACACAATGTGCCAACTTCAATGATTTTGGGGTTTAAAAAAAAAAATCAATATTCACACTATATTTGACCGAGTTGAACCATTTGACACTGAAAAATAAAAAATGTAAACTAAATAAATAATAATACATTCAAATTGATCAGTGACATATTATATATACATATATACATATATATATATATATATATATAAAGTGCTCATATATATATATATATATATATATATATATATATATATATATACAGTACATATATATATATATATATAAAGTGCTCATATATATATATATATATATATATATATATATATATATATATATATGAGCACGTTTTGAAGAGTGACACTGCATGATACTGACAAAGCACGTTCCCCAGGGCATCGTACCCCATTATTTCAGAAGAACTGCATGGTTTTGTGTGATGAGCACCGCGGTGTAAAATGTGACGCAATGGTTGAGGTGAGTTTGTAGTTTTGTCAATCACGTCTAAGTTGAAATCGATCAATTACATGTGACATAGATCAATAAATTCAATATATATATTTTTTCTTCAACTAGCAAACATTCCCTGAAGGTGGACTTTTGTGTTGAATTGATTTTCAATGCTATGGCTGCTACTGCTGAGTGGAAAAGCTTATTTTGGGCTCGTTCAAAAGAAGAATAGGGAAGCATGAATACTCATAACATGCGCCAGTGGACAGAAAGGCCTCTCTCTCACACACACGCACGCACACACACACACACACACACACACACACACACACACACACACACACACACACACACACACACACACACACACACACACACACACACACACACACACACACACACACACACACACACAAACATACAAACAGTAAGAAGCAAATTTGCACTCATTCTGCAAATGAGCAGATAAGAGAAGGTTGTGCCCGGTGACAAACAGGAAGGTACGTGTGTGTGTGTGTGTGTACGTGTGTGTGTGTGTGTGTGTGTGTACGTGTGTGTGTGCGTCACAAGTCGGAGACCTGCTTCTTCATCTGCTACTGTACCACAAGAGTGTTTGTGTGTGTGTGTGTGTGTGTGTGTGTGTGTGTGTGTGTGTGTGTGTGTGTGTGTGTGTGTGTGTGTGTGTGTGTGTGTGTGAGAGCACTCACTCTTCAGCATGGATGTCCAACTTGGAGCCACGCAGGATTTCTCCACCAGGAACCCCAAGGAGGACTTTGAGATCCTGATGAGTGTCGGATGGGGAACCTACGGGGACGTCTACAAGGTCAGCTGCTGTTTGACCTTCCTTTTAAAATATTATCTTTGAACATTTCAGGGAACTTCAACGGGGAAGGAAAATCTTCCACGGAGCTTGGAAGCAACAATTAAATGTTAACATGAATAAGGAGAGTAATCGTACTAGAAAAAACATGAATAATGGTTATTAAAAAATATATATATTTGCGTTGTATAATAAAAATACACACAATACAGGACATACAAAGTCAACATTTGTCCGTTGACTTTTAGTTTGTGTGGTTCTCTGTCGTCCTTGCTTAGATGCCATTTGCAGCCCTACAGGAGGAAGTGGTTGAGCGAGAACTGAAAGTATTCTCGTTAAAAGATGACAAGCATTTCGCTGCACCTGAATCCAAGCACCATGAAGTTTTCTGCCAAAAAATCCTACAAATATGATAGTAAAACTAATTTTATCTGATCAAAAAACCCCTAAAAACATATGACTGTAAAGTAAAATGTCAACTACTTGTTGTAAACTCTCTCAAATAAACTTAAATTCTTGTCTTTGTTCAACTCCAAATGTAATAATACGCATATTTAACTACTTAAAATGTAGATTCGGACATCTCGGGCAATTTTATTTCATTTTTGTACAAGGTTTCCAAGCCGACTCATTTGTGGAACAAGACTGAAAGTAAAAGGAGTGAATTTCTTGTATAGAGTTCTTTTCCAGTACAGGGCGCACACTCAAATAATAACACTGAACTCGCAATCATAATCTAGATTTTTTTTTTTATGATATGAAAACGTGTGTTAATCACAAATATTATCATTTATTGAACAAATAAACACAAAAAAAATATATTACATTAGAGTGGACTCGAAAAATACCTACTATGTAGTGCTAAAATAAACCGTATTATTACCGTATTAATGAATATGTTTCCTAACTAAATAGTCAATAAAATGTAATTGCAAATGAAAATACAGCTTTACACTTTAGTCCTCATTTTTGCGCTGAAGAAACTTCTCTGACTTTTGATCCAGACTTCTCCTGTTTGTTTGAGAGTGTGACTTGTCCAGGGTGTACACCGCCTTCTGCCCGATTGTAGCTGAGATAGGCACCAGCGCCCCCCACGACTCCAAAGGGAATAAGCGATAGATGATGGATGGATAGATGGATGTCATTACTGCCACAAGTGGTGAAAAAGTGTATTACAACTGAGTACCGCTGCGACCTGTTCAAAAAACTGGCAACTCAGTCACTAGTAAGATATAAAGTGTTTTATTTTACAACATATTACAGTAAATGGAAAAACTACTACCTTTTTTTTTTTTTACAAAAAAAATGGTAGTTTAGTCGACAGAATTTTACTGTACAATTTACTGTGTTTTTTACAACACGTTACTGTAAATAAAAAAACAAAGCCATTGGTTTTTTTTTTTTATTCTGGCAACTGAGTTGCCATTGTTTTACCGCAAAAAAATGTGGTGCCGTTTCTCTTTTTTTCAGAAGACATCGTAAAAACCACAACAGTGAATTTCATTATAAAAAAAAAAAATGTCGACAGAATATTACTGTAAAGAACAGTGGTAAAGTTTTTCCAATTTACAGTAACATGCTCTAAAATTCACTGTATTTTTTACTGGAAAATCTATTGTCATTTTTAAAGCGTACAATTAGTTGGATAGCTTATAGATATTTGAGTAAACATTTTCATTTACACAAAAATTTCTGGACAGTATGACGTTATAAAATTTGTTGCAATACCAGATAACAAAAAAGTTTTGAACGCGTGGATTTTCATGCAGTACATCTATTTTTTTCTGTCAAAACAGAAAGAACGAATACATTTAGTAAGAAAAGATGAGCCACTTTATTGACACATAATATTTGCAGACTTTTGCGGCCCTTATAAATTTATGTGGCCCTCGGACCTTGAGTTTTACACCTGTGATTTATAAGGTGTAATGTAATTTTTCCACTTTCAAGGTAAATTAATTTGTATTTATTTACATTTCAATCAGATTAATGTGCAGAACACTTGGCATCATCAACAATTTATTTTACAGTTAATTTTATCGTACATTTATACATTTTATTTACAAATGGTAGCTATTAGGTGGAGTGGGCCCATAAACTCACTGCATTGTGTGTAATGTAGCATGTTCAAGTTCCTAGTTAGGTCCTGTGTCACTCAAGAGCAAAAAAAAAAGGGTAATAAAAGAGCAAACAGGTGAAATGTAACGAGAAAAAGTTGCAATGTTGAAACTAATACCACAAAGCTGCCATGCAGGCAGTCTTTTTTTTTTAAACTAACATTGCTCAAAAAATTATAAAAACTTACAATCAACGGCTAAATCTGAAGTTTAAGAGTTGAAAGTAAAAATGATATACATTGATATATGACTTATTTTTACCACGTTATGAATGGGTGCGGGGGGCTTTTGGATTTCTGAGACCTTTAATCAGAGTTTTGTTTTGAACTGTCTTTGCTCCAAAATTAATAATAACTCAAAAGCACGATTGTTATGAATTATTTACCAATTTAAGGCTCCAATTATTTCACATCAAACATTCCACTTTGAACAATTTTTGGGGGGAAATATTGCATATTTTGTGCTTTTCCTATTAAAAAAGAGGGGCTCGACAAACATTTGTAAAAAAAATTTAAACTTTCGTCAATAGATGGAGCTATAGAGATTTACAGATTTTTAAACATTGAAAATAAAACAATATATTTATATAAACTTATTTGCAACACTTGAATGACTAATAGCCTTTAACAGTAACCAAAATTGAATAAAACCTAAAGGCAACGGTCCTGAGACTTTCTGACTCGAGGGCCACATTGGGTTAAGAGAAAGAAAAATATGTGTACATATATATATATATATATATATATATATATATATATATATATATATATATATATATATACACATATATATACATATATATACATATATATATATATGTATATATATATATATAAATATCTATATATATGTATATATATATATATATATATATATATACATACATACACATACAAGACAAGACAAATATAAAAAAGACAAAATAGAAAGTATATATATATATGTATGTATATATATATACATATATATATGTGTATATAAATGTATATATATATAAATATATATACAGTATGTATGTGTATATATGTATACATATATAATATATAGATACAAGAAAAGACAAATATATATAAATATACATATATATGCATATATACATTATATACATACATACATACATATATATGTATGTGTATATATGCATATGTACATACAAGAATATATATATATATATACATACATATATATATACATATATATATATATATATATATATATATATATATATATATATATATATATATATATATATATATATATATATATGTATATATATATATATATATATATATGTAGGTGTGGGAAAAATCACAAGACTACTTCATCTCTACAGAACTGTTTTCATGAGGGGTTCCCTCAATCATCTCCTGATGAAACAGTTCTGTAGAGATGAAGTAGTCTTGTGATTTTTCCCACACCTACATATTGCGCTCTACCACGGTATCGAGCACTATTCTCTGGATAATCCAATCAAGACATATATATATATATATATATATTAGGGCTGCGAAACTTTGGGTGTCCCACGATTCGATTCAATATCGATTCTTGGGGGTCACGATTCGATAATATATCAATTTTTTCGATTCAACGCGATTCTCGATTCAAAAACAATATTTTTCCGATTCAAAACGATTCTGGCCACATATATATATATATATATATATATATATATATATATATATATACATATATATATATATATATATATATATATATATATATAGAGAGAGAGATATATATAGATATATATATATATATATATACATGAGAATACAAATGTATATAAAAGACAAAATATATATAAATATATATAAATACAAAATACATACACTGATCGAATTTAACCACGGCAACTGCGGCATTTGCCGCGACCACCCTCGTCATTTGCCGTAAGCCCTAAAAAATTTACCAACATCTGCAGCATGAGAATGCCGTGACCTCCCTTAACTTTTTACTTGTTAAAGGACGAGGGACGTAACAGTGATTATGATAATTTGCGATAAAGTTCCAGACATGGTTGTTTTGTTATCTCATCAAACTGAACGGAGGCTGTGAAGATTGTGTATTCGATGTGAGAGGTTTCACTCCTGGTGTTTTTTGTTGTTGGCCAAACTGTTGTAATGAACCAAGAGAAGATCAAAGCTTGTCATCTTCATTAGTGTTTTATTTCAATAAGTAAACACAAGGTTTTTATAGATTACTTGTGTTGTCTTCATGTCACAAAGGCATTACTTCAATAAACATTCATGTGACACAACATTTTGTTAATGTTTTATGGTAAATAGTTAATTCCTATATGACATATTTCTGCTCAAACTCCAAATAGATCTGTCCCGATACTGCATTCTCATGTACATATAAATGTGCATAACTTAAAAAATAAAAAATAATAATACCTTCTTCTATCAAAATGTAAAAATAGAGACAAAGGCATCATGAAATGACAAAAGGTTGACAAGTTTATATTAATAATGAATAAAAAAAACATGGCAGTGACTAGGATGGTTTGTAATAGTAAATAATATATACTGTTATATATTATTACATACAATCAACAATATGATTTGCCTGAGCGGCTCCACTAGACAGATTTTTTTTTTAAATACAATAAAATATATACAGTATATATTTAAACTTAGGATGTTCCGCGAATGTTTGGACACACGGGTCTGTAGTTTAGGGAACCCTACCCTAAGGGTTACAATACACATTGCATTTATTTTGAAAATGAAAACAAAAACAAAAATAGCCCTGGCATGTGGGCAGCACGGTGGAAGAGGGGTTAGTGCATCTGCCTTACAGTACGAAGGTCCTGAGTAGTCTGGGGTTCCTCTTCTTTCTGTGTGGAGTTTGCATGTTCTCCCCGCGACTGCGTGGGTTCCCTCCGGGTACTCTGGCTTCCTCCCACTTCCAAAGACATGCACCTGGGGATAGGTTGATTGGCGACACGAAATTGGCCTTAGTGTGTGAATGTGAGTGTGAATGTTGTCTGTCTATCTGTGTTGGCCCTGCGATGAGGTGGCAACTTGTCCAGGGTGTACGCTGCCTTCCGCCCGATTGTAGCTGAGAGAGGCACCAGCGCCCCCCGCGACCCCAAAGGGAATAAGCGGTAGAAAATGGATGGATGGGTCCCAGCATGTTTTAATTTTTCAGTGTGTGGCCCCTCAGCGGAAAAAGTTTGAATCCCCCTGAAGTAGTTTTTACTCACTTAAAAGTGACTTGCTGCACTGAAGTCACGGTCAACGAGTAGCTTATACAAACTTGTAACTTTGGTTTTCCAGGATGAAGTGAACTGAATGATTGGCTTGGGTTTAATTAGCTGCATTAGAATTCAAAATGTTATCAGTGAGCTTTTTATGTCATTAAGAACACTTGATGCTCTCGAGTAGGACAGTCCCAAAAGTCATATTATCCTAAAAAGACAACCTTTGAAACATACAATTACACAGACGTGGTGCTCTAATTGGTTGTGTCTTCATTATAGGCACGCAACAAACAGACTGGAGACCTGGCAGCCATTAAGGTTATCAAGATGGAACCAGGTGAATATTATAGTATTACGAGTGTATTTGTGACACTTTGTGAGTGACAAACATGTCTGTGTGTTCGTAGAAGACGACTTCTCCACCATCGAGCAAGAAATAGTCATTGTGAAGAGCTGCAAGCATCCCAACATAGTGGCGTATCATGGCAGCTACATACGGTTAGAGACTGCATCTCGGTGCAAAATGACTTGTTAACTAACACACTTTCTTCATGTAGTGTTAATACGCTGTGGATCTGCATGGAGTTCTGTGGGGGAGGCTCTCTGCAGGATGTCTATAGTGGTAAGTGAGAGGTTTCATATACTGCAAGATAAGGTCAGAACCAGGCCACACGTTCACTGCCATTTGCTTGTAGAAACACTCAAAATAAACTTTTTTCAACTCCAAATAAACTTTTTTCAACTCTGGATATTTATATTACAAATTTTGAACTACTCAAAATGTTTTTATATCTAATAGTTAAGGGCAATCCAAAGTGTGGCACAAGGGCCATTTGCGGCCCACAGCTAATTTTTTAAAGGCCTGTGGCACATTTTAAAAATACAATTAGAAAAACAACAACATAAAAATTGGAGAAAGGAGCAAACAGGTGAAATTTAACGAGAAAATATTACAATATTGGCACTAATAACAAAAAGTTGCAATGAAGGCAAAGTTTTACTTTAACAATGTCATTGCTCAAAAAATACTAATGAATCAATTTTGTTTTAATTATTGACCTATTTAAAGCTCCAATTACTTCATATTGAAAATATTTCACTTTGAAATAATAATAATACAATTTAATAATAATATAATAATAATAATAATAATAATGTAATAATATGAAAATGTAAAAAAAATAAAATGTAACAATAATTATATAATAATAATGATAATATAATAAACTAATAAAACACCTTTTTAGTTGACAAATAAGGGCATAAAACGTGAGAAAACATTTAAAAAAAACAAACGGATGAATTTGAAGTTGATATATTTAGGCGTTGAAAATAAAAATAATATATATTAATATATGACTTATTTTCAACACTTTTATGAGTGGGGGTCTTTGGATTCCTAAGACTTTGAGTCTGTGTTTTTTAACTGTCAATGCCCAAAAAATAAAAAAATGAACCAAAAGTAATGTTATGAATTATTTACCTATTTCAGGGATATTTGTTGTGATATATTTGTTGGGAGAAAATATTGCATATTTTGTGTTTTTGCCGTAAAAAAAACAAGGTTTTCTTTGACAAAAAAGGGCATAGAAACATAAGAAAACATGGAAGAAAAAAAACGGATTAATTTTTAAGTTGATCTAGAGATTTAAGCAGTGAAAGTAAAAATAATATATATTGATATGTGACTTATTTTCAACACTTTGAGTGAGGGTCTTTGGATCCCGGTTTAAAATGGCAATGTCTAAAAAAGAAAAATGAACCAAAAGTGATGTTGATATGAATTATTTACCTATTTAAGGCTAAAATTACTTCACATCCAATATTTTACTCTGAACACTCTACGGAATAAGGTATAAAACATAAGAAAAATTGGAAGAAGAAAAAAACAAACGGATGAATTTGAAGTTGATCTAGAGATTTAAGCGTCGAAAGTAAAAATAATATATATTGATATATTACTTATTTTTACACTTTTATGAATGGGGGTCTCAAAAATCTCCGTTTTGACTGTCATTGATCAAAAAACAATAATGAACTGAAAGCAATGTTGTTATGAATTATTGACTTATTTAAAGCTCCAATTACTTCACATCAAATATTCCACATTGAACATATTTTGGTGGGAAAATATTGCATAATTTTTAGGGGGTGTCCAAAAAAAATTAGAAAAATTGATTTTTAGATTAATCGCAATTCACATTAGTAACGATTATTTTTATTTTTTTCATTTATTTGTTTAATTTTCATTTTAATGTTTTTTTTTCCAATTTGTCCTTTTCAGACCCTCAGACAAATCCTATTATTGATGTAGATCAGGGGTCACCAACTTTTTTGAAACCAAGAGCTACTTCTTGAGTACTGATTAATGCAAAGGGCTACCAGTTTGATACACACTTAAATAAATTGCCAGAAATAGCAAATTTGCTCAATTAACCTTTAATAAATAAATCTATATATATATAAAAAAATGGGTATTTCTGTCTGTCATTCCCTATTACATTTTTTTCCTTTTACGGAAGGATTTTTGTAGAGAATAAATGATGAAGAAAACACTTAATTGAACGGTTTAAAAGAGGAGAAAACACACAAAAAATGAAAATTAAATTTTGAAACATAGTTTATCTTCAATTTCAACTCTTTAAAATTCAAATTCCGACCGAAAAAAATGAAGAAAAAAACTGGCTAATTCGAATCTTTTTGAAAAAATAAAAAAAATAATTAATGGAACATCATTAGTAATTTTTTTGGATTAAGATTACTTTTAGAATTTTGATGACATGTTTTAAATAGGTTCAAATCCAATCTGCCCTTTGTTAGAATATATAACAAATTGGACCAAGCTATATTTCTAACAAAGACCAATCATTATTTCTTCTAGATTTTCCAGAACAAAAATTGTAAAATAAATTCAAAAAATTTGAAATAAGATTCAAATTTGATTCTACAGATTTTCTAGATTTGCCAGAATAATTTTTGGGAATTTTAATCTTTATAAGTTTGAAGAATATTTCACAAATATTCTTTGTCGAAAAAAACCGAAGCAAAAATGAAGAATTAAATAAAAAATTATTTATTATTCTTTACAATAAAAAAACAAAAACTTAAACATTGATTCAAATTGTCAGGAAAGAAGAGGAATGAATTTAAAAGGTAAAAAGGTATTAGTGTTTAAAAATCCTAAAATCATTTTTAAGGTTGTATTTTTTCTCTAAAATTGTCTTTCTGATAGTTATAAGAAGCAAAGTAGAAAAAAATAAATGATTTTATTCAAACAAGTGAAGACCAAGTCTTAAAAATATTTTCTTGGATTTTCAAATTCTATTTGAGTTTTGTCTCTCTTAAAATTAAAAATGTCGAGCAAAGCGGGACCAGTTTGCTAGTATATAAATACAATTTAGAAAATAAAGGCAGCTCACTGGTAAGTGCTGCTATTTTTAGAACAGGCCAGCGGGCTACTCACCTGGTCCTTGCGGGCTACCTGGTGCCCGCGGGCACCGCGTTGGTGACCCCTGATGTAGATGATCATATCTGATGTACATATTTACTTTAGAAAAAGAGAAGTTTTGGATACTTCTCTTGTTGCCTTAATTGTATTTGACTTTATTAAATGTTTGGGTACAATTCTGTTAAAAAAAATGTTTTCTTTGAAGTATTATAGAAATTGATCAGAACTATTTATCTGTTTCATAGAAGAATGTAGTCAATCATAGTACTGGCACCCACATTATTACAAAAGTATAGATTTTTAGACCCAAGAATCGAATCGAATAAAATCATGTGGTTCCCAAAGAAGCCCTAATATTTTGTGTTTTTGCCATAAAAAACAGGGTTTTCTTTGACAAAAAATGGTATAAAACATAAGAAAAAAAAACGTTATGTCAACAGATAAATCTTAAGTTGGTCTATAGATATTTAAGTGTAAAAAATAATATTAGAAGCAACACAAATATATAAAAATCATAGCATTTCTGAAGCATTTCAATGGCCTGTAATAGGTGGGATGGCCCGTATATGGTGTGAAGTTACACAAATACACCGCCAACAAGCCCGCTTTGACTTCATGCAAAGCATTGTTCTGTTATTTGACATTTGCATGTCGACACCATCCCACTGTGGATGCAAATATCAGTCAGAGATGCGCAATTGTGTTTCCACAGTGACTGGTCCTTTGTCAGAACCACAGATTGCTTACATCTGCAGAGAGATGCTGCAGGTAGTCACACACACACACACACACACACACACACACACACACACACACACACACACACACACACACACACACACACACACGCACACACACACACACACACTTGTATTTGTTACCTTTTTGAGACCTCTGAAATATGCCTACCTGTGTAGGACCGCCCTTATATATAAAGATGTGTATTTACAACATTAATAATACATACATACTATGAGAATATAAAAAAGCTTGTTGAGAAATTTTGTTGGAATCTCACAAGAAAAAGGTCACAATTTCACAAGAAAAAGTTATTAGAATTTTGGCAGTATTATAATAAAAGTTGTAATTTTACTCAACCCAAGTCAAAATTATACAAGAAAAACTGAAAATATGTGCAATATTATGATAAGAGTTGTAATTTTACTCAATAACAGTCGCAATTTTACAAGGAAAAGTTAACATTTTGGCAATTTTATGAAAAGAGTCATAATTTTACTTGACAAAAAGTCACAATTTTACAAGAAAACTTAACATTTTGGCAATATTATACTAATCAGAATTTTACGTGGCAAAATTATGACAAAAACCATCATTTTACTCGAAAAATGTCAGTATTTTACAAGAACAACAAAAAAATTGGCAATATTGTGATAAAAGTCAGAATTTTATACAACAAATGTCACCATTTTGCATTAAAAAGTAATAAATTTACATTAAAAATTATGTAAAAAAAAAATAATAATACAGAAACAGAAAGAATATGAGAAATTGTTCCCAATTTTATCAGAAAATGTTGACACATTGTGAGAAAAGACTACTTTTAGCGATTTTTTTGTTGTTGAATTTAGTTTTTTAATTGGTTTTTAATCTTCAATATTTACTTCAACTAATTACAGTTTGTCTCTATACACATATTTATTTATTTTTGGCCAGAGGGGGTGCATTTCAATTCCTTACACACACTTGTTATTTCATATATTGACCAGAGGGGGAGTACTTTTAAAACCGACACAAAGTCAATTTGAAAAATCCCTCCTTTTTGGGTCCACCCTTATTTTGATAGATTTCACCACCGAGGGTGAAAATGAGACTTTCTCTAATAGATGCGAAGGTTTTCCGTATTGGTCACATATGGTACGCGAATTGTCTTACGTCAGCACCGGAAGTCGTAAAATCAGCTGTTCACCCGGCGGCTTTTGTCGGGGATGAATAGGGAAGTTCTTTAGCTGCCTTCTTGTTCTATGATATATCGCTGCCTTTGCACCTGTCAATTTTTACTTTTGTATTCACATTAAATGATCAAAACATCCTGACTTTGGAGCAATGTTCACGGACTCTCGTATTTGGCAGTATATTACCAGGAATTGATTTACGTGGACCCCGACTTAAACAATTTGAAAAACTTATTTGGGTGTTACCACTTAGTAGTTAATTGTATGGAATATGTATTGTACTGTACAATCTACTAATAAAAGTTTCAATCAATCAATCAATTAGATGCAATGGTTTTTGGTCCCAACTTGTTCACCAGTCCTCGTATGGAAGGTACTTTTTCTTGTTGATGTCTCAATAATATATTGCTGCCTTTGCACCTCTCAATGTTTATTTTTGTATGCACATTAAAGCAGCAAAAAATCCTGACTTTGGAGCAATGTTCACAGCCTCTAGTATTTGGCTCTTTATTAGATGCAATGGTTTTCCGTATTGGGACTATAATTTCGGTCCTAACTTGTTCACCGGTCCTCATATAGAAGCTACTTTTCCTTGTTGATGTCTCAAGAAGGGTACAAAACACACACACACACGCACGCACGCACGCACGCACGCACGCACGCACGCACGCACGCACGCACACACACACACACACACACACACACACACACACACACACACAAGCAATCGTCATGTCAAACGCTACATAAAAGTGTGTGACAAAAACATATGTGTGACCAGGGTCTGGACTACCTCCACGCGCAGAAGAAAATCCATCGAGACATCAAGGTGACCAAGATCTCTCTCATTTGTCTTGTCAATTCTAAATAATGGTGTGCCGATACATCTTTGTTAATTACATTTTGGCACTGATATGTTACTGAGCCTTAAGTATTGGCCGATATTGAGTCGATACAATATCAGCCCAAATAGACTTCCTTTTATTGTGTTTCAAATTTGAATTTTACAGTAAATGACACATACTTTTAATATTTTGTAGTGGATTGTCAGAAAACTTTTGGTCAAGTGAAATTAGTCAAACAGAGAATTAATAGTGGGTGTGAAAAACACTAAGCTATTTATTATTAAATGTCTGAAATGGACTTACACTGTCTTTAAGTTGATGTGGAGTGCTAATCATGTTTTTTGCATCACCGAATCATGGCTATGGTTTTTAAGGTATTAGTTTTCTTCCACCACGCGTACAATTACAATACAATACATCACATATTACCAATTTCTCATTACAGCATGTCCGAAAAGGAGTAGGGGGAAGTGGGGTTTATTTAATCGTTTATTTAACCCTACCACTGTTCGCGTCGTAGCAGTTTCTAACACATTTCTGACAAAACAGTGTCTAAATAAATAAAAGACTAAAAAAATACATACATAGATGAGTAAGCAAATGATTATTAACTACATGAACAAATAATAAATAATGTTTTCATAAATATTGAGTTAACTAATTTACGATTCACATTATGAGATGAACAAGATTATGTTGTTTGTTAACAAGGTGTAAGATGTTTATAAGGGTTCTTCGTCTATGTACTTTGTGAGCACTTTGTGTTAGGTTAAGCCCATGATGCAGTAAATTGGATTAATGCGGACACTTTAGTAACTGATTGCTTTCTAATACGCTTGTGCTTTGTAGACGTTGTATGTGTAATATGCAGCTATAATTATTTGATACCTGACACATATGCTGTCTTAGACTGTTCAATTAGGGACACTTATTACGTACTGTATGTCTAGCTTGGGTGATATTGTGTGTCTACCTGTTATGTAGCTGCCAGCTCCTAGGAGCCTATAGCCTTGCATTTTTACTTTGAGTTGACAAAAATAGAAGAAAAGACCAACCTTGTGTGTATATTGGAGGACATTTAGCTGTTAATTGGCTGTCTAACTTATATCCGAGCATTTGTATGGGAAATTTAAATATGATACTTGTTATTTTTTGCTGATATCATCCCGATATAGATAGATAGATAGATAGATAGATAGATAGATAGATAGATAGATAGATAGATAGATAGATAGATAGATAGATAGATAGATAGATAGATAGATAGATAGATAGATAGATAGATAGATAGATAGATAGATAGATAGATAGATAGATAGATGGATGGATAGATAGATAGATAGATAGATAGATAGGTTTTTATTGTCATTGCACAAGTACAACGAAACTTTGTTTTCAGCGCAAACCTGTTCAAGATTAGACAAACAAACAGTGTACAGGTTTACAGAACAAGAACGCTGATGGGTCGCCATAAGGCGCCACATAAAAGATGGGAAAAAGGTAAACGCTGGGGAAGGGTGAGTAAAAAAATACAATCTAGACTGGGCTCCTAAGGGGGCCCAGACTGGAGTGGGAAAAAAAACCTCCATAGCAAAGCACATATACATATTACAACGTACATGTCGAGATATCTAGCAACAGAGGGAAGGGAGTTCGGAGTCATTATGGTAGGCCGCAGCTCTCAGGCGCTGACCATCCATTCAGCACCCCTATGGGATTTGCTCATATCTGATATCAATATCAGATCGGTACACAAATATTGAGTTGTAAGTATGTCGTAACATTAAATATGCTTATAGTCACAATCATGAAGAGTACTGCAACCATTATTTGCCTTTTAAGCTTTTAAATATGCTTTGCTGTCCCATGGAGTCCCTCAGGGTTCAATTATAGCCCCATTTTGTTTCATTATTTTTAATCTTGCCAAAGCAAATTGATTACTCCCAGCTGGAAGTGAATCCCAACCTCAGAGGTTTAGTTCAGTGACCTAACAGCAGATGCTTAGATTTGCTGTGTTTTTCTTCCAGGGGGCCAACATCCTCCTCAACGACCAGGGCGAGGTGAAGTTGGGTAGGTGCTTCCTGACACAAATCGCTGGACCATGCTCCCGTTATAAAGCGCGCGATCATATTTGGCGTCCTCTCCCTTGCAGCCGACTTTGGAATTGCTGCCCAAATCACCGCCACCCTTGCCCGTCGCATGTCCTTCATTGGAACACCGTATTGGTGAGCTCACCTCCAGAGGGCTACCAAAGGCAGGAAGGGCTCCTCTACTGGAGACTCCTGCTATTACGAATGCTACTCAGGGCTGAGAGGTGCCATATTTACCTCCATTGGAGGAATTCAAACATGCTGTACCCATTTCCTCCCTCAGGATGGCACCAGAGGTTGTAGCAGTTGAAATAAAAGGCGGCTACAACGAGCTGTGTGACATCTGGTCGGTGGGCATCACGGCGATTGAGCTCGCAGAACTGCAGCCGCCCATGTTTGACTTACACCCACTAAGGTACGCAAACACAGGACATCATCTGTTGTTGTTATTTGTGACTTTTCTTTCCTTCTAAAGAGCCCTGTTCCTCATGTCCAAGAGTGGCTACCAACCTCCTAAACTGAAGGACAAGTCAAAATGGTGAATACTAAATATTTGTTGGCTGTGGAGTCCCTCAGGGTTCCGTCCTTCGACGAGTGCACTTCCCCTCGATCCTTTGATATTTTAGCTCTGTAGCATCTTTCTTCAAATTTTCTCCACAAAACCTGTGATTTTAATTCAGGTATCCCTCTTTCCTGCCTGTAGGTCGCCCACGTTTTATAACTTTGTGAAAGCCATATTGGTCAAGAACCCCAAAAAGAGACCCAGCGCCTCCAAGATACTCTCAGTCAGTAATGGTCACACATCACAATTTTCTAATGCTGACTCTTTTTTGCAGTGAAAAATGATATTAGCATACAGACACCAGCTAGTTGCTGATTCCAATGAACAGAGTCAACATTATTAGCAAAAATGATTGTTACTTTTCCTCCCTGTTGTCCCGCCAACTCTTGTCTTCCAACTCCACAGCACATATTCTTGGCCCAGCAGTGTCTGACCCAGGAACTGACCCTGGACCTGCTGGAGAAGTGTCGACACCCGGAGAATGTCAAGTTCTGCCCGGCGACAGAGGACGACGACGCAGAGGTCTGACTTTTTTGGCACATGCACACTTTATCACTTTAGTTTGACTCGATAGCAGGCTTGCGCAAAATTCTGAATTCAAAATGAGAATGGCTCCCAAATTCTAATGTCATGAATTTGAATCATTTTTTTTAAATTGAGGTTGTAAAAGGAAATATAAATACAATTGAAGGACGTAGAATTTAAAATGTATCATCGTGGCGCAGTGGGAGAGTGGCCGTGCGCAACCCGAGGGTCCCTGGTTCAATCTACCAGTAACAACGTCGTCACGTCCGTTGTGTCCTGAGCAAGACACTAAACCCTTGCTCCTGATGGGTGCTGGTTAGCGCCTTGCATGGCAGCTCCCTCCATCAGTGTGTGAATGGGTAAATGTGGAAGTAGTGTCAAAGCGCTTTGAGTACCTTGAAGGTAGAAAAGCGCTATACAAGTACAACCCATTTATTTTGGTGTACCCCACAATTATAATCTACAGTTTATCCCATACAGGACTGTTTTACATATTTTATTATTTCATAGAAATATCACTGCTATGAACCTCAATTACACATTATATTTATTTCAGCAAACATTTTGCATTGACAGCTAGGAATAAAACCTTTTTTTTTTTATGAAACAGATCATTTAATATTTCAACATTATTTCTGTAAATGCAGTTTTACCCGAATGTTGCCCAAAGGAAGATAAGCACTATTGAAAATGAATAAATGGATGAATGCTTAAAGCAGCAGTTAGCATATCAACATGCTAAGTGTTAGCATGCTGACAATTTTGTGTGGGTATAAAACTGCACCCGCATAAGCCACTTAAACTGTGACGGCAGATATTTTTACCTGCTGCTATTTTGTTAAATTTAATCCTGCTAGCATGTTAGCCAATTTTATAGGTACAAAACTAAATGTCATGAATATTGCTACTTGCCGCTATCTTGTTAAGTGTTCAAATTCTAGCGTTTTAACCAATTTTGTAGGTATATAACTAAATACCAGGGATATTGTTACTTAATGCTATCTTGCTAAGTGTTAGAATGCTAACATTTTACCCAATTGTATAGGTATACAACTAAATACCATGGGTATTGTTATTTGATACTATCTTGCTAAGTGTTAACATGCTAGCATATTAGCCTATGTTATATGTACAAAAGTAAAAGTCAGGGATATTGTTAATTGTCGCTATCTTGCTAAGTGTTAGCATACTAGTATTTTCGCCAATTTTACAGGTACAAAACTAATTGTCATGGATAATGTTTCCTGCAGCTATCTTGCTAAATATTAGCATGCTAGCATTTTAGCCAGTTTTATATGTAGAAAAATAAATAAAATGTATAATGTTACTTACCGCTACCTTGTTAAGTGTTAATATGCTAGCATTTTAGACAATTTTATGGATATAAAACAAAATGTCATGGATAATGTTACTTGCCGCTATCTTGCTAAGTGTTAGTATGCTAGCATCTTAGCCAATTTTACAGGCACAAAACTAATCGTCATGGATAATGTTTCCTGCAGCTATCTTGCTAAGTATTAGCATGCTAGCATTTTAGCCAATTTTATAGGTATAAAACTAAATACCATGTATAATGTTACTTACCGCTACCTTGTAAAGTGTTAATATGCTAGCATTTTGGACAATTTTATGGATATAAAACTAAATGTCATGGATATTGTTACTTGCCGCTATCTTGCTAAGTGTTAGCATGCTATTATTTTAGTCAGTTTTACAGATACAAAACTAATTGTCACGGAAAATGTTACTTGCTGCTATCTTGCTAAGTGTCAGCATGCTAGCATTTTAGCCAATGGTATAGGTATAAGAGTAAAAGTCATGGAAATTGTTACTTGCCGCTATCTTGCTAAGTGTTATTATGCTGGCATTTATCCAATTTTTAATAGGTATAAAACTCAAGGTCATGAGTATTGTTACTTGTCAATATTTTGCTAAGCGCTACCATGCTAGCATTTTAAACTATTTTATAGGTATAAAAGTAAAAGTCATGGAAATTGTTACTTGCCGTTATTTTGCTAAGTGTTAGCATGCTAGTATTTTAGCCAATTTTACAGGTACAAAACTGTCATGAATAATGTTACTTGCTGCTATCTTGCTAAGTGTTAGTATGATAACATTTTAGCCAATTTTACAGGTACCATACTAATTGTCATGGATAATGTTACTTGCAGCTATCTTGGTAATTGTTAGCATGCTAGCATTTTAGCCAATTTTATAGGTATAAAACTAATTGTCATGGATAATGTTACTTGCCGCTATCTTGCTAAGTGTTAGCATGCAAGCATTTTACCCAATTGTATAGGTATACAACTAAATACCATGGATATTGTTACTTGATGCTATCTTGCTAAGTGTTAACATGCTAGCATATTAGCCTGTGTTATAGGTATAAAAATAAAAGTCAGGGATATTGTTAATTGATGCTATCTTGCTAAGTGTTAGCATGCTGGTATTTTAACCAACTTTACAGGTACAAAACTAATTGTCATGGATAATGTTACTTGCCGCTATCTTGCTAAGTGATAGTATGCTAGCTTTTTAGCCAATTTTACAGGTACAAAACTAATTGTCATGGATAATGTTTCCTGCAGCTATCTTGCTAAGTGTTAGCATGCTAGCATTTTAGCCGATTTTATAGGTAGAAAAATAAATACCATATATAATGTTACTTACCGCTACCTTGTTAAGTGTTAATATGCTAGCATTTTAGACAATTTTATGGATATAAAACTAAATGTCATTGATATTGTTACTTGCCGCTATCTTGCTAAGTGTTAGCATGTTAGTATTATAGCCACTTTTACAGATACAAAACTAAATGTCATGGATAATGTTACTTTTCTGCTATCTTGCTAAGTGTCAGCATGCTAGCATTTTAGCCAATGGTATAGGTATAAGAGTAAAAGTCATGGAAATTGTTACTTGCCGCTATCTTGCTAAGTGTTATTATGCTAGCATTTATCCAATTTTTAATAGGTATAAAACTCAAGGTCATGAGTATTGTTACTTGTCAATATTTTGCTAAGCGCTACCATGCTAGCATTTTAAACTATTTTATAGGTATAAAAGTAAAAGTCATGGAAATTGTTACTTGCCGTTATTTTGCTAAGTGTTAGCATGCTAGTATTTTAGCCAATTTTACAGGTACAAAACTGTCATGAATAATGTTACTTGCTGCTATCTTGCTAAGTGTTAGTATGATAACATTTTAGCCAATTTTACAGGTACCATACTAATTGTCATGGATAATGTTACTTGCAGCTATCTTGGTAATTGTTAGCATGCTAGCATTTTAGTCAGTTTTATAGGTATAAAACTAAATACCATATATAATGTTACTTACCGCTACCTAGTAAAGTGTTAGTATGCTATCATTTTAGCCAATTTTATAGATATAAAACTAATTGTCATGGATAATGTTACTTGCCGCTATCTTGCTAAGTGTTAGCATGCAAGCATTTTAGCCAATTGTATAGGTATACAACTAAATACCATGGATAATGTTACTTGCCGCTATCTTGCTAAGTGTTAGCATGCAAGCATTTTACCCAATTGTATAGGTATACAACTAAATACCATGGGTATTGTTACTTGATGCTATCTTGCTAAGTGTTAACATGCTAGCATATTAGCCTATGTTATAGGTATAAAAGTAAAAGTCAGGGATATTGTTAATTGTCGCTATCTTGCTAAGTGTTAGTATGCTAGTATTTTCACCAATTTTACAGGTACAAAAGTAATTGTCATGGATAATGTTACTTGCCGCTATCTTGCTGAGTGTAAGTATGCTAGCATTTTAGCCAATTTTACAGGTACAAAACTAATTGTTATGGATAATGTTTCCTGCAGCTATCTTGCTAAGTGTTAGCATGCTAGCATTTTAGCCAATTTTATAGGTATAAGACTAAATACCATGTATAATGTTACTTACCGCTACCTTGTTAAGTGTTAATACGGTATGCTAGCGTTTTAGACTATTTTATGGATATAAAACTAAATGTCATGGATAATGTTACTTGCTGCTATCTTGCTAAGTGTTAGTATGCTAACATTTTAGCCAATTTTACAGGTACAAAACTAACTGTCATGGATAATGTTACTTGCAGCTATCTTGCTAATTGTTAGCATGCTAGCATTTTAGCCAATTTTATAGGTATAAAACTAAATACCATGTATAAAGTTACTTACCGCTACTTTGTAAAGCGTTAGTATGCTATCATTTTAGCCAATTTTATAGATATAAAACTAAATGTCATGGATAATGTTACTTGCTGCTATCTTGCTAAGTGTCAGCATGTTAGCATTTTAGCCAATTGTATAGGTATAAAAGTAAAAGTCATGGAAATTGTTACTTGCCACTATCTTGCTAAGTGTTATTATGCTAGCATTTTAGCCAATTTTATAGGTAGAAAAATAAATACCATGTATAATGTTACTTACCGCTACCTTGTTAAGTGTTAATATGCTAGCATTTTAGACAATTTTATGGATATAAAACTAAATGTCATTGATATTGTTACTTGCCGCTATCTTGCTAAGTGTTAGCATGTTAGTATTATAGCCACTTTTACAGATACAAAACTAAATGTCATGGATAATGTCACTTGCTGCTATCTTGCTAAGTGTCAGCATGTTAGCATTTTAGCCAATGGTATAGGTATAAAAGTAAAAGTCATGGAAATTGTTACTTGCCGCTATCTTGCTAAGTGTTATTATGCTAGCATTTAGCCAATTTTTAATAGGTATAAAACTCAAGGTCATGAATATTGTTACTTGTCAATATTTTGCTAAGCGCTAGCATTTTAAACAATTTTATAGATCTAAAACTAAATGTCATGGATATTGTTACTTGCCGCTATCTTGCTAAGTGTTAGCATGCCAGTATTTTAGCCACTTTTACAAATACAAAACTAATTGTCATGAATAATGTTACTTGCCGCTATCTTGCTAAGTGTTAGCATGCAAGCATTTTACCCAATTGTATAGGTATACAACTAAATACCATGGGTATTGTTACTTGATGCTATCTTGCTAAGTGTTAACATGCTAGCATATTAGCCTATGTTATAGGTATAAAAGTAAAAGTCAGGGATATTGTTAATTGTCGCTATCTTGCTAAGTGTTAGTATGCTAGTATTTTCACCAATTTTACAGGTACAAAAGTAATTGTCATGGATAATGTTACATGCCGCTATCTTGCTGAGTGTTAGTATACTAGCATTTTAGCCAATTTTACAGGTACAAAAGTAATTGTCATGGATAATGTTTCCTGCAGCTATCTTGCTGAGTGTTAGCATGCTAGCATTTCAGCCAATTTTATAGGTATAAAACTAAATACCATGTATAATGTTACTTACTGCTACCTTTTTAAGTGTTAATACGGTATGCTAGCGTTTTAGACTATTTTATGGATATAAAACTAAATGTCATGGATAATGTTACTTGCTGCTATCTTGCTAAGTGTTAGTATGCTAACATTTTAGCCAATTTTACAGGTACAAAACTAACTGTCATGGATAATGTTACTTGCAGCTATCTTGGTAATTGTTAGCATGCTAGCATTTTAGCCAATTTTATAGGTATAAAACTAAATACCATGTATAATGTTACTTACTGCTACTTTGTAAAGCGTTAGTATGCTATAATTTTAGCCAATTTTATAGATATAAAACTAAATGTCATGGATATTGTTACTTGCCGCTATCTTGTTAAGTGTTAGCATGCCAGTATTTTAGCCACTTTTATCAGTACAAAACTAATTGTCATTGATAATGTTACTTGCCGCTATCTTGCTAAGTGTTAGCATGCTAGCATTTTAGCCAATTTTATAGGAATATAAAAATAAATACCATGGATATTGTTACTTATCGCTATCTTGCTAAGTGTTCGTATGCTAGTCTTTTAGTCAATTTATAGGCATAAAACTAAATGTCATGGCTATTACAGTGGAACCACAATTTGTAAACCCCTCGATTTGAGAACCTTTCGGTTTACAAAGTTTTAGATTGTGCCAAATATGCCTCTGTGTGCGAACATCTCCTTCCTTAATTTTGTATCCAACTGGCAGCCATTTTGTGCTTGATGCATCGAAAAGATCGAGGAAGCAAGTTTTTAATTGTGATGACTATGGACTTCTCTGAAAAAATATGCCATAGCAGACTTATTTGACAGCAGAGAAGACTACCTCTGGTTCATTGCACATCTTCCAAGAACACACAACGTCCCACCCACTCTCTTCTCCTTTCTCTCCTCTCGTGCCGATGTTAATGTATTGTAAGTGGGTTTTACTTTTTTAAATGTTTATTATTGTAGCAATATGTTTGGTAAAGTTAAGGATTTCGTGATATCTGATCATTGGTGAGGGCACCAAAGGGACTTCTCTGTGTGTGCGTATGTTGGCATAGGTGAGCATACAGCACATATTAGCTTGTTGTTGCTGTTTTGGCTTGTTAATAAAGAGTTAGTTGACTCCTTGTTATGTTTGATATCCAGTACAGTATAGCACTTTATATTGTGTTCAAAGTGTACAAACCTTCACTAAAATATGAACTTTTGTTGATACTGGAACCCATTATTCATATTTACATTGTTTCTTATAGAGACATTTGCTTCACTGTACAAACTTTTCGATTTACGAACCCTTTTCAAGAACCAGTTGAGTTTGTAAATCGAGGTTCCACCGTCCATTCAAATTATAGAAAATGGTGGAAAATTACTTTAAAATTAAAGGAATTTTTGTTTAATTACCATGTTTGTAAAGTATTGTCTGCATTAAGGCCAATACCCTTGCACAAGCCTGCTTGATAGACTCCAAATTCCTGTGCACATGCACCCTCGGTGCAGGGTGTCTCGTTAGAATACTGACTTTATCGTATTTGCGGATTGAAGGGCCCCGTGTCTGGATCACTGAAGAGGATCCAGTCCATCAACAAACACAACCGGGCACAGAGGAAACACTCCCACACAAAGTGTAAGACAGCAAAGCAAAGAAAAGCCTTGGGCTCGACCAACTGAGCTATTTTATGATCACATGCTGTAGTAGTGGACTTATGTAATGAAGTTTGGAACATTATTTACCTGTAAACATGGACATTGTGGATGTTGCAGTGGAGCAGATCTACTCTCAGAGGCCTGTGAAGAAACAAGATGAAGATGCAACAGTGAGAACCTTCAAACATAACCTTGAAACCACGCACATGTTTACACTGTCTTTGTGGCCATTGTGTTCTGTGCAGATAACGCCTTCAGTCGACTCACGCAGCATCGACACACGTCCAGTGAGGTATCCCGTCTCGCTAACCTACACACACATTCTTGTATTTATTACCTTCTTGAGACCGGCGAAAAATGCGTACCTCTTTAGGACCACCCTTTCTAGATATATACAGATTTCTATTCATAACAATAATAATATATACATACTATGCAAATACTATGCAAATATAAAAAGGTAAGTTTTTAGTTATTTTTTGTTGTTGAATTTGTTTGCATTTAATAATCTTTATTTACTTAAAGTTTTTACAGTTCGTCTCTATATACTTATTTACTTTTTTTTAAAATTAATTTTGGACAAAGGGGGTGCATTTAAATTTCTTACACACACTTGTTTTACATATGTTGGTCTGAGGGGGAGCACTTCAAATTTTTACACACACTTGTTATTTCATATGTTGACCAGAAGGGGAGCACTTTTAAAACCAACACAAATTTAATTTAAAAAATCCCTCCTTTTTGGGACCACCCGAATTTTGATAGATTTCACCAACAAATGAGATCTAAATTTTTTTGTTTATTGTAATGTGCTTAAGGCCGGTGACAAACGAGTCACGGACCACAGATGGCCCCTGTGCCGCACTTTGGGCAACGCAGCTGTAGAAGCCAACTGTTAATGGCCACAATAGTCCTAGTACCGTAGTGTATTTGTTCATCCTATGGTCACATATGGGACGCGGGTTGGCTTACGTCAGCATCGGAAGTCGTAAAATCAGCTGTTCACCTGGCGGCTTTTGTCGGCGATGAATAGGGAAGTTCTTTAGCTGCCTTCTTTTTTTATCATATATCGCTGCCTTTGCACCTGTCAATGTTTACTGTTTTATTCACATTAAATCATCAAAAAATCCTGACTTTGGAGCAATGTTCACGGACTCTAGTATTTGGCTCTTTATTACCAGGAATTGATTTACGTGAACCCCGACTTAAACAAGTTGAAAAACGTATTTGGGTGTTACCATTTAGTAGTCAGTTGTATGGAATATGCATTGTAGTGTACAATCTATTAATAAAAGTTTCAATCAATTAGATGCAATGGTTTTCCGTATTGGGACCATGATTTCGGTCCCAACTTGTTCACCGGTCCTCATATGGAAGGTACTTTTCCTTGTTGATGTCTCAAAAACGGTATAAATACAAGAACACACACACACACACACACACAAGTACGTCTGCATTAAAAAGAGTTTCTCTGTGCGTCAGGGACGAGGACACAGACTCGGATGACGATTATGACGATGTGGACGTGTAAGGAAGCGTGCAAACTTTTCCAATGTCACGTAAAAATGCCGTTCTTTACACTGACCCTTTTGTTGTCTCAACACAGGCCGACCGTGGCGGAGACGCGGTAAAACGTAAACGCACACTTTGCGTCAGTGTATGACCTTTGACTTGACCAGCCATTTCACTCCCACAGTGTCACTGTTACAGCCATCCAAACTCCGCCTCCGCTTCCCCCAAAGGTGAGCAAACAAGCGCTTGTTTGTGTTTTTACAGCTATAATGGGAAAAAATGTCATAAGGAGTTCTATAGCCACCAGTAAAGCATATACAGTCGAACCTAGATTTACAAACCCCTCGATTTACAAACTTTTGGATCGCACCAAATATGCCTCTCTGTGCAAACCATGTGTCTGTGTACGAACGCTTCATTCATTCATTTTGTGTCCTGCTGGCAGCCATTTTGTGCTTGTGAATATTGGTACCGCAGCAAGTTTTTAATTGTAATGAGAACAGACTTTTCTGTGGACGGCATGGCATGGTGGGTAGAACGGCCGTGCCAGCAACTTGCGGGTTCCAAGTTCGATCGGCGTTGTGTCTTTAGGCAAGACACTTCACCCTTGCTCCCAGTGCCGCTCACACTGGTGGATGAATGATAGGTGGTGGTTGTAGGCGCAAATTGGCAGCCACGCTTCAGTCAGTCTACCCCAGGGCAGCTGTGGCTACAAATGTAGATTACCACCATCTTCATGTGAATGTGGAGTGAATGAATAATGGGTTCTCACCTCTCAGTGAACGCTTTACAGACACCTTTCCATTGGTAAAAGCATGCAGGGACTGTATTGTAGGATTTGTAATACCAAATACGTTGAACCGATATCAAAAACATTCGACTACAACACGCATACTAATGTTAACTTACCCTGTTGTGTTCACCGTGTTATGGGTCAAGGGGTCCAGAATCTTCATATGGCTGATGACTTCTGCAGGGTAGTGTGGCCGAGCGGTCTAAGGCGCTGGATTAAGGCTCCAGTCTCTTCGGAGGCGTGGGTTCAAATCCCACCACTGCCATTTATGCCTTTCCCTTAGAAAATACACGTATGTCAACTCATGGGCTTAATTGCTACTTATTGTACCTCTATTTAATGTACTGACTTTTTTTCCGCCTCAAAACAGCAGAATTTTAACCAAAAATACACTTTTAGTTAAGAAATATTGTATGAAAAACAATTTTATTAAGTATAATTCAAACTTCAGTAGTTTTTTGAGGTAAAGTAATGAACATGGTCAGCACTTGGAGAGTGGACATACTTCCGTATCTCCTTCCAGCTGCTCCGTCAAATACAGCATCAGCAGCTTCTCCATATTTTCATGGATAAATGTCTGCTGTTTTGATATTATTTTAACGACCTTGGCTGGCGTTAGACTATTCCTGCCTTTGAGTATTCAGTCGATAGAAAGTTGTATATAAACCTACCCCATGATTATTATTCTGTAAAAATATGCCAAAGCGGACTTATTTTAATAAGGAGAAGATTACTCTTCCTTTTGTTTAGCTGCGCCTCTTCCAAG
>NC_084628.1:20742913-20780413 GCF_033978795.1 Nerophis ophidion
TTTTCATCAAGCCAACAAACCACTACACAGCGATACCATCCATCCATCCATTTTCTTCCGCTTATTCCCTTTGGGGTTGCGGGGTACGCTGGGGCATATCTCAGCTACAATCGGGCGGAAGGCGGGTTACACCCTGGACAAGTCGCCATCCCATCGCAGGGCCAACACAGATAGACAGACAACATTCACACTCACATTCACACACTAGGGCCAATTTCGTGTCGCCAATCAACCTATCCCTAGGTGCATGTCTTTGGAAGTGGGAGGAAGCCAGAGTACCCGGAGGGAACCCACGCAGTCACGGGGAGAACATGCAAACTCCACACAGAAAGATCCTGACCCCGGGATTGAACCCCAGACTACTCAGGACCTTCGTACTGTAAGGCAGATGCACTAACCCCTCTTCCACCGTGAAGCCCACACAGCAATACCATGACAATGCAATCCAATTCCAAAACCAAACCTGACCCAGCAACACTCAGAACTGCAATAAACAGAGCAATTGAGAAGACACAAACACGACACAGAACAAACCACAAGTAGTGAAACAAAAATGAATATTATCAACAACAGTATCAATATTAGTTATAATTTCAGCATAGCAGTGATTAAAAATCCCTCATTGACATTATCATTAGACATTTATAAAAATAAAAGAAAGAACAATAGTGTCACAGTGGCTTACACTTGCATCGCATCTCATAAGCTTGACAACACACTGTGTCCAATGTTTTCACAAAGATAAAATAAGTCATATTTTTGGTTCGTTTAATAGTTAAAACAATTGATAAAACATTGTCCTTTACAATTATAAAAGCTTTTTTTTTAAAATCTACTACTCTGCTTGCATGTCAGCAGACTGGGGTAGATCCTGCTGAAATCCTATGTATTGAATGAATACAGAATAGTTTTGAATCGGAAAAATATTATTTTTGAATCGAGAATCGAATCGAATCGAATCGGAAAAAAACGATAAATTAGCGAATCGTGACCCCAAGAATCGATATTGAATCGAATCGTGGGACACCCAAAGATTCGCAGCCCTAATAAATATATTTATTGAATAATGCTTTAACAAAATATGAATGTAAGTTCATAAACTGTGAATAAAATACAACAATGCAATATTCAGTGCTGACAGTTAGATTTTTTGTGGACATGTTCCATAAATATTGATGTTAAAGATTTCTTTTTTTGTAAGGAAATGTTTAGAATTAAGTTCATGAATCCAGATGGATCTCTATTACAATCCCCAAAGATGGCACTTTAAGTTGATGATTACTTCTATGTGTAGAAATCTTTATTTATAATTGAATCACTTTTTTATTTTTCAACAAGTTTTTAGTTATTTTTATATATTTTTTCCAAATAGTTCCAGAAAGACCACTACAAATGAGCAATATTTTGCACTGTTATACAATTTAATAAATCAGACACTGATGACATAGTGCGGTATTTTACTTCTTTATCTCTTTTTTTCAATCAAAAATGCTTTGCTCTGATTAGGGGGTACTTGAATTAAAAAAATGTTCACTGGTCTGGGGGTTGTGGTGCATTAATGAGCTTTCTTTCAAGTATCTGTTATTTCTTGGAGCCACTCACCTAAGAAGAATTTTAAAACAAGTGTCGCCTGAACAGGGACTTGAACCCTGGACCCTCAGATTAAAAGTCTGATGCTCTACCGACTGAGCTATCCAGGCCTTGCCCTATTTTAATGATTGAGTCATCTCATCAAATAAAGTGACCGATATACGTCTCCTTATACAGATCTATTTTAAGAAGATCTTCCACGGCTGTCCTCTGAAAATAAAGTGCTCCACCACCTGGGAACATCCGGACACCAAAGGTAAAAAAAGAAGAAGCGATTTCAGTTCCTTGCAAGGTTTTAAGTTCAAAAGTTTGTGTATCTCTGCTGCCTCCAGACAAGCATCTCATCCTTGGAGCAGAGGAGGGCATCTACACCCTCAACCTCAACAGCTCCGAGGTCACCATGGAGCTGGTATGACTAGATGGAGAACACCTGCGCCTGCATTAAGTCAATGTATGCCCTGTCTTCTTGCTACAGTTGTATCCTGGGAAGTGCGACTGGGTCTACTGTGGCCACAATGTGCTCATGTCCATATCCGGTATGTCCTGATCGTCCTGCGAGAGCAAAGCTTGGAGATGCGGGGAACCCTGCCAGTGTGACACCTGCGTTTGTTTCCCAGGCAAATCCTCCCAGCTTCACTCGCACTCGCTGAAGGAGCTGTACGAGCAGGCTCGAAGGGACCAGAGGATGGTGGCGCTGCCCACTCATCGGCTGTTGCCAAGGTAACGCCGGACGCCCCATGTCCACCATCTATGCCTGCCCTTAGACGCTAAATGTGTTCTGTCTTAAGGAAATGTGCCGTGACGTGTAAAATACCTGACACCAAGGGCTGCAGGACCTGCTCAGTTGGTACGACCAAATACTACACAGTCATGTGTGTGTGTGTGTGTGCGTGTGTTTGCGTGTGTGTGTGTGTTTCCTAAATACCAACATACTGAGGGGAATGCACATTTTCTTCACTACAGACACCTTTCCATTGGTAAAAGCATGCGGGGACTGTAATGTAGGATTTCTAATACCAAATACGTCGAACCGATATCAAAAACATTCGACTACAACACGCATGCTAATGTTAACTTACCCTGTTGTGTTCACCGTGTTCTGGGTTAAGGGCTCGACAATTTCCACATGGCTGTTAACTTCTGCAGGGTAGCGTGGCCGAGCGGTCTAAGGCGCTGGATTAAGGCTCCAGTCTCTTCGGAGGCGTGGGTTCAAATCCCACCGCTGCCATTTATGCCTTTCCCTTAGAAAATACACGTATGTCAACTCATGGGCTTAATTGCTACTTATTGTACCTGTATTTAATGTACTGACTGTTTTTCCGCCTCAAAACAGCAGAATTTTTACTAAAAATACACATTTACTTAAGAAATATTGTATGACAAACAATATTATTGAGTGTAATTCAAACTTCAGTAGTTTTATGAGGTAAAGTAATAAACATGGTCAGCACTTTGAGAGTGGACATACTTCCGTATCTCCTTCCAGCTGCTCCGTCAAATACAACATCAGCAGCTTCTCCATATTTCCATGGATAAATGTCTGCTGTTTTGATATTATTTTAACGACCTTGGCTAGCGTTAGACTATTCCTGCCTCAGCATTGCACAGAATATGAGTGGGTGGAACTTACAGGGTTCACTGTGACACTTGCTCTGCCCAACTAATGGCGGGGGTACCTCATAACTCAAATGTTTGCTTGCAACTTAAAGCATTACAACTAGATTTAATCTCAAAACACTCTTAAACGGAGGCACCACTGTACTTTACTATAATGTCTATTGATGAAAAATCATTGCAAATATTAAAATACCACTGCCATTCGTTTGTGCTGTAAAAATGTCCTTTTTTGGCGTTACGGTTTTGCAAGTTACTCTAAAATATATTTTTTGACCAGTGACGTCATCCATCCCCCGAATTGTCAAAATATCCCCAAACTTGTCCGATTTGTTAGTTTTTTGTCTAACTATTACAGGTTTTTTTTGCTATTAACATTTTATAGTTTTTATGTTATTAACATTTTATCATTCATGACTATCCCAATATGATAAAAACTATAATAATTAAACAAATAGAATTGCTGCCCAAACATAGCCCAAAAGATTTGGAAAAGTTTGGGAGCTTTTTCCAAAGTACAGGGGCTGGTTATGAATATACTTTAAATAATATAAAAACTATAACAGTTAGTTAAAAAAATGTTGTTGCACAAATGTAGCACAAAAAAAATTGGACAAGTTTTAGGATGTTTTGACAAGGTTGGGGGGCTGGTTCTGAAAAATAATACCTTAAAAACATAGCATAAAAACGTTAAGTCATCAATAACATAAAAACTATAATAGTTAGACAATAAGACGTGCACAAACACCTGGGACAAGTTTGGGGAGATTTTGATATGGTTGTAGGCTGGTTATGAATAATAACATGGTGAATCCCCAATAACATAAAAACTATGAAAAAAAATAGATAAAAGATGTTTGCAGCACAAATGTAACAAATGTTTGGGACAAGTTTGGGAAGATTTTGACAAGGTGGGTGAGGGGCTGGTTATGAATAACAAAACGTTAATAACATTAAAACTAAAATAAAAAATAAAACATTTGCAGCACAAACGTAGCACAAACATATGGGACAAGTGTGGGGAGATGTTGATATGGTTGGCGGCTGGTTATGAATGTTAATAGGTTAATTACACATTAATAAAGTAAAAACTATGAGACATTAATAACCTAAAAACTATAATAACTACACAATAAAAGTTTGCAGCAGAAACCAGCACAAACATTTGAGACAAGTTAGGGGAGATGTTTACAAATTGGGGGCACGGGACTGGTTATATTAATAGTAAAACATTAATAACATAAAAACTATAATAGTTAGACTCAAATGTTTGCAGCACAAATGTAACACAAACGAAAAGAGATTTTTGATAAGGGGCGAGAGTAATAACTTATAAACCGTAACAGCACAAATATACATTTTTACAGCACAAATGGCAGTGTTATTTTGATATTTGCAAGGAAAAAGGGGGGACAACTTCACAAAGGTGCTTCCTTACTTCGTTGGCCTCCACTGTTTGTTTGCTCGTCTCCTTTTCCGCTAAAGCGTTCAATGGACTGCGGTTTTCCCAGTTTTCCATCATTACTATCTTGAAGCAGGAACCCAACCGCCCAAGCTGGTACAGTGAAACACGTGACCCGAAAACCTGACGGACAAAGCAAACATCACAGACAAAACCAAAAATGGGAATGTCATTATGTTTTACTGCCTGTGTTCCTCCTTGCAGTTGACGACTTCCTGTGCTGTGCGCTGGAGTCCAGTGTGATGCTGCTGCAGTGGTACCAGCCCATGAACAAGTTCATGCTCATCAAGGTGCGCCTGGATGCAATATGAAACAAAATGTCATTTTGACCATGTTGTACCACAGGGGTTCTTACCCTTTTCCTCTACAGAGGGGTCCGGGGCCAATTCAAATATCAACACTGAATTAGTAATCTTTGTCTTGATTTTAATTGTATTCAATAATTATATGCAACCCACTCACTTACTTTCTTTAAAACCTGCTCAGTGGCCTTGTGGTTAGAATGTCCGCCCTGAGATCGGTAGGTCGTGAGATCAAACTTGAGTCATACCAAAGACTATAAAAATGGGACCCACTACCTCCCTGCTTGGCACTCAGCATCAAGGGTTGGAAGTGGGGGTTAAATCACCAAAATGATTCACTGCTCCTCTCACCTCCCAGGGGGTGGAACAAGGGGATGGGTCAAATGCAGAGGGTACTTTTACCACCAACACACCTGTGTGACTATCAGTGGTACTTTAACTCTACAGCTTAAAACCTTGTCAAATGATATGAAAGCAATCACAAAGATTATTATCAATGCTTAGGTCAGGCTGATTACAACAAAAAACACTGATTTATAATGCAAAATAGGGGATTCTTAAAAACTGATGAAATATAAATTTACATACATTAACACAGTGTTAAAATAATGTTAAGATAAATAAATAAATAGACTCTAAAAACCAATGAAAAATATATTCAAATTTTGATAAAAATTTATTACAGTTATTTATTATAAATTACACACTATGTTGTGCTAAAATAAAGACATCCATCCATTCATCCATTTTTTTACCGCTTGTCCCTTTCGGGGTTGCGGTGGGTGCTGGAGCCTATCTCAGCTGCATTTGGGTGGAAGGCGAGGTAGACCCTGGACAAGTCGCTACCTCATCTCAGGGCCTAAAATAAAGACATTCTAACTTAATTAATAATAAATAACAGTAATAAAAATTATCATAATATATGTTTTTAAATAAACTGTCAATAAAATTAAAGTCCAAATGAAAATTCAGCTTCACCAATGTAGTCATAATTTTTGTGCTCAAGAAACTTCTCTATGACTTAAGCGCTGAACTCATTCTGTTTGCGCGATATTATTATTACTGCCACAAATTTTGGAAAAGGGTATTACAACTGAGTCCCGCTGCCACCCATACGGACCAAAGCTGACAAACATGTTTTTTTTTTGCGGCCTAACCATGGGTATGAAACAGTGCTACAGGACATGTTGTATGTTAACGTAAAGACTGTCAACTTGCAGCATTTCGACTTCCCCCTCGCCAACCCTATGCGGGTGTTTGAGACGGTGCTGGACCCTCAGCAGGAGTACCCGCTGGTGTGTACAGGGGTCTCTTGGGGTTCCAGCCCCACTCTGCCTGTCACTTTAGAGTACATCAACCTCAACTCCAACACTTCCTGGTTTACACACGCCGACGTAGGTGAGAGCATCCAGTAACGTTTCTTGGAGATTATAATGTTTGCGTAATTGTTTGTCACTCGTTATCACTATGTGTGCGTGTTTGTGTGTGTGCTTGAAGCAGAGAAGCACTGCCCAAATGTTGTACAAGTCAACCAGCTGGACAGCAGCTCGCTGCTCGTACTCTTAGAGAGTAAGTTAAACCAGTCAGAACGCGTGACACTGCAATGCTTTTTCCCCTGAACGCTGACACAACTGGCGTCCATCACAGGGTCAGTGCACATAGTTGGCCTGGAGGGGGAGCTAAAGAGCATCGGGCAAAATGAGACAACGTTCCCTCATGATGTGGAGTCCGTAGGTGAGTGAGTCCTTCTATCCGGCGGACATGTTGGCATCTACTTCCATCCATCCATCCATTTTCTACCGCTTATTCCCTTTGGCATCGCGGGGGGTGCTGGTGCCTATCTCAGCTACAATCGGGCGGAAGGTGGGGTACAACCTGGACAAGTCGCCACCTCATCGCAGGGCCAACACAGATAGACAGACAACATTCACACTCACATTCACACACTAGGGCCAATTTAGTGTTGCCAATCAACCTATCCCCCGGTGCATGTCTTTGGAGGTGGGAGGAAGCCGGAGTACCCAGAGGGAACCCACGCAGTCACGGGGAGAACATGCAAACTCCACACAGAAAGATCCCAGGACTACTCAGGACATTCGTATTGTGAGGCAGACGCACTAAATGATAAATGGGTTGTACTTGTATCGCGCTTTTCTACCTTCAAGGTACTCAAAGCGCTTTGACACTACTTCCACATTTACCCATTCACACACACATGGAGGGAGCTGCCATGCAAGGCGCTAACCAGCACCCATCAGGAGCAAGGGTGAAGTGTCTTGCTCAGGACACAACTGACGTGACGAGATTGGTACTAGGTGGGGATTGAACCAGAGACCCTCAGGTTGCGCACGGCCACTCTCCCACTGCGCCACGCCGTCCCTAACCCCTCTACCACCGTGTTGCCCGGCATCTACTTGCACAGGCTTATTTAGATGACACAAAAACGCTGCCCTTGTCGTTGTCCACTACTTTTTGACAACAATGATGTCCCTCAAAATTTTGCGTGCGTTCGTTTGGTCGGTAGTGAAAGACGACAGACTTTATGCTCATGAACTCGGGTTGTATGGAATACCAGTACTAATGACTTGAAAAGGTACTATACTGCCTTTAAAAAAATACAGGTAACTTTTGCGAGCAAAAACCACGTGGAGAAAGGAGAGGAAGAAGAAACGTATTTCGGCTTTAAAACTAACTATAAAGTACGTGGAACAATAAACAGTGAAGTGCCGCTACGTAAGTGGGGCTTTAAAACATAGCCATCAAAGAGCTAGCAATCGACTAACGTCTCTCCGAAGTGTTGTAGCTACTTCTATATCACTAATCCTCGCCTCCATGGCAACATCTAAACTATGTTTCTTACAAGTATATTCTTATAAGAAGAGCACAAAAAACATGCTTCGCTACTCATTCTGGGAGGAAACAATAGCTAATTGCTAACAGCAAACTAGCCCTCCTGAAAGTAAACAAAAGGGTAGAGCTATACAAATATCAATTGTAACGATATCAAGTACAAGAGCCGTATCTAGTCGGTACTAAAATGATAACATTGATATTTTTAAATGTTTTGTGTTTATAAATTGAGGAAATATGTACCTGTACACATGAGGACTTTAAATATGACCAATCTATGAACTACTATACATGGTATCGGATTGATACCCAAATTTGTGGTATCACTCAAAACGTATCTAAAATATCCAAACCACAGAAGAATACGTGCTTCTCACATTTTAACAGAAGTGTAGACAAAACATGCTAAAACAGAAAGTAGATTAAAGAGTCCGATGCTCTACCGACGTAACTATCCAGGCTCTCACAGTGCTTGTAAAACACAGCATACTCAGAGCCTGATAAGTCTGCCTGATAAGAGAGCGTCGCCATTGATCTTTGCAGTTTACTTTGAGGACACTTTGTTGGCGGTGTGGCGTCACGGCTGGCTGAGGACGAAGAGAGGCGCGGCGCGGGTGTTGGAGGAAACCATTGACCCCAAAAAGACCTACAGGCTGGTTCAGTCAGACAGGTCAGCGAGAACTATATTAAGAAATGTTTCAGTTATTCGTGCGGAGACGCCCCCCTCTCACATCTCCCACTTTCTCTCTGCAGGATGGTCGTCATGGAGACGCACCAGACCGGGGACCAGTCGGGGCTGTCCAACTTGTACTTGCTGGAAATCGCTGAGAACTACGTCATGCTGCCCTGACGCTGCGGTTTGGCCGGGGCGTGATGGGAAACGCGATGCCTCCACAGAGAACGCATTGTGGGGGTTAGCAGTTGACTGGCTGATGCCAGGGAACGTCTGCTCGTGTTTATTCTCGCTTCAACTGCCTCAGGGATCCGAAACTACGTGCAAAGTGACTTTTTTCCCTGTCAGTGTATTGTCAATAAAGTGCTGCAGTGACTGATAACAATGTGAATGCTTTCCCCCCGGAGACAGACATCTGAATTAAAGTCTAGGTCAGGGTTGTACTAAGTTTTTTTAACAGCCCACGGCACATTCTAAAAATACTGCTAAAAAAACATTAAAAAGTGACAAAGCGGTGAAAAGTAACGAGAAAAAGGTGCAATGTTGAGTCTAAAAACACAAAGCTGCAATGCAGGCTGTTTATTTGCTCAAAAAAAAAAATAATGAATCAAAATAAATGTTATGAATTATTGACCTATTTAACACTCCAATTACACATCAAATATTCCACTTTGAATAATTTTGGGAAATCATTGCCTAGTTTGTGTACAAAAAAGGTTTCTTTGACAAAAGAGCATAAAAAATATATTTTTAAAACATTAAAAAAGACAGACGAATAGTTCTGAAGTTGAACTGGAGATGTAAGTGTCAAAAGTTTTTAAAAAAATACATTACTTATTTTTAACAATTTTATGAGTAGGGTCCTTTTGAATCCCAAAATAACTGAGTTAGGATTTTTTTTAAACTGTCAATACTTTAAAAAATAATAACAATTTAAAGTAGTGAGCAAGTCAATGCAGTCCTGCCCTTCCCAATGCCCCGAGCCACCATCAAAATGTCAGGAAGATTGGAGCATGTGGAAGGAAGTTATTACCGTTATGATTTTGTACCAAAAGGGGGCGCTCTTGGTGTCACTAAGCCAAACAAAAATGCTAACATGAGCATGCTAACAGTTAGATTGCGTCAGAAACCCTGATATGTGACTATGATTCTGGCTTACACACAAAATTTAGCATATGTCAAGTACCAGGTGATATGACTCAGAGGTAGTGTTGTCCCGATACCAAAATTATTTTGGTACTTTTGTAAATAAAGGGGACCACAAAAAATTGCATAATTGGCTTTATTTTAACCCCAAAAATCTTAGGGTACATTAAACATGTTTCTTATTGCAAGTTTGTCTTAAACAATATGATGAACATACCAGACAACTTGTCTTTTATTAGTACGGTAAGTAAGTAAACAAAGGCTCTTAATTTAGCTGCTGACATATGCAGTAAAATATTGTGTCATTTTCCATTCTATTATTTTGTCAAAATTATTCAAGACAAGTGGTAGAAAATGAATTATTAATCAACTTGTTCATCCATCCATTTTCTACCACTTGTCCCTTTTGGGGTTGCGGGGGGTCGCTGGCGCCTATCTCAGCTGCATTGGTAATATAATTTTTTTTTTAAACGAAAGAAGATGTTGCGATGCCAAAAAATATCGACGTAATCATAGTAGTATCGACTAGATACGCTCCTATACTTGGTATCATTACAGTGGATGTTAGGTGTAGATCCACCACTGGCGTTTGCTTACATTTTGACGCCGGTGAGCTCTGGTGTGTAGTGAAGCATGTTTAGCGACTCCTCATCCTGCAGGGATGATACTTGTAAGGAACTTACTTTATTTGTCACCATGGAGGCAAGGAATAGTGATTTGGAAGTAGCTAAAACACTGCAGACTGCAGCTGGACTTTAGCCACTCGTTAGCTCGCCATGTCTTAAAGCACCTCTTCCTGAGGACGTTTCAGTGTCATAACTTCACCTTTATCTTTAGTTTTTAAGCCAAAATGCGTCCGTTCTCCCTTTTCTGTCTACATACTGTGTCTGCTTGTAAATACTACGTGATTGTGCGCTGCCAAACATGCTCCTCTGTCGTAAACCAGCAATGCCATGACGTGATGACGACGGGGGCGCGGAGTGTGGCGGACCGGTACTTTTCAGAGGCAGTATAGTACTGAATATGATTCATTAGTATTGCTGTACTATACTAATACCGGTATACCGTACAACCCTACTCTGAGGCATGCAGCTAGAAAAGCTAGCATGCTAACAGTTAGCACGTGTCAGGTACCAGGACTCCCTTGAAAGGGAGGTTTTTAATCTGTATTAGATTTTTTCCCCTGCTTTAATAAAGGTTAAATAAAATGCAAAATTGTCTACAAAAGTTAACATGCTAAAGTTTTAAAACAAGACAATGTTCAGAAAAATAAAAAGTCCATAGCAGTACTGCCCTGCCTCATGTTTTTAAAGTGAAATCTGATTTCGTTTTCATTCAGGTAAAAGTACTACAACTTCTTGTAGATGCAGTAAGTGCAAAGTATTTTGAAAAAACACCTGTATACATCGTTATTTTAGGTGATGTTTTCCCCCAGAATGCCAACGGACAGTTATAATGGCTGCCACCATGTGTCATTTTGGGCTAATTTAGCGGGGTAATTTAATGTTTTTTCTTTATAAAAATACATAACCTTAATATTTGGAACATTGACTTGCAAACAATTTTAGCTTTAGAAACAACAATGTTATAACCATTATTGTTGTAAAGTCATTTAGTGACTTCGCCCAGACTGTGTTCTGAAACATTGCCCAGTATTTTTCAGACTACATTAAAGACTGCCACTATTATGAAGAAAGTATACAAAATGAGGTATTATTGCAAGAGGCAATGTAAGTATTTAGAGAAGCTCTCCAGTGGCTCCTCTCTACCACCCTCACGTAAGTGCACATGTGAACCACCAGGGGGCGCAGAGCCTCCGGTGTTCCAGTCTCTCCGCCCAGCGGTCGAGTGGAGGCAGAGAGCAGCAGGTCGAGGACGATGCCGTCGTCAGCCCACAGGGGCTCTCCGTTGGGCTTGAGTCATCGGCCAGCAGCGCTCTGGTGGCCGATGATGGTGTAAAATGCAGCGGGCCACACTGGCAGCGCGGGTCGGCCTAGCTGAGCGCGGCTGCTCGCCTCTGCCTTAGTACTTTCCCCCCTCTTCATCGCGGCGGTATTGTTTCCAGGTCAAGAGCCCAGTTTCCTGAGCGGCTTGTTTGGACTAAAGATGGCCGGAGATGGCGGCGCTCTGAAGGATATCAATGAGATTAAATCGCAGTTCCGGACCAGAGAGGGTTTCTACAAACTGCTCACCCTCTCCGACTCGCAGCAGCGGGGCGGGCTGTCGCGGGGTCCCTCCGCCGGGGCTACGCTGGGACCCGCGGTTGGAACCGGCCCGATACCCGGTGGAGGGGTCGGGCTGCTTCAGGGGCCCGGAGCCGCCGCCGCCGCCTCCTCTTCGAATTCTGCGGCCAACTCGTCTCCCGTGGGCTTCCTGCCACCGGTGCGGGTCTCCATGGTCAAGTTACAGCCAGAAGACCCGAGCGAGGAGTCGGAGCGGGTGTGCTTTAACATCGGCAGGGAGCTTTATTTCTACACGTACACCAACATTAAGAAGGTGAGCCGGGCTTCCTTGGCCCTCCTCCGCCCAGGGCGCTGGAGCTCAGTGGACGGTCACTTAGCTTAGCATGCTAGTTAGCTCGCTAGCACCGTTAGCTTCCATTTCATGCCATCGAAACCGAGCTAACGCAGCTGCTAACCTACACCTCATTTACTTGATTTTGGTGACTATAACGGATACTTTAGGAGCACTGGAGGTCCCTAACAATGCTAAAACGTAAAAGGAGGTCTGTCATCATCTCACTAGGTCTCTAAGGAAGCCCAGCAAGAATGAGTCATGGGTAACATGATTTTGTCCTGACTGCTTTGATGATCTATGAAATACCTCTAGGACAGTGTTTAACCAAGGCACATTTTTTTCATTGAAAAAATCCCGAACCACACCACCAGCAGAAAACATTAAAACAAAATTAAACTCAGTAGCTGATATTGACAGTAAAAAGTCGTTCTTGGAATAGTTGGATATGAGTTCAAACCATAACCAAGCATGCATCACTATAGCTCTTGTCTCAAAGTAGGTGTGCTGTCATGACCTGTCACATCACGCCATGACTCATTTAGAGATATTTGGTGTTTTCCTGTGTGTAGTGTTCTAGTTCTTGTTTTGCGCTCCTTTTTTGGTGTTGATTGTCTTGTCATGTCATGTACGGATATACTTTGTGAACGCCGTCTCCTCCACACTGTAAGTCTTTGCTGTTGTCCAGCACTCTGTTTTTGTTTACTTTTGCAGCCAGTTCAGTTTTAACATAGTTTTGTATAGCCATCCCTGAGCTTCAATGCCTTCTCTTAGCAGCACTCGCCTTTTGTTTACTTTTGGTTTAAAGGCCTACTGAAACCCACTAGTACCGACCACGCAGTCTGATAGTTTATATATCAATGATGAAATATTAACATTGCAACACATGCCAATACAGCCGGTTTAGTTTACTAAATTGCAATTTTAAATTTCTCGCGGAGTTTCTTGTTGAAAACGTCGCGGAATGATGACGCGTGCGCGTGACGTCACGGACTGTCAGGAAATATTAGCGCAGCACCACTTACAGCTAAAAGTCGTCTCTTTTCATCGCGCAATTACACAGTATTCTGGACATCTGTGTTGCTGAATCTTTTGTAATTTGTTCAATTAATAATGGAGAAGTCAAAGTAGAAAGATGGAGTTGGGAAGCTTTAGCCTTTAGCCACACAAACACACAGTAATTCCTTGTTTAAAATTCCCGGAGGTGAAGCGTTACTATGGATCAGAGCGGTCAAGCAAACATGATTCCCGACCACTTGTCAACCGGCGGGTTTCGGTGAGAAAATTGTGTTAAAAAGTCGCCTCTTACCGGAGATCTGTGGAGTTTGCGCCGTCCTTGCATCTGCCATCCACTTCCCTCAGACACTGGCCTCAAGACACCCATGGAAACACCCATCCGACTATCAGGTACTATTTAATCTCACTAAAACACTAGCAACACAATAGAAAGATAAGGGATTTCCCAGAATTATCCTAGTAAATGTGTCTAAAAACATCCGAATCTGTCCCCATACAATCGCCTTTTCTTTTTTAAAAAACTTTATTTATTTATTTTTATTTTTTCTAGTCCTTCGCTATCAATATCATCATCGACAAATCTTTCATCCTCGCTCAAATTAATGGGGAAATTGTCGCTTTCTCGGTCCAAATAGCTCTTTTTGTTGCAGGCTCCCATTATAAACAATGTGGGGAGCCCTCACCTTTGTGACATCATCGTCTGCGACTTCCGGTAAAGGCAAAGCTTTTTTATCAGCAACAAAAGTTGCGAACTTTATCGTCGATGTTCTCTACTACATCCTTTCGGCAAAAATATGGCAATATCACAAAATGATCAAATATGACACATAGAATGGACCTGCTATCCCCGTTTAAATAAGAAAATCTCATTTCAGTAGGCCTTTAAGCGTTTGATACCTTTTTACCTGCAAATCATCATCGTTGTTCCCGACATCTACAAAGCAATTATCCTCCTGCTGCCACCTACTGATATGGAAGAGTATTACACGGTTACTCTGCCGAGCTCTCGACAGCACAGACACTCAATTACAGCACATTTGCGGATTATAATTACTGGTTTGCAAAAAATATTTTTAACCCAATTAGGTGAAATTACATCATCTCCCATGGCACACCAAACAATATCTTGCGGTACACTAGTGTGCCGCAGCACAGTGGTTGAAAAACACTGATCTAGGAAACTACAAACATTTTGACGTCACTTGTTTACATCATCCCCTGTGTGTGCAGATTGTTCCAGAATTACCGTTTAAATAATAACAATGCTTTGCGCAGTCACATGATTAGGGATGGGTGCCGAATTAAGTACTTTTATAGGCACGGGTTTTGATTCACGTAAAATCAAACGGGGCGATATACTGATGTCTTTGCTGCATATGACATCACGTCCTGCTGCAGACTTATCATGTCCGGTTGCAGAATAAACACCGGTTCACATAAACTACTTTGGGCGGATTCAGCCAAACTTGCAAGTTTCAACACAAACAAAGCATGTTAGAAAATGCTCGAACGCAAAGTAAGGCTCTACTTTTCAAAATGAGATACCTTAATGCTAAGTTACATTGGATTTGCCATAGACGGGCTACTCTTAGCATTAAAGATAAAGTACCACTGATAGTCACACACACATTAAGTGTGGTGAAATTAGCCTCTGCATTTGACCCATCCCCTTGTTCCACCTTCCTGGGAGGTGTGGGGAGCAGTGAGCAGCAACGGTGGCCACGCTCCAAAAAATGTTGGTGATTTAACCCCCAATTCTAACCCTTGATGCTGATTGCCAAGCAGGGAGGTAAAGGGTTCCCATTTTTATAGTCTTTGGTTTGAACTCACGACCTACCGATCTCAGGGCGGACACTCTAACCACCAGGCCACTGAGCAGGTGCCTTGTAGTTGATTAGTGATTTTACATGCCGATTTCAATACCACCAAAATTAGTAAAGGAAACGACAACTAAGATGAATGTTACTACCAAACAGCTGTTGTGTAATAAGCACAATGCTTACAGTTTAAACCCTTTGTGGGGTGCAACATAACACATTCAGTTTTGTGTAAAAAGCTACTTCATGGGTAGCCTATACAGTACTGCCATCTAATGCAAACAAGACCAATTTAATCAGAAAACAAGATACAATAACAGAACAGCAGTTATCATAAACGGCTCATTTTTTTATTCATCCTTCCATTTTCTACCGCTTGTCCCTTATGTTCGCGGGGGGTGCTGGAGCCTATCTCAGCTGCATTCGGGCGGGAGGCGGGGTACACCCTAAACAAGTCGCCATCTCATCACAGGGCCAACACAGATGGACAGACAACATTAACACTCACATTCACACACTATGGACCATTTAGTGTTGTTGCCTATCAACCTTTCTCCTGGTTGCTATGTTACATTAAAAATACAATTTTATCATCAAACAATTACCATAAATGTACCAAAAATTGTTACCATTAAATGCCGGTATCGATTCCCAGGTACCGAAAATTGGTGCCGTAACGGTTCAAATGTGTACAGTACCGATCTCTACCCATACTTTGTTAAATCCTGGCAGCCATGTTTCCTTCATAAGCAACAACATGATTCATAAATCCATCAGTTAGGTCTTTTGAGGTGTGTTACTGTATGCGCATTGATTGAACCCAGAGTAACTTGTGTTCTTTGGTTCTGGGCCCGTGGTGTGCGTGCAGGCTGTGGACCTGAGCAAGCCCATCGACAAAAGGATCTACAAAGGCACTCAGCCCACGTGTCACGACTTCAACCAGCACTCCGCATCGGCCGAGAGCGTGGCTCTCATCGTGGGCTTCTCAGCCGGGCAGGTCCAGTATCTGGACCCCATCAAGAAGGAGACCAGTAAACTCTTCAACGAGGAGGTACAACTGTATTTCTCTACACCAGGGGTGTCCAAACTTTTTCCAGCGAGGGTGCCACAGATAAAAATCGAAGTATGCGGGGGCCACTTTGATACATTTTGTACATTAAAACCAATAATATTTAGGTCGATCAAAATATATCAACACAACATATTATACATAATGTTGCCCTAAATTTTGTTTCCTCAAGCATAAAAATGGATACATGAACTACAGGAGTATTGGCCATGAGACGAGTCCAAAACAATCAGACCACACGCTGTTCAGTATCATGGCCTCTGATTGGCTCAGCCTCAGCAGCATTACTAACATTAGCATGCTAACTTTTTTAGCCAGTTTTGCAGCCGAATGCCTCAGGCTCATATAACCTGGTACTTGATACATGTTAATTGTTGGCATTCTAACCTTGTATGCTCATTTCACATGCGTACGCTTCATTATCTTATGACTTGGTATTTGATACATGTTAATTGTTAGCATGCTAACCTTGTATGCTAATTTTTCATGCGTACGCTTCATAGTCGTATGATTTGGTATTAGATACATGCCAAGTGTTAGCATAGTAACCTTTCAAGCTAATTTTACATGCGTACGCTTTACAATCGTATGACTTGGTACTTGATACATGACAAGTGTTAGCATGCTAACCATTTAAAGGCCTACAGAAATGAGATTTTCTCTTTTAAACGGGGATAGCGGGTCCATTCTATGTGTCATACTTGATCATTTCGCGATATTGCCATATTTTTGCTAAAATGATTTAGTAGAGAACATCGACGATAAAGTTCGCAACTTTTGGTCGCTAATAAAAAAACCTTGCCTGTACCGGAAGTAGAAGCTGATGTGCGTGTGACGTCACCGGTGTTAGGGCTCCTCACATCCGCACATTGATTACAATCATGGACACCAGCAGCGCGAGCGATTCTGACCGAGAAAGCAACAATTTTCCCATTAATTGGAGCAAGGATGAAAGATTTGTGGATGAGGATAGTGAGAGTGAAGGACTAGAAGAAAAAAAAAAGACAGGGCAGTGGGAGCGATTCAGATGTTATTAGACACAATTATTTGGATAATTCTGGAAAATCCCTTATCTGCTTATTGTGTTACTAGTGTTTTAGTGAGATTATAAAGTCATACCTGAAAGTCGGAGGGGTGTGGTGACCGCCAGTGTCTCTGAGGGAAGCCATGGAGCAGCCAAGAAAGTCGCAGCTGCCTCTTTGACAGCTGCAGGAATAACGACACAAGCTCCGCTCATCTTTACGGTGAGAGCCGAGATATTACCACAGTTTTTTCACCGAAACCTGCCGGTTGGCATGTGGTAGAGAAACATGTTCACTTGACCACTCTGTTCCATATTAAAGCTTCACAACAAACAAAGAAACACCGGCTGTGTTTGTGTTGCTACAGCCAGCCTAAATACACCGCTTTCCACCAACAGCATTCTTCTTTGTAGTATCCATTATTAATTGAACAAATTGCAAAAGATTCAGCCACACAGATGTCCAGAATACTGTGTAATTATGCGATTAAATCGGACGACTTTTAGTCGTGAGTGGTGCTTGGATAAGATGTCAGCTACAACCAATAACGTCACAAGCACGCGTCAACATAAGCGTCATCATTCCGCGACGTTTTCAACAGGACACATTGCGGGAAATTTATAATTGCAATTAATTAGCAATTCAGACTGCGTGGTCGGTAGTAGTGGGTTTCAGTAGACCTTTAAGCCATTTTTTATAAGCCATCAATTAATCAATCAATGTTTATTTATATAGGCCTAAATCACAAGTGTCTCAAAGGCTGGACTATTCACAACGACATCCTCGGGTTGGAGCCCACATAAGGGCAAGGAAAACTCACAACCCAGTGGGATGTCAATGTGAATGACTATGAGAAACCTTGGAGAGGACCGCAGATGTGGGTGACCACCCGCCCCTCTAGGGGAGACCGGATGCAATGGACTTTGAGTGGGTCTAGCATAATATTGTGAAAGTCCAGTCCGTAGCGGATCTAACATAATAGTGAGAGTCCAGTCCATAGTGGGGCCAGCAGGAGACCATCCTGTGCGTACGCTTTATAGTCTTATGACCTGGTACTTGATGCATGTAAAGTGTTAGCATGCTAACCTTGTAAGCTAATTTTGCATGCGTACGCTTTATAGTCGTAGCATGCTAACATTAGTATATAAGTCCAGCTTGCACATTTCAGCGGGTCGCTTATTCCAACTTTCATGTACAATTTCTACCAAATCTCCCATATTCTAGTTTTTTTGTGTAATGTTCGAATCCGGGATGTTTTTTTTCCTCTTTGAATTGTGTTATTTGCCAATAAAAAAAAAAACAAGCTGCGGGCCACATTTTGGACGCCCCTGCTCTGAGCAAATGTCCGCTCTCTCTCTCCAGGAAGCTGACATGTCTGTTTTCTGTGCTCCTCAGAGGTTGATAGACAAATCCAAAGTGACGTGTCTAAAATGGCTGCCTAAATCGGAGAACCTGTTCCTGGCGTCGCACGCCAGCGGTCACCTCTACCTCTACAATGTGGATCACCCGTGCGGCACCACGGCGCCGCAGTACTCATTGCTCCGTCAGGGTGAGGGCTTCGCCGTCTACGCCTGCAAGACCAAGACGCCGCGCAATCCGCTCCTGCGCTGGGCGGTGGGCGAGGGAGGCCTCAACGAGTTCGCCTTCTCGCCGGACGGCGTCCACGTGGCGTGCGTGGGCCAGGACGGCTGCCTGCGCGTCTTCCACTTCGACTCCATGGAGCTGCAGGGCGTCATGAAGAGCTACTTCGGCGGCCTGCTGTGCGTGTCGTGGAGTCCCGACGGGAAGTACCTGGCCACGGGCGGCGAGGACGACCTTGTGACGGTGTGGTCATTTGCGGAAAGCCGCGTGGTGGCCCGGGGTCACGGCCACAAGTCCTGGGTTAACGTAGTGGCCTTTGACCCCTTCACCACCTCGCTGGAGGATGAGGAGCCAATGGAGCTGAGTGGCAGTGAGGAGGACCTCCACCAGGGGGTGCAAAACAACTCCATGCACTTTGGGCGGGTGCGAACAAGCAGCACTTTGTCACGTCTTTCCCGCCATAGCTCCAAAGGTGGGGGCTCGGCGGCGGTCACCTACAGGTTCGGTTCTGTGGGTCAGGACACGCAGTTCTGTCTGTGGGACCTGACAGATGACGTGCTCTACCCCCGCCTCCCGCTGTCCAGGGCCTTCACAAACACTTTTGGACCCTCGCTGCCCAACTCCAACAGTGGTGGGGTGAACAGCACGTCAGGTGGTGGGGGGAGTGGCGGCGTGGAGGGCCACCACCACCCCCCCAACGCCACCATCAGCACCTCGAACCCGCCCACCTTGCCTTTGCCCCTGCCCCGCTCCTTGTCACGCTCCAACTCGCTGCCCCACCCTGCGGTCGCCAACGTCTCCAAGGGCCAGGGTGCCTCGGAGAGCAGCGGCGGTGGAGGCGGGGGCGGAGTCGTCAGCGGCGGAGCGAACAGCACGCCGTTCAGCATCGGCCGCTTCGCCACGCTCTCCCTGCAGGAGCGCAAGTCGGACAAGTCCGGCGGCGGTGGCGTGGAGAAGGAGCACAAGCGCTACCACAGCCTGGGCAACATCAGCAAGAGCAACGACAAAATCAACATGGCGCCCAGGGGAAGCCGCCTGGACGCCGCCAAGGTGCTGGGAACCACGCTGTGCCCGCGCATGCACGAGGTGCCGCTGCTGGAACCGCTGGTGTGCAAGAAGATCGCCCACGAGCGCCTCACCGTGCTCGTCTTCATGGACGATTGCATCATCACGGCGTGCCAGGAGGGCCTCATCTGCACGTGGGCGCGGCCCGGGAAGGCGGTACGTTCCGAGCACGCCACACCGCTGATGTCTCCTCGCACGGTCTAACTTCCTGTTTGTCATCTTCTGCTTCAGAACTTGACCGCGCACAACGGCAACTCTCCGAGTGGCACAGTGGTATAGCTGCACCTTCGTCCCGCCTCCTTCTCGATAAGCCCCTCCCACCTGGAGCACCTGACCTTTGCAGTGTTATTTACCCTCATGAAGCCACGGCCGCTGTATTTATAGTTATTTATTTTGCCACCAGACGGAGTAGTAATTTATACTGTAAATAGTAGAAGGAAGGAAGTGGACATGTACATAGCAACACACCGAATGTCCTTCAGGCAACGTACGGCAGCGTTTTTTTTTTAGTTCTGATGGACGCTCAGGCCAAATCATGTGACCAGCCTGGGTGCGTGTGCGCACACACACACACACACACACACAGTCGCTAGCGGTGTAGCATGGTGTGTATATCACACTCATTCGTGTTGCACCTGAATTGCCTCTTGCAATAATTTGCACACAAGCGATCCACGGTCCATCCAGTCGCCGCCGCATGCCGCCATTAGGTGGTCACCATGACTTCACTCAACACGAAGTTGCTGGAGCTTGATGGGAATTTGGCCTAAAAAAAGAAAAATGACACATGTTGAAAGATGAAACTGCTTTTCATTTCAGCCTGTGGTGATGATTTTTTTTTTTTTTTGCTTTCTAATAAAGACAAGCCAAGTGTCACCTCCTTTGCCACATTTTTCTCTGATAGTTATTCAAAAGTTGTCAATTAATATTCTAAATATATCATTACTAGTGCTGAAAAACAGAGTTACTGTGGATTAATCGCCATTAAACATATTGATGGTGTTTCAAAAATGAACTGAATTTATGTTTATCAACAACAAAAAATATGGACCTACTAATACAAACACCATGTGAACATTTTATACCAGCATCTCAGCTAATAAGATTTGAACCCAATCATGGATTTCCTTACTTGACGCCATGTCAGAAGTATGCTGGCTGTTCTCCTGTCAGTATTTAAAAATTAACATGCAAACGTTTAATGCTAGCACAATAGTTTTGTACTTTTTAACTTAATAGTTTGGGATTTTGTCACTTAGTGCCATCTTAGAAGTAGGCTAGCTGTTCCCCTGTCACCATGTAAACATTAGCATGTTAACCGTTTTATCTTTTAGCTATGCTTCACAGCTAATTATAATGAAAGGGACAAGCGGTAGAAAATGGATGGATGGAGAATGGATTTCCTTACTTGAAAGTCTGCTAGCGGTTCATGTTTTTACATGCAAACATTACTAAACTAACTTTAATGCTAGCATTTTAAACTAGTTTTGTATATTTTAACCTAATAATGGATTTTGTTACTTGGCACCATCTTAAAAGTATTCCAGCCATTCATATATTGACATGCATTTTAACAAGTTTTATATATTTTAACCTGATAATCATTGATTTTGTTACTTGGTGTGATTTTAAAAGTATGCTAGCTGTTCCCTCTTAGCATACTAATGTTTTAAGTTAGCATTTTAGTTAATTTCCTACTTTTTAACTTAATAATCATGGATTTCGTTACTTAGAAGCTCGCCATCTTAGAGGCACGCTAGCTTTTCACTTCTTTGTATGCTAACATTAACCTGGAAACATTACTGTGCTGATATGTTACGCTAACAATGTAACCTAATATAGACCAGTAGTTCTCAACCTTTTTTCAGTGATGTACCCCCTGTGAACATTTTTTTAATTCAAGTACCCCCTAATCAGAGCACAGCATTTTTGGTAGAAAAAAAGAGATAAAGAAGTAAAATACACCACAATGTCATCAGTTTCTGAGTTATTAAATTGTATAACTGAAAAATATTGCTCATTTGTACTGGTCTTTCTTGAACTGTTTGGAAAAAAAGATATAAAAAAAATTAAAAACTTGTTGAAAAATAAACAAGTGATTCAATTATAAATAAAGATTTTTATACATAAAAGTAATCATCAATTTTAAGTGCCCTCTTTGGGGATTGTAATAGAGATCCACCTGGATTCATGAACTTAATTCTAAACATTTCTTCACAAAAAAAAGAAATCTTTAACATCAATATTTATAGAACATGTCCACAAAAAATCTTTTTTTTTCTTTTTTTTTTACAGTTTATGAACTTTCATTCATATTTTGTTGAAGTATTATTCAATAAATATATTTTTAAAGGATTTTTAAATTGTTGCTGTTATTAGAATTTTTTTTTTTTAATCTCACGTACTCCTTAGCATACCTTCAAGTACCCCAAGGTACCAAAAAGTTATATTTTGGTTTCATCTGACCACATGACATTCTCCCAATCCTCTGCTGTATCATCCATGTGTCCATTTTGGTATAAACTCAACTCGTCGTGTTTGGAGGAAGAAGAATACTCAGTTAAATCCCAAGAACACCATACCTACTGTGAAGCATGGGGGTGTAAAAATCATGCTTTGGGGCTGTTTTTCTGCTAAGGGGACAGGACGATTGATCCGTGTTAAGGAAAGAATGAATGGGGCCATGTATCGTGAGATTTTGAGCCAAAACCTCCTTTCATCAGTGAGAGCTTTGAATGGTTGACCAAATACTTATTTTCCACCATAATTTACAAATAAATTATTTAAAATTCCTACAATGTGAATTGCTGGATTTTTTTTTCACATTCTGTCTCTCACAGTTGCAGTGTACCTATGATGAAAATTACAGACCTCTTTCATCATTTTAAGTGGGAGAACTTGCACAATCGGTGGCTGACTAAATACTTTTTTGCCCCACTGTGTGTGTGTGTGTGTTTACATACATATATATATATATATATATATATATATATATATATATATATATATATATATATATATATATATATATATATATATTTGTATGTGTGTGTGTGTGTGTATATATATATATGGTATTGTACTTTTATTATATTGTTTATGTTAAATGTGGAATGAGTGAGAGGGGTTTGGATGTTATAAGTATCTGCTTCATCCAACCCCTTTTCAAGCCTTGCATAAATATGTCTTCCAAAAGGTAACAAAAAAAGGAAAAAAAAAAGGGGTTTGTCGTACTGTGCAGGTTCGAAATGAATATTTCAAATATATATATACACATATATATATATACATACATACATACATATACATATATGTATGTATATATATTTATATGCATATATATATATATATATATATTTATATATATTTATATGCATATATATATATATATATATATATATATATATATATATATATATATATATATATAACATACCTGGCCAATAAAGCTGATTTTAATTCCAATTAATCCTTGTGAATGTGCTACTTTAATGGCGTTGTCGTCAAGTTTGTGGACATCTGTGGTTCAACAAGACAAATCTGTTTAAGGAATGTTTCTCATCACACGTCAATTCTACATTTGGTGTCATCAACTGTCAGGACTTGACAGTAATTTTTGTCTTTCTTTAAGCCAAAGACAAACTTTATCTAGAAAAAGATAGTGATGTAAAAAAAAAAAGTTGAGCTGACCGCTTGAGGGCGCCATAACAAACAGTTATATTTGCCAGTCCGAAGCGAGGGGGCGGTGCCCATCAAGCGGAAAACGCACTGGATTCTCTTTACAGAATAAAATAAAGTTAAAAATGATTATTACATCTAAACGTACAGAAAAAAAAACAAGATATAACTTATATTTCAATGTTGGATAAAATATATCTCATTAATGTATTTATTTGTAAATGCATTGTTGTTGACACTGACTATTAATAGTACAGTTGTGGATCGTGTAACAAATCCAAATGCCGGCTGTATTCCAACACACACGAGTGTTATTGCCCTATTTATAGTCTGTCATCTTTCAAATGTGTACTTGTTGGCTGGCTGGGAAATTCCTAACACAAGTTCAGTTTGACTTTTATTTTTGAAAGGTGTAACCGGAAACAGTGGATTATTGGACGTGGACTTGACATACTGGAATGTTTTTTTTTGACATGCCAGAAAACACACGCAGTGAAAAGTATGTTAGAAGACAACATGGAGGACAGAGAGGAAAGTACGGCGATCAAACGGTAGGGCTCGTATTCAAAATTCAACTTTTTCCGTAATTTAGGGACCATGTGTTTGCCGTACGTTTGATTTCTGCGTGTGTGTTTTTATGAATATGTAACTTTGCAAGATGTTGTACGGCGAACGCAGCAAAAATGGTGACCTCTGCTCTTCTCGCACACTTTTTGCTCGCTTGTCTCTGATCGATCATTTCTGGTGCGATTATAACATTTATGTGCAATAACATTTATTGTGCTTAAACGTTCTAAGGAACCGTTTAGTTTAGTAAACAAACGCATGTTCATAATGTTGGCTTATACGTGTGTTTTGTCCCAAGTGATTCTTTTGGACAGGAACATATGTCATTTGGTTGTAAAGTGTAGACTCAAGTCTGCCCAGCTGTCATGTGTGAAGACCCCCGCCCCCATCATTGCAAATATTAATATAACACTAGCTGTAATTTGTTTGTGCTGTAAAAAATGTTGTTTTTGCCGTTATGTTCTTTAAAGTTGTTATCAAACTATTATAGGTTTTATGTTATTATGTTTTATCCGTAACCAGTCCCCGCCACCTTGTCAAAATATCTCCCAAAATTGTCCCATTCGTTTGTGCTTCACATTTATTTTTGTCTAACTATAATAGTTTGGATGTTAACTTAGTAACTATTATGGTTTTTATTTTATTAATGCATTATTATTCATAACCAGTCCCCCCACCTTGTCAAAAGCTCCCCAAACTTGTCCCAAAACGTTTTTTCTATGTTTGTGCTGCAAAAAATGTTTTGTGCAACTATTATAGTTTTTATGTTATTTTTAATTCAGTTTTTTATATTATTAACATGTTATTATTCACAACCAGTCCACCCACCCTTGTCAAAATCTCCCCCAAACCTGTCCCAATTGTTTGTGCTACAATATACAGACATACATATTTATATATATATATATATTTTTTTTGTTGTTGTTGTTGTTGTTGTTGCTATTAACATTTTATAGTTATCCATCCATCCATCCAATTTCTACCGCTTGTCCCGTTCGGGGTCGCTGGAGCCTATCTCAGCTGCATTCGGGCAGAAGGCGGTGTACACCCTGGACAAGTCTCCACCTCATCACAGGGCCAACACAGACAACATTCACACTCACATTCACGCACTAGGGCTAATTTAGTGTTGCCAATCAACCTATCCCCAAATGCAAGTTTTTGGAAGTGGAAGGAAGCCGGAGTACCCGGAGGGAACCCCCGCAGTCACGGGGAGAACATGCAAACTCCACACAGAAAGATCCCGAGCCCGGGATTGAACCCAGGACAACATCAGGACCTTCGTATTGTGAGGCACATGTGCTAACCCCTGTTTCCACCGTGCTGCCCTTTTTTATAGTTATCATGTTATCAATTATTATTGCCAATTATTAATTCATAACCAATCCCTTAAACTTGCCAAAATCACTCCAAACTTGTCCTGTTTGTTTGTGTTACGTTTGTGTTGGGGCTTCACGGTGGAAGAGGGATTAGTGCGTCTGCCTCACAATACGAAGGTCCTGCAGTCCTGGGTTCAAATCCAGGCTAGGGATCTTTCTGTGTGGAGTTTGCATGTTCTCCTCGTGAATGCGTGGGTTCCCTCCGGGTACTCCGGCTTCCTCCCACTTACAAAGACATGCACCTGGGGATAGGTTGATTGGCAACACTAAATTGGCCCTAGTGTGTGAATGTGAGTATGAATGTTGTCTGTCTATCTGTGTTGGCCCTGCGATGAGGTGGCGACTTGTCCAGGGTGTACCCCGCCTTCCGCCGGATTGTAGCTGAGATAGGCGCCAGCGCCCCCCGCGACCCCCGAAAGGGAATGAGCGGTAGAAAATGGATGGATGGATGGATATTAAAATTTTTATGTGACTTATTAGCTGTTGGGCCCATGACCCGATTCCGGATAAGCGGTTGAAGATGGATGGCTGACCTATTAACTATTATAGTTTTTATTCTATTAATGAGTTATTATTTATAACCAGTCCCCCCACCTTGTCAGAAGGCAACCCAAAATTGTCCCACAATGATTTTTCAATGTTCGTGCTGAAAAATGTCTTTGTCCAAACTATTATAGATTTGATGTTATTAACATTTAATGATTCATAACCAAGGCAGCACGGTGGAACAGGGATTAATGCATGTGCCTCACAATACGAAGGTCCTGAGTTCAATCACGGTCTCGGGATTATTCTGTGTGGAGTTTGCGTGTTTTTCCCCGTGACTGCGTGGGTTCCCTCCGGCTTCCTCTCACCCGAAAGACATGCACCTGGGGTTAGGTTGATTGGCAACACTAAATTGGCCCTCGTGTGTGAATGTGAGTGTGAATGTTGTCTCTTTATCTGTGTTGGCCCTGTGAGGAGGTGACGACTTGTCCAGGGTGGACCCCGCCTTCCACCTGAATGCAGCTGAGATAGGCTCCAGCACTCCCCGCGACCCCAAAAGGCACAAGCGGTATGAAATGGATGGATGGATTCATAACCAGCCCCCCCTTCCCACCCGCTGTCAAAATTTCCCCAAACTTGTCCCATTCAGTTGTGCTGCACAAATTTTTTTGTCTAACTATTATAGTCATTATGTTAATTTATTAACTATTATGGGTTTTATTTTGTTAATGCGTTTTTATTCATAACCAATCCCCCCACCTCGTCAAAATCTTCCCAAACTTGTCCCATTCGTTTGTGCTCCACACTTTTTTTTGTCTAACTAATATAGTTTTTATCTTAATGTATTAACTATTATGGGTTTTATTTTATTAATGTGTTATTATTCATAACCAGTCCCCCCCCACCTTGTCAAAATCTCCACAGACTTGTCCCAAACAACAACTACATTTGCGCTGCAAAAATAGTTTTTCTAACTATTATAGTTTTTTGTTATTAACTACTATAGTTTTTATGCTATTAACGTTTTATAATTAATAACCAGCCCTGCCCAATTTTTAAAAATATCCCCAAACTTGACCCATTTGTTTGTGCTGCAAAATATGTTGTCTAACTATTATAGTTTTTATGTTATGAGGCTTGTTATGAACAATAAAACAAGAATAACATTTAAACTAAATCAAAACATTTTTTGCAGCACAAACGTATAGCGGAAACGCTAATGACAAGTTTAGGTAGATTTTGAGAGGTTTGTTTGGGCTGGATGATGTCACTTGTCAGAAAAAAGTAATTTTAGAATACCTTAAAAAACAAGTTTTGCATCACAAATAAATTTAATTTCAACATTTGCAATGATAAGGGGGGTCAACCTCATACAATGTGGTTGTTTAGTCCTGTTGCTACTCACCACCGTGTTGTGTGTCGACCACAAAAACCCTCAAAACGAGAGACAACTCCGAAACATGATCTCAATTAGAATCTCGCAATGTTCAGAGCTGAAAATGACCACAGGGTGCTGACGTCTGTTGCCCGTCATTGCAGGAACTTCTAATGTATCATCATTTGTCACACAATGTGGGTCACAGGTCCATTTTGTTTGGTTTAAAAAAACTTTTTCTCGATAAGACATCACGTAAACAGGGTCTAAGGTCAAGCTGTGGCCACCACACAACCTTTACCAACTGTTCTTCCATCCATCCATTCATCCATTTTCTACTGCTTATTCCCTTTGGGGTTGCGGGGGGCTACAATCCGGCGGAAGGCGGGGTACAACCTGGACAAGTCATTACCTCATCGCAGTGTTCTTCTAACTGTCAAATAAGTGTCAAAAGAAGATAAGAAGTATTTTGTTGATGTTATTGATTTGAATGTTTGGGTATACTGTAAGGGTTGTAAAAAAACAAACAAAAAAACAACAGAGCTGATTGATGTGGAAATGTGCTCTCCTCAAGATTATTTTTTAATTAATGGTCCATCCATGAGGGCAGCACGGTGGAACAGCGGTTAGTGCATCTGCCTCACAATACGAAGGTCCGGGGTTCGATCCTGCGCTTGGGATCTTTCTGTGGGGAGTTTCCATGTTCTCCCCGTGACTGCGTGGGTTCCCTCCGGGTACTCTGGCTTCCTCCCACCCCCAAAGACATGCACCTGGGGATAGGTTGATTGGCAACACTAAATTGGCCCTCGTGTGTGAATGTGAGTGTGAATGTTGTCTGTCTATCTGTGTTGGCACTGTGATGATGTGGCGACTTGTCCAGGGTGTACCCCGCATACCGCCCGGATGCAGCTGAGATAGGCTCCAGCGACCTCCCCACAACCCCAAAAGGGACAAACGGTAGAAAATGGATGGATGGGATGGGTCCATCCATGAACTTTGACCTCGCCATACTATGAACCCAGTGTCATGTTAGTGATACGGTGGAAAGTAAATTGGATTCCTGGTCACAAGCCACATTCCACAACACTTAACCACAGCTGTTGCAAAAACTTAGTCTGTTAGTAGCCCGGCAAAGTTGTGTTAGTTAGCAACATAACTCAAAAAGTAATGGATGAATTTTGATGAAACTTTCAGGAAATGTCCGAAATGGGATTAAAAAAAGCAAGTGATTCCATTTTTGGGGACTGATCCAGATAATTTCTACAACATTACCTTCTGTTTATGTGACAAGCTTCAACTTGTGTGTGTATGCTTGCGGCCCCGCAGAGGCAAAGATGGTGGGGACTGACAAGAGGGCTCACTCCATAGGACGAGATAGGTCCATTTACCTCGGAAGTTGGAAGTCGGAGCTGAGAATGACATCAAAGCCGAGTTGTGAGCGTTCTAGTCTCGGGGTCGGAAATCAAAATGGCCACATTGAATATAAACTATTTATAGGAAAATATGGGTGCTTTCTGCAACCTTCAAACACGGCGGATGAAGAGTAAACACCAACATTATTGGTAGCGATGTATAATGTATACATCGTGAAATACAGTCGTGATCAAAAGTTTACATACACTTGTAAAGAACATAATGTCATGACTGTCTTGAGTTTCCAATAATTGCTACAACTCTTAGTTTTTTTAGATAGAGTGATTGGAGCACATACTTGTTGGTCACAAAAAGCATTCATGAAGTTTGGGTCTTTTATGAAGTTATATCTGCTGGGTCAAAAGTATACACACAGCAATGTTAATGTTTGGTTACAGGTCTCTTTGCAAGTTTCACTGTAATAAGGGGTTTTTGGTAGTCATCGACAAGCTTCTGGCAAGCTTCTGGTTGAATTTTTGACCACTCCTTTTGACAAAATTTGGTGCAGTTCAGCTAAATTTGTTGGTTTTCTGACATGAACTTGTTTCTTCAGCATTGTCCACACGTTTAAGTCGGGACTTTGGGAAGGCCATTCTTAAACCTTAATTCTAGCCTGATTTAGCCATTCCTTTACCACTTTTGACGTGTGTTTGGGATCATTGTCCAGTTGAAATACCCAACTGCACCCAAGACCCAATCTCGGGGCTGATGATTTTAGGTTGTCCTGAAGAATTTGGAGGTAATCATCCTTTTTCATTGTCCCATTTACTCTCCGCTAAGCACCAGTTCCAGTGGCAGCGAAACAGGCCCAGATCTTAAAACTACCACCACCATGATTGACGGTAGGAGTAGTGTTCTTGGGATTAAAGGCCTCACCTTTTCTCCTCCAAACATATTGCTTGGTATTGTGGCCAAACAGTTAAATTTTTGTTTCATCTGACCACAGAACTTTCCTCCGGAAGGTCATACCTTTGTCCATGTGACGTCACAATCCAATCCCTATTTCACAAAAAAATAAGAGTTGTAGAAGTATTTGAAAACTCAAGACAGCTATGACCAGTTCTTTACAAGTGCATGTAAACTTTTAACCAAGACCGTAAATGTAGTTTACAATACAGTAACGCTACCACATATAAACATACAAAAACTAATCACAAATACGGATATTTTAAAAACTTATATTATTGTTTACATTCAGAGCAGCTACACTATATTGCCAAAAGTATTTGGCCACCCATTCAAATGATAAAAATCAGATGTCCTAATCACTTGGCCCAGTTACAGGTGTATAAAATCAAGCACTTAAGCATGAAGAGTGTTTCTACAAACATTTGTGAAAGAATGGGCCGCTCTCAAGACCTCAGTGATTTCTAGAACAGTGGAGATGCGTTCTCTGGAGTGATGAAATACACTTTTCCATCTGGCAATCTGAGACCAGTCTGGGTTTGGAGGTTGCCAGGAGAACGGTACATTTCGGACTGCATTGTGCCAAGTGTGAAATTTGGTGGAGGCGGAATTATGGTGTGGGGTTGTTTTTCAGGAGATGGGCTTGGAACTTTGAATGCTCCAGGATACCAAAAAATGTTGGACAATTCCAAGCTCCCAACCTTGTGGGAACAGTTTGGAGCGGGCCCCTTCCTCTTCCAACATGACTGTGCACCAGTGCACAAAGCAAGGTCCATAAAGACATGGATGGCAGATGAACTTGACTGGCCTGCACAGAGTCCTGACCTTTTGGATGAATTACAACCGAGACTGAGAGCCAGGCCTTCTCAACCAACATCAGTGCGAGACCTCACCAATGCGCTTTTGGAAGAATGGTGGAAAATTCATACAAACACATTCCGCAGTCTTGAGGACAGACTTCCCAGAAGAGTTAAAGTACCAATGATCGTCACACACACACTAGGTGTGGTGAAATTTGTCCACTGCATTTGACCCAACCCCTTGATCAACCCCTGGGAAGTGAGGGGAGCAGTGGGCAGCAGCGGTGCCGCGCCAAGGAATCATTTATGCTGATTTAACCCCCAATTCCAACCCTTGATGCTGAGTGCCAAGCAGGGAGGCACTGGGTCCCATTTTTATAGTCTTTGGTATGACTCCGCCGGGGTTTGAACTCACAACCTACCGATATCAGGGCGGTCACTCTAAACACTAGGCCACTGATGAGGTCCACTAGGCCACTGAGTAGGTTGAAGCTGTAATAGCTGCAAAAGGTGGACCCACATCATATTGAACCCTATGGGTTAGGAGAGGAATGGCACCTGAAGTTTATTTGTCATTCAAGGCAGATGGTCAAATACTTTTGGCAATACGGTCTATCTTTGAGGCCAAGTGCGAGTGCTCCAACTTTCGGAATAGGAAATCCGACCATGGGGGCTGTTCGGGTTGAAATTTCCGACTAGGAACTCAGAAATCCCAACTTCCCAGTACACATGGAACCCACCACCAGCAGCCGATGTAGGCGACGTGTCCATGCGGCGGCCATAATAGCGGGGGCCGCTTTTCTATTTTGGGCAATGCCATATAATAAATAATACAATTGCTTTTTTCTCAATCGATTTCCATGCAGTTGAGGTTAATTGAGAACGTAAACACGTGCTGATAATAGGCATAATATTTTTGTGCAAAAATAAAAATTGTATCTTATAGCCAGTGCCTTTGTTTTAATTGTACGGCTTATTCTACAAATGTGAGCAGTACAATGTGCTGACATTCTTGTTGTCTTCATTTCCAAGCCGTCTACAGCAACTGAATACATTAACTCTTTGTCTCTAGTAGATTATGCTTGCCGTAGGCAGGCAGCTAAAGGGGATGTAAGTCATGTGCGGAATTTTAATCTAACTTCCGGAAATGTCTGAAAAGGGATAAGCAACGAGTGATTACATTTTGTGGCGGATCCGGATTGTTTCTACCACAAGCCTGGACTTCCATTTGTGTTTGCTCGTGGCCCGCCTCCACCCACAGAGACACAGACAGTGTATGGCTGACAAGAGGGTTCAATCTGTTTATTGTATTTCTCTAGAGATAGCTCCAAAAGTTATGGGCACATTTTGACGTAACTTTCAGGAAATGTCAGAAATGGAATGTCATGTTTCGTTTTGTTGAAAGTTATTCTCCTATGTTTAATAGCCATTTTCTGTTTCAGCGCTCATTCTCATGTTTACTTTTTAGTTTTTTTAATGCAAATTATTCTCGACTAACTGATTTGTGAATAGGAGGCTCAACTGCTTCTGATCGTTAATCAGAGACGCTTATAGACTTTATAAACTGCTTTCTTTGCAGGTTCATTGTTTACCTTTGGTGACAGTATAAGGGTGCCAGACTGCTGCTAACGTCCATCTTCCTTTGTTTTTTCTAATGCTACTCCTTTTGTTTTTTACTTTAAGTCCGACAATACTTTCCTTCAGAATGCTACTTTTTTATGTCTTGTTTTGTGTCCGAGGCTTTAATATAAAATTCTTACATGCACGATTCTGCTGATTCCTTACTGCTGATTACTTTTTGCACCCTGAGGAAATACATCCATTACCACGACGCAACTATATTATTACATGAACAAATGATTACAGTTTCGGGCTAATCCGGATCACTGTCTAGATTCAGGACTTTCTTATTATTGGGAGGTAGATCCTGGTGGAGGTATGCACTCTCCGAGTGCTAGTGATTTAATTCCTCATAGTTGTAATTAACCACAATCAGATTCAGTTTTATTAGCCAAGTATGTTTAACACACTTGGAATTTGACCTGGTAGACTGTGCTCCCTTTGTTCAATGTAAATAATAAGTATTAACAATTAACTAAAAGTATAGACAAGTACCGTATTTGTCGGACTATTAGGCGCCCATGAAATCCATTAATTTTCTCAAAAATGGACAATGCTCCTAATAACCCAGTGCACCTAATTTACGTCTTAATTTTGGTTGTGCTTACCGACCTCGGAGCAATAATATGTGGTCATGATAAGTGTGACCAGTAGATGGCAGTCACAAATAAGAAATACTTGTAGACTACCGGTTAACTGACGCCTGTTCAATAAATGACGCTAGCAAGTACCCGTAAGCAAGCGAGACCAAAACTTTGATGCTTCAATTACAATAAAGAACATTACACATTGCGCTCAAAAATCGTCAAAATGTTTTAGTATGACTTTGGTGAGCTACGAAGCCGCACCGCCTGATGGAATGTGGAGCATTACGGCTACCATAGTCAAACGTGCTGTGCTTCAACATACAGGTAAAATTATGGTGTGTGTACAAGGACCCCAAAATGGCATTCAGAGACGTTACCTGGCGGGCAATTTTGCAATAATTTGGATGATGTGGAGGAGATACAGTCAAAGTAAATAAAACCACCCACAAAACGGTGCATCCTGAAAAGACAATCAGAAACTGACTTGAAGATGGTCTGTAAAATATAATCTATAAAACATTTTGACCTAAGAACCGCCATTACATGTTATATCAAAAAAAAAATCATGATATGACCCCTTTAATGCACTTTACTATTAAATTAGTAACTAATTTGTGCACTGCAAGTAAAGTACAGTGAAATGGTGAATAGAGCAAGGAGCATTTCATGTAAAATATATTCTTTGTGTCATTGCTGTCTCTATGCCAAAACAAATGTGGTTAAGGACAAGTCACACACGTACAAACAGCCTCTTGCCAGACTTCCTGTTTTGGTGTACAGCATGTTCCAATCCAAGCGAGGAGCAAAGATTAATTTGTCATTTGAGTGTAGGTGTTTGCCTCTGTGTGCACGCCTCCATGTCTTTTTGTTGACACAAGAAACGGGCTTGTACTCTCCTCACTCACGGTCACGTGGTGATCCATGCAAATAATGTAAAAACTTGCGCTTCCGGTCACGTTTTGCATCTACACACACACACACACACACACACACACACACACACACACAAGCACACACGCACACAAGCGCACACACTAAAACAACTAAGTGGAGCAAAGCCTGTTTTTTTCCTGCACACTGCCACGTGAGAACTAAAAGAGATAAGGGGTGTAGTAACACACCGTAACACCACGTAAGTTTAAAAAAAAAAAAAAAAAAAAAAAAAAACTAATGCATGAATTAGCTTTAAATGCATGCGCATGTCTTACTTAGATCGCCTTTGATTTTTGAAAAATTCAATTAACACACCTAGATTTTGTGACTGGAAACGCGTTCCCTCTTGCATATGTTTTAATTAAGCAAACGTAAGTGACACTATCTGCTATTTACCATGTGAACATAATATAAAATATATACATATACTGTATATATTAGAGATTCCAGACTGATTTAGTGCATGTAAACATACGTAGTGTACACAATAACTATTGTCTTGTTGACATTAGCAGCAGTTGTGTTGTGTGGGTCCAGCAGCAGCAGCAGCAGCAGTAACAACAACTTGTGCACGTTCCACAAGTTGTGTTTCTGTGCAGTGTGCAAACCTTTCCAACTTTGGACAGAGCAGAGCAGCGAGCGGGAAGTAGGGCGAAGGTTGGCGGGGGAGGAGAGTGGAGATGATCCAAACACTTACCAGCAGCTGAGAGGAAAACAACCCTAATACTCTTTGTCCTTTAGTCTTTTATTTGGATGATCCAAATTTGTCTGGAGTACGTGATGTGCAGTTTAGCTTCCTTCATTATGAGCGAACAATGCTAATTTTAATCAAACAAAACAGGGAGTGTTATTGTAGCTGGAACTAATCCATTTGATGGAATTGCAAATTGTAGAACGTGAGTAAGTCATATACACTAAGGCAGTGGTTCTCAACCTTTTTTCAGTGATGTACCCCCTGTGAACATTTTTTTTAATTCAAGTACCCCCTAATCAGAGCAAAGCATTTTTGGTTGAAAAAAAGAGATAAAGAAGTAAAATACAGCACTATGTCATCAGTTTCTGATTTATTAAATTATATAACAGTGCAAAATATTGCTCGTTCGTAGTGGTCTTTCTTGAACTATTTGGAAAAAAGATACAAAAATAACTAAAAACTTGTTGAAAAATAAACAAGTGATTCAATTATACATAAATATTTCTACACATAGAAGTAATCATCAACTTAAAGTGCCCTCTTTGGGGATTGTAATAGAGATCCATCTGGATTCATGAACTTAATTCTAAACATTTCTTCACAAAAAAAGAAATCTTTAACATCAATATTTATGGAACATGTCCACAAAAAATCTAGCTGTCAACACTGAATATTGCATTGTTGTATTTCTTTTCACAGTTTATGAACTTACACTCATATTTTGTTGAAGTATTATTCAATAAATAAATTTATAAAAGGATTTTGAATTGTTGCTATTTTCAGAATGTTTAAAAAAAATCTCACGTACCCCTTGGCATACCTTCAAGTACCCCCAGGGGTATGTGTACCCCAATTTGAGAACCACTGCACTAGGGATTAGTGTTGTCCCGATACCAATATTTTGGTAGTGGTATTGCTACCAAAATCATTTCGATACTTTTCGGTACTTTTTGATACTTTTCTAAATAAATGGGACGACAAAAAAATGTCATTACTAGCTTTATTTTACCAAAAAATCTTACGGTACATTAAATATATGTTTCTTATTGCAAATTTGTTCTTAAATAAAATAGTGAACATACGAGACACAATGGAGGCGAGGATTAGTGATTCAGGAGTCGCTAAAACACTGCCCGACTGCGGCTGGACTTTAGCTGCTAGCTAAAGTCCAGCGGTGGGCGTTTCAGTGTTATAACTTCACGCTATCGTTAGTTTTTAAGCCAAAATGCGTCTGTTATCCCTTTTCTGTCTACACTTTTGATTGATTGATTGATTGATACTTTTATTAGTAGATTGCACATTTCAGTACATATTCCGTACAATTGACCACTAAATGGTAACACCCGAATAAGTTTTTCAACTTGTTTAAGTCAGGGTCCACGTTAATCAATTCATGGTTCACACTGTTTGTAAATACTCCGTGATTGTGTGCTACCGAACACGCTCGTCTGCTCGTAAACCAGCAATGACACGACGTGACGACGACGGGGGCGCGGTGGAGTGGTGGACCGGTACCTTTCAGAGGCGGTATAGTACCGAATATGATTCATTAGTATCCCGGTAGTATACTAACACCGGTATATCGTACAACCCTACTAGGGATATTTCTATCTTTGTGCTCCCGATTCCGATAATCCATGAGTGGGATTGGCCGATACGATACCTGTACATTTTTCAATGTGTGTATGTACTATTGACAGTTGAACAATATCAACTCAATATTTGAACTAGTTCCTTATTCTCTTTTATTACAAACAATTGTTTGATCGGAAATAGTACACAATAACCAAAGAACTACTATTTGTTTTTTCTCCGTAAAGTCCTCCTGTGTCCAGGGAATTATTCTCTAAATTTGTAAACAATAACGAACCCAATAAAAAATCGATATATTTTAGGAAAATAAATTATACTTTTGATCATATACGGATATTACCCTTGGTATCGACGTCACTTATTTATGGCGCTCCTCTTCTGTGTGGTGTTCTGACTGTGACAATGCTAACACACCAACAGTTATATTATCCTCTCTCTAGAGTCTTATTCATTTACTTGTTAATTTCCTGGTAATAGCTGCTTACTTTCTGCCGCATCTACACTTCTTAAAGTTTACTAAACACTTTAAGAATGTTATTAATGCAAAGCTATTTTAGGGGTTAGCTTTGCTCTTAGGATGCCTGTTCCTGGATTGTGCACGGTGTGTAACATGTTTAGCCTCGTCCTCCAGTGATAACGTTACTTAAGATAGAAAGAAACACAGTATATTTGCTTTAATGGTGATGGTTATTTTTAGCTTATGATACATATATTTAGCTGCTACCTTGTAAGCCATGATAATTAAAATAAATGCAGTGTGAGCCAGAGGGGATCGGCGTTTGTGATTGGCATTAATCGGCAATGGGGACCATGTACTTTTTCACAGATCGATCAGTACACCCCTAGTATCTGTACAGAATATAATATACTGGGAGCTGACCAATCACTGGCTTGATGTCTAGAACGCTACGTTGTGTTTTTTGGAGGCTGTAAGAGGAGGAGCGAGCCGGCGTACACTCTTGCCACACATGCATAATCCAGGCTTTAGTGTGGGGGTGGGATGTTGCCAAAGTAGGGACATTTCTACCATTCTTGCACTAACAGAAGATTTGAAGAAGAATCATTGACATGTGCAATGTTTTAGTTAGAAAAGAGTTTAACTTCCTCAACTCCATCCTTCTCCTGCAGCACCAGTTCGGATCAGAGGAAGCTGCGCTCCCGGGATGCGGCACGCTGTAGGCGGAGCAAGGAGACCGAGCTCTTTTACGACCTGGCCCGCACACTACCCCTTCCCCGGCGCGTTTCGACGCACCTGGACAAGGCGGCCATTATGAGGGTCACTCTCAGCTTCCTGCGCACGCGCCACCTCTGTCTTGGTAGGAACCAGCAAGTTTGTCGACTAGGGGTGTCAAAAGAAAATCGATTTTGCAATTAATCGCGATTCTAATTTGTAACTATTTTTAATTCATTAAAAAAAAATCTAAAATCTTTTTTTTTTTTTTTAACTTTTTTTTTCATCTGTTCTGTCCAACCATTCAAACACATTATATTATTGATGGAGATGATCATATCTGCTGTACAGATTTACTTTAGAAAAGAGAAGTGTTGGATACTTCTCTTGTTGCCTTATTTGTATTTATTAAATGTTTGGCTAGCAATTTATTAAACAAAAACAGTTTTTTTTAGGTTATATAGAAATAAATCAGAGCTGTTCTATTTTATAGAGGAATGTAGTTAATCATAGAACTGGCACCCAATATTTATTAAAAAAATATTCCTTTTGAATCGATAAACGTTTTGAATCAAT
>NC_084628.1:20782913-20832913 GCF_033978795.1 Nerophis ophidion
CTGCCAGCTAACGTCTTGGAATTCCAACTGCATGCAGCACAGCACAGTGTTAATGTTAAATAAAAAAAGGATTACAAACATTTTAATTACATGTATTAACACATTTGAACACACACAGAAGTACAGAAATTTGTCATCGTTGGGTACAGGTATTGATTTCCAAATACCGAGAATTGGTAAACTGTAACTCGTATCTGGTTGTTTTACAGGAGTTAAGAGTCAGGGTTCATCTACAGAAAAAGAAGAGAAAGAGGAAGAGAATGAAGAAGAGGACCCCGCAGACGGTCTGTACGCTCAGGCGTTGTCGGGCTTCATTGTGGTCATAACGGAAGAAGGAGATATGATCTATCTGACGGAGAACGTCAACAAGCACGTCGGCATCCCTCAGGTAGGAAACCGGAGAATGAGTTTATGACTGTTTGGGCTCTTCTGGAAGTTTCCGCATGAGACGAATAACCACAAAGCCTTTTATTGGGTGACTGATGACAGCGTGCACATGTAAGATTTTAGTTTCTGACAATTGAAGGCCTCACAGTACGGAACACAGGAGGTACTCCAGCTGCATGCAGTGCGTAAACAATAACCTACGTACATGAAGTAAAACATACTTGACTGTGACTTCACCTTTCCTTTCCCCATACTCACCACTAGTTGGCGCATTGCACCCACTCATGTTATCCTGCGTTGAAGCACACAAGAACGGACTTTCGATCACTTGCCCTGTGTAAAAGTTCAAGTTTTAGCAGTAACTTAGTTGTCAGAAGTACATTTGTCTTCTTTCAATAAGTTGACTGTATGGTTTTCTCAGCATGTGTGTCACTGAGTGTCTAACGTGGTTGGCTTCAACACAGAATAACATAAATGGGTGCTTTTAACCACACCAAAATAGGCTTGATGAAACCATTCAAAACAGGCTTGCTAATATATGCGGTACTTCCAACACCCCACAAGGGGCAACAGTCACAATAAAGCAGAAATTGGTAAGTAGAAAAAGATGGCACGATCAACCTCGTTTCCTACATGTAGAATAGAGAATAGAATAGAGTTTTTATTGTCATTATTGCAATGAACAGGTTCAAAGAACAACGAAATTGGAGCAGCTCCTCCTAAGGTGCATATACAATATGGTAGTATAAATAGTAAAAAAAAAAAAAGATAGAGATGACAGATGTATCTATGTATATGTATATGTATCCACACAGATGCATATCTGCATGCATATGAATACATATACACACATACATAAAACATTGTTGCACATTGTAGTCCGAAAAAATAGAAAAACATTTAAACATTACACATGAGGACATGATGGACATATTGTGCTCACTCAGTGCCTGTTTAATGCTACTATGGCTCTTGGGTAAAAGTTATTTTTTAGTCTATTGGTGCTCGCTTTTAGCACCCTGTAGCGTCTGCCTGAGGGTAGTAGTTCCAGGTGGCTGTGCCCGGGGTGGAATGGGTCTTTCAGGATGCTCTGTGCTTTCCTGAGACAGCGGGAGCTGTACAGGTCAGCCAGGGGGGGGAGGGGGCATCCGATTAACTTCTGGGCGGTCTTTATGACTCTCTGGAGCGCCGTTCTCTCTGCGGCCGTGCAGCTGCTGAACCACACGCAGATGCAGTAGGTCAGGATGCTCTCAATGGAGCACCGGTAGAAGGACACCAGCAGTTCCTGTGAGAGGTGGTTGTTCCTGAGTATTCTCAGGAAGTGCAGTCTCTGGTGTGCCTTCTTGATGGTAGCCGTGGTGTTGGTGCTCCAGGATAGGTCGTCGGCCAGGTGGACTCCCAGGGAGCGGAAGTCGGAGACCCTCTCCACACAGTCACCACTGATGATCAGGGGCAGGATGTCCGTTTTTTTCCTCCTGAAGTCTATGACCAGCTCCTTGGTCTTGGAGGTGTTCAGGGCCAGGTTGTTGACTTTGCACCAATCCGACAGCTTCTCCACCTCATCCCGATATGCAGCCTCGTCTCCCTCCGAGATGAGCCCCACTACGGTGGTGTCATCCGCAAATTTGATGATGGAGTTGCTGGAGTGGGCAGGTGTGCAGTCGTATGTGTAGATGGAGTAGAGAAGGGGGCTCAGCACGCAGCCTTGTGGAGAGCCGGTACTGAGGTGCAGGCTTGATGACATGTGGCGACCCAACTGCACCCTCTGGGGGCGGTTGGATAAGAAGTCCTTAATCCACATGCAGATGGAGTTCGAGAGACCCAGGTCTGACAGTTTGGACACCAGTCTATCAGGAATAATGGTGTTAAATGCCGAACTATAATCCACAAAAAGCAGCCGCACGTAGCTCCCCCCCGTCTCCAGGTGACCCAGGGAGGAGTGTAGGGCTGTGGCGATGGCGTCCTCTGTGGACCTGTTGGTTCTGTAGGCAAACTGGTGTGGGTCGAGCTCGGTAGGGAGGACTGAGGTGATATGGGTCCGTACCAGCTTCTCGAAGCACTTCATAGCTATAGGTGTAAGTGCAACTGGACGGTAGTCATTCAGACATCTGACAGAGTTCTTCTTCGGCACCGGGATTATTGTGGAGGTCTTCAGGCATGATGGGATGACGGCCTGGGAGAGGGACTGGGTGAAGATCTTCGTAAATACTCCGGCCAGCTGGTCTGCACAGTCTCTTAGTACCTGTCCCGGGACTCCATCTGGCCCCGTAGCCTTCCTCGGGTTCACTGCCTTCAGCGTGCGTCTCACCTCATGCTCCTCCAGTACAAGGATGCAGCTGCTGGGGGTGTTGGGTGGGAGTGTTGTGACGGCTGCAGGTGTTTTTCTCTCAAATCGGGCGAAGAAGCTGTTTAACTCCCCCGCTCGAGAGGCGTCGCCGTCAGCCGAAGGGTTACTGGGTCTGAAGTTGGTCATGTCTTTTATTCCTTTCCATACCTCCTTGGTGTTGTTGCTCTGCAGGTGGGCTTCCATTTTCCTCCTGTGTTCGGCTTTTGCCTCTCTGATGCCTCTCTTCAGATTGGCTCTGGCAGCACTGTAGAGTGTCAGGTCCTGCGCTTTGAAGGCACTGTCTCTCTCTTTGAGTAAGCCCTGGACTGTTTTTGTCATCCAGGGCTTCCTGTTGGGGTAGACTCGGATGCGCTTGTCCACTGTGACAGTGTCTATGCAGTGTTTGATGTACCCCAGGACTGGTTCTGTGTACTGCTCCAAGTCTGGGTTTTCAAAAACTGACCAGTCTGTTGTATCAAAGCAGTCCTGCAGCTGTTCCATGGCTCCCTCCGGCCATGTTTTGACCGTTTTGGTTGTGATAGGAGCACTTTTTCTTATTGGTGTGTAAGCTGGCAAAAGGAGCAGGGATATGTGGTCAGACTTGCCTAATTGGGGAAGTTGTTTGGCTCTATATCCTTTTTTTATGTTGGAATAGACTTTGTCCAGTGTGTTAGCTCCCCTCGTAGCACACTTCACATGCTGGTGAAGTTTGGGGAGCACTTTTTTCAGGTCGACATGATTAAAGTCCCCCGCTATGATGTGGATGCCGTCGGGATATTTGTTCTGTTGTGCACTGATTGTATCGTGCAACAGAGCTAGCGCCGTGCTAGCGTTAGCATCGGGAGCTATATACACGTTTGTGATCCGGACAGCAGAGTGCTCCCTGGCTAGATGGAAGGGTCGGCATTTAACTGTAAAATATTCCAGATCTTGGGAACAGTGGCTGTTAACTACCTTTGAATCAGAAGTCCACTTGTTGTTTAGGTAGGTTAGCAGTCCACCCCCACGCCGCTTGCCGGAAGACTCTGCGTTTCTGTCCTGTCTGTGTGCTGTGTGACCGGTTAGCTCCATGCTAGCGTCAGGGATTGAGGACGTGAATGTAGTGCTGAATTTGACCAGCAAAGGGTGATAAAGCTACACCATAGTGTCTATTTGAGTTCAACCACATGTGTGCAATGTTTGCGTGGCGCAGTGGGAGAGTGGCCGTGCGCAACCCGAGGGTCCCTGGTTCAAATCCCACCTAGTACCAACCTTGTCACGTCCGTTGTGTCCTGAGCAAGACACTTCACCCTTGCTCCTGATGGGTGCTGGTTGGCGCCTTGCATGGCAGCTCCCTCCATCAGTGTGTGAATGTGTGTGTGAATGGGTAAATGTGGAAGTAATGTCAAAGCGCTTTGAGTACCTTGAAGGTAGAAAAGCGCTATACAAGTACAACCCATTCTAATCCATTCTATTAACACTAAACCTTCTATTTTATTTATGTAACATGCACAATGGACATTATGTAAGGTGTATTTGTCTGATGTTTATATGTTCAGTCTTACAAACCTAAATAAAGGAAGCGGTCTAAAAAAAATTTACTGAGGAAGAAAGAAAATTCCAAAGAAGGAACTTGGCTTCTGTTTTTTCCTGCTGTTAACTATCTGGCTAACTGCACACGCTGGAGAAGTGCAGCGAGGACAGAATAATGAATTTATTGCCAGTGCAGCGTGAAAGCTGATGTTTACTTTGTAAACAAGTAAATTCAGTCTCAAAAGAATGTAACATCCGGAGGCACTTTTTAAAGAAACATCTACATTTTGATGACTCGCAGACCTTGGGCTCTTGAAAGTGCGGCCATAGTTTAATAGCCCTGGTATAGTGAAAGGAAAGGTGAAGTTGCAGACGGACACATCTTTTTACACGCTCAAATGCTGCACGGAAATACACAAATCTTACACGGCAGAAGTGTCGCAAAAAAAACAGCCAATAAAGGTTCCTGGTTCACAAAAACCTGAATACACAGACACACACATTTTTTTTACACTCACACATCAAAATACAGACAAAAAGATTGCATTTTTTACACACACACAAATGGAAATACGGACAAACAAATTAAAACACGGACACACAGATCTGATACAGACACACACAATTGGTACACGGACACGTAAATCTTATTACAGACGCACAAAGTGAGATACAAAGACACAAATTAGTAATCGGACACGTGAATCAGATTATGGGATTTGTGAATAGTTTTGCTCCAATAATACTTCCATGTACACGTTTGTGTGTTTGCCTTCCGCAGTTGGAGCTGCTGGGTCAGAGCGTCTACGACTTTGTTCATCCCTGCGACCAGGAGGAGCTCAGGGATCTCCTCTCACTGCGACCAGGTGAGATGTATGACATCATCATCATAATATATGCATGCTCACTTCTTTTTGTTTTCAGGCGGTGGTAAAAAAGTGGCTCAGGGTCAGCTCAGCCTGAAGAACTTCTTCTTACGAATGAAGAGCACGCTGACCACCAGGGGGCGCACTGTCAACATCAAGTCTGCCAGCTGGAAGGTGCCACATCAAACAAACTACATTATGGGTTGAAATGTTGTTGACAATTTGGGTTGAGATAACGTTCTCTCTCTCTCGCTCTCCCTCAGGTGTTCCACTGCACGGGTCACATGCGTACATTGGGTGACAAGTCGGAGCCGGCTTCTGGCATGGCGATGACGCTGCTGTGTGAGCCCGTCCCTCACCCGTCCAGCGTGGAATTCCCTCTGGACACGCACACCTTCCTCACCCGCCACAGCATGGACATGCGTGTCACACACTGTGAGGGCAGGTGAGTGCGCTGCCCCCTTGTGGCTAATATGACCCCCGCCGCCAGGCACTTATGTTAAGTTTTTGGCTTTGTTGAATTCCACTAAAACTGCGACATCTTAGTCGTGACTTTAGGTCCTGTTTATGTTCCCAGGGTGGTAGAGTTGGTGGGCTATGAGCCGGATGAGCTGATCGGCCACTCGGTGTTCGAGTATCACCACGCGCTCGACTCGGATCACGTCAACAAGAGCCTGCACACGCGTGAGTTTAAATTGCCAATTTATGGAAAAAACACTTTTCACGCCGGTTGAGTTGGAACTGAATCCTTCATCTCTATTTGTGCTGCATGCAGTGCTGGCTAAGGGTCAGGTCAGCACCAGCCCTTACCGCTTCCTGGCGAGGGGTGGCGGCTTCGTGTGGGCCCAGACACAAGCCACTGTCCTCTACAGCAGCAAAACATCACAGTCGGAGGCGGTAGTCTGTCTAAACTTTGTACTCAGGTACGCAAGATGGTTGTATAAAAGTATCAGTGATAGTGTACATGTTAGTGTACATGTATCAGTGATAGTGTAAATGTATCAATGATGGTATACGTGTATCAGTGATAGTGTACTTTATAGAGTACGTGTATCAGTGATAGTGTACTTTATAGAGTACATGTATCAGTGATCGTGTACATGATAGTGTACATGATAGTATACATGTATCAGTGATGGTGTACATGTATCTGTGATAGTGTTCATGATAGTATACATGTATCAATGATAGTGTACATCAGGGGTCGGGAACCTTTTTGGCTGAGAGAGCCATGAAAGCCAAATATTTTAAAATGTATTTCCGTGAGAGCCATATCATATTTTTTAACACTGAATACAACTAAATGCGTGCATTTTTTAAGTAAGACCAACATTTTTAGAGTGTAAAAAGTATTTAATTATTTTTAATAAAATTGTTATTTCTTGACCAGTTGCGGTAGAAAACAGATGGATGGATTCAAATGCATGAAAATGGTTTACATTTTGAACGTTATTTTTAACATCCTGATTACCAGCGGAATTATTCATTGCTTATCGTGTTAAGCAATGTCAGCTAAGATTTATCTGAGAGCCAGATGCAGTCATCATAACAGCCTCATCTGGCTCTAGAGCCATAGGTTCCCTACCCCTGGTGTACATAATAGTATACATGTATCAGTGATGGTGTACATGTTTCTGTGATAGTGTACATGATAGTTTACATGTATCAGTGATAGTGTACATGTATCAGTGACAGTGTACTTGTATCAGTGATAGTGTGCATGTATCAGTGATAGTGTACATGATAGTATAGATGTATCAGTGATGGTGTACATGTATCAGTGATAGTGTACATGATAGTATACATGTATCAGTGATGGTGTACACGTATCTGTGATAGTGTACATGATAGTATACATGTATCAGTGATGGTGTACATGTATCTGCGAGAGTGTACATGATAGTTTACATGTATCAGAGATAGTGTACATGATAGTTTAAATGTATCAGTGATAGTGTACATGATAGTGTACATGTATCAGTTATAGTGCACATGTATCAGTGATAGTGTACATGTATCAGTGATAATGTACATGATATTATACATGTATCAGTGATAGTGGACATGATGGTATACATGTATCAGTGATAGTGTGCATGATAGTGTACATGTATCAGTGATAGTGTACATGATGGTTTACATGTATCAGAGATAGTGTACATGATAGTTTAAATGTATCAGTGATAGTGTACATGTATCAGTGATAGTGTACATGATATTATACATGTATCAGTGATAGTGGACATGATGGTATACATGTATCAGTGATAGTGTGCATGATAGTGTACATGTATCAGTGATAGTGTACATGATGGTTTACATGTATCAGAGATAGTGTACATGATAGTTTAAATGTATCAGTGATAGTGTACATGATAGTATACATGTATCAGTGATAGTGTACATGTATCAGTGACAGTGTACTTGTATCAGTGATATTGTACATGATAGTGCACATTTATCAATGATAGTGTACATGTATGAGTGATAGAGTACATGATATACATGTATCAGTGATAGTGGACATGATAGTATACATGTATCAGTGATAGTGGACATGATAGTATACATGTATCAGTGATAGTGTACATGATAGTATACATGTATCAGTGATAGCGTACATGATAGTATACAGTGATAGTGTACATAATGGTATACAATACATGTTTCAGCGATAGTGTAAATGGTTGGTATAAATGTATCAGAGTATTGATAGATGTATAAATGTATCAATAATAGTATAAATATATAAATGAAAGTATTAACAAATAGTATAAATGTATCAATGAAGTATAGGTGTAACATTAGAGTATCAATAAATGATAGTATACATGTATCAATGACAGTATGGTATATATAATATCAATGATAATATACATGTGTCAATGATAGTATCAACATATAATATAGAGATATCGATATAGATGATAGTATAAATGTATCATTTACAGTGTCAGGCGGCGCTTCGTGTAAGACGGCGAAGGTTGTTGTGATTTTAATGCAGACAGCCTGCAGGTAAAAAAGGTATTTATTAATTGAACAACAAAAGGCGAGAGCTAAGAAGTGCTCCAAAAGCACAGGGGAAGCTATGCACAGAAGAAAGACTACACTTGACATGTAAAGGAAACAAAATAAAAATGGTGGACATCAGCAAGGAACTCACAAGGAATGTGGAGCAGATGTCGTCCACAAAGTACATCCGTACTCGACCTCAGCATGGAGACAATCATCAACATACTCAACAATGTCCCAACCAAGAATGGTGTTTGGGGCTCAACTTGAATAATCCTAATTACAAACAGGAGACAAGTGTGGGGAAAAGTGCTCCGGGGACAGGTGTGAAGCAGCTCCGGAAAAGCACCAAGAAAACCAGAAGCGCCAACAAAATAAAAGTACGGGACAGGAACTACAGCACTGAACACAGGAAGATACTCCCAAACAGCCTGGTCCAACAGGCTGTGACATACAGTATTAATAGATAATAGTATAATTGAAACAATGGTAAGATACTATAAACGTAACAATGATAGTATACATGTATAAATGCAGACCTGCCAACCTTAAAGACATTTTATGAGTACTCCCTTCCCCTGGACCAAGAAGAAAAAAATAACTATTGGCCCCAGTGTTATTACACCTTGAACTAATCGATGTGTTACAATAACGTTTAATGCAGACAGTGTGAACATGTTGGCAGCTGTATAAACGTAAAAAAGGACAAAACTCACATGGTCCTCCTCTATTCCGCTGCAGCGCTGTTGAGCAGTCGCACTTCATTCTGTCCACCGAGCAGCTCTGCGTGGACCACAGCCTCAAAGCCGAGTCCTCCCCTTCGGTCGCGTGTGACTCTGAGCACCTCAACGAAGATTCGGCTTCCAATCCAGACACACTGCCAGAGGCGAGGACAACGGACAAAAATCTTGGGTTGACGCCGGAATACGAAGAAGACGATGTTGTCTCTCCGCTGACAGGAGGTCTGTTTCTGCACACAAACAGGAAGTGCACCTCTGCTTCATTCTGCTGACTTTGTGGCTTTTTCTTGTCCCGTCAGACTTGGTGTCTCTCTCCTTTGTGACGACGCACGGTCCAGACAGCCTTCCGGATCATCCTCAGGACCTGTGCACGCCACAGCTGAGACAACTACTCTCGCCCATCTTCAACCCCATCACCCCGCCTCCATCACCATCCTCATCATCATCATCAGATGCCTCCTCACCGCAACCTCAACCAGTGCAGGTCAAGATCTAAAGTTCACAGCCTTTGACGTGCAGAAGCTGGGGTTTTAAAAACGTTCCCCGATGTCTCACAGGCCCAACGAGAGGAGAGCATGCTGGACACCAGCGAGGTGGAGAAGTTGTTTGCCTTTTTTCCAGAAGATGGTGACAACACGCAGTATAGCGGACAGCAGGTGAGGCGAACATGACTTGTGCCTATTTTACTAAATTGGTGCAAAAATTATTTATTTGACATATAATGTGCAGTGGAACCTCAATTTACTAACTTAAATGGGGTTTGTAAAAAGTAAAGTTAGAATAATGAAGCAAATTTCTCCATAAGAAACAATGCAAATATGAATAATGGGTTCCAGCCTCAACAAAAGTCCATATTTTAGTGAAGGTTCGTACACTTTGTACATATTATAAAGTGCAGTACAGTACTGTATATCAAACTAACATAACAAGGAGGTGATTGATCCACTGTCTCTTTATTAACAAGCTAAAACAACAATGACAAGCTAAACTGCTGTATGCGCTGCTCTGCCAACACACACACACTCACAGAAATCCGTTTGTGTCCTCACAAACAATCAGAAATCACAAAAAACGTCCCTAACCTTAACAACCACATTGCTACAATAATAAACATTTTGAAAAGTAAAATCCACTTAGATTAACGTCGGCAAAGGAGCAGCTCACGAGAGGAAAGAAAGGACCAGACACGGGGGGAGATGGGTGTGTGTGTGCTCTTAAAGAGGCGCCGCTGAACGAGGTAGTTTTCTCCTCCCCTGTAAACTGAGATAAGGGCATCTTTTTCCGGAAAGGTCCGTTGTCATCACAATTTAAAACTTGATTCCTTAATTTCTTCAATACGACCAAGCAAAAAATGGCTGCCAGCGGAACACAAAATGAATGAAGGACACGCTCGTACACAGAGACATGTTTCGCACTCAGACCTTTACATTTAAAGGCCCGTAAAGTGAAAAGTTTGCAAATAGAGGGATTCGTATATCAAGGTTCCACTTTATTAGACTTTATTGGTCTATCTGTGCTCGTGACACACAGAGGAACAATGGCAGATGTACATAATTGGTACATAATTATACTGTGTATCCACCTGATGCCAGTCATACAATAGTAGGGCTGTGAACCTTTGGGCACAATGTGATTTGATTCGATTCTTGGGGGTAACGATTCGATTCAGAATCGGTTCTCGATTCAAAATCAATACTTTTTTTAATAACAATGGGTGCCAGTTCTATGATTAACTACATTCCTCGTTTAAAAAAAAAAAAAAAAAAAAGCTCTGATTGAGTTCTATATTACTTAAAAGAAAACTGGTTTTGTTAAATGAAAGTCTACCCAAACATTTAATAAAGTCAAAGAGGTAAATCTCTTGTTGCTTTAAATCTGTACAGCAACAATATGATTTGCCTGAGTGGCTGGACAGCACTTTTTTTATCATACTTGCCAACCTTGAGACTTCCGAATTCGGGAGGGAAGGAGGGTTTGACGTGGGCGGGGTTTGGTGGTAGCGGGGTTTTATAATGTAGCGTCCCGGAAGAGTTAGTGCTGCAAGGGAATCTGGGTATTTGTTCTGTTGTGTTTATGTTGTGTTACAGTGCGGATGTTCTCCCAAAACGTGTTTGTCATTCTTATTTGGTGTGGGTTCACAGTGTGGTGCATATTTGCAACTGTGTTAAAGTTGTTTATGCGGCCACCCTCAGTGTGACCTGTATGGCTGTTAAAACAAGTATGCCTTAAATTCACTAATGTTTGTGTAAAGGACGTATATATTATCAGACTAGGCCGGCACACTGTATGGAGGGAAAACAGACGTGACGACAGGTTGTAGAGGACGGTAAAGGCAGTGCCTTATAGGCACGCCCCCAATATTGTTGTCCAGGCAGAAATTGGGAGAAATTGGGGAGAATGGTTGCCCCGGGAGATTTTCGGGGGGGGCACTGAAATTCGGGAGTCTCCCGGGAAAATTAGGAGGGTTGGCAAATATGATTTTTTATATATATATATATATATATATATATATATATATATATATATATATATATATATATATCTTTATTTTGTCATCGTTTTTGATTTCTTTGATTTGATTAAGAATTGTTAAAAATAAGAATGACAATTTATTCAAAAATCTTTTTTTACACCCCTATACAACAGAATAAGTAATGGATTAGTGTAATTTCTAAAGGGATCTTTTGATTATTTTTTTATGTACAATTCATCCTTTTGGAACAGATTACTAACAAAAACAGAGCTACCACTGTGCATCTCTATATCGTGTACCTAATGAAGTGACCAGTACCTCCACCACGTTGTCTTGTCTCAGGTCATGGATGGGATGGATCTGGACATGTTGGCTCCTTACATCTCCATGGATGACGACTTCCAGCTGACCTTCTTCAGTGGCATGCCGGAGGACGCTAGCAAGCCTCCGGCTTCTTCGTCTGAGCCCCCCGCTGTCAACAGGAAACGGTACGGCGGGTCACCACATTTAGGCTTTTGTGTTTACAGAGCTGCCATCATGGAATGTTTGTGACTGAACATCATTGCCGTTTCTCACGTTCTCGCTCGGCACGTCTCTCAGGGCTCACAACCCGGACGATGACGTGCTGTCCCGGCTGATGGTTGGAGACAAGAGACACAAACACGACCCGCCAACGCTGGAGGAGGAGATCCTCCTGAGCCATTCGTTGCTGGTGAGAGGACGAGGAGAGGACGTCTCCAAGCTAGCTGTTGTTGTCATCACTCGCACGTTTTTTATTGTTGGTGTTTGAATGCAGGGCTGCCTGGAGGAAACTGGCCTGCTAGAGGCGGGGTCAGGCCCGCAGGGGCGGAGTCACCTCCTCACCGACAGAGACCCGATCTTTGGTGGCATGAGGGGGCTATGTGACACAGCTGGTATGTTTACCGACTGGAGGCACAAATGAAGTGAAGTCACACTCACCCTGTCCGTCTTGTCCTCCCGCAGCTCTGATGAAAGACATATTCAAGTCGCACCCGCCTGACGTGGCTCCATCTCTGTTGCCCATGTGATGGCACAGCGGTCCACTTCTTCCGTGACTGAACATGGGGGGGACCACTTTATGGGCCGCACTCCTATGATGTTCTGCTCACAACAATCGCACATGATAGACAAACATGTCAGTGGCATCTTTTTATACATTTACTTCCTGTTATGCATGCTAGTTGCCATTGTTCCTATTAATCTACTGCATGTAACAGGTGGACGGTGTTGACTTCATTTTACACTCCTATCAATGTTTATTCGTATATTTTGCTTTGTGTGACGTCAAGTCATTAGTTTAAGCAGCTAAAGTAGAAAAAATGAACCGTGTACTTTGTTTTTTTCAATAATAACTTTGAAGAAATGGTGCCCGAGCAACATGAGCATGAATTACGAGTTTGGCGCTACTTCTAACGAACTGAAAGTTTATGAAGGTATTGTTTCCATGTTTCACTTGAAATAAAAGGTGCAAAAGCTGGCTGTGACCTACAATTTAGTCGTAATAAATAGTGAATCATAATAGTGAATCATAATAGTGTATCAACGTGTTTGTATGGCATACTTGCCAACCTTGAGACCTCTGAATTTGAGAGATGGGGTGGGGCGGGGTTGAAGTGGGGGCGGGGTTTGGTGGTAGCAGGGTGTACATTGTAGCGTCCTGGAAGAGTTAGTACTGCAAGGGATTCTGGGTATTTGTTCGGTTGTGTTAATGTTGTGTTGCGTTGCGGATGTTCTCCCCAAATGTGTTTGTCATTCTTGTTTGGTGTGGGTTCACAATGTGGCGCATATTTGTAACAGTGTTAAAGTTGCTTATACGGCCACCCTCAGTGTGACCTGTATGGCTGTTGATCAAATATGCCTTGCATTCACTTATGTGTGTAAAAGCCGCATATGTTAAGTGACTGGGCCGGCATGCAGTTTGTATGGTGGAAAAGCGTATGTGACAACAGGTTGTAGAGGATGCTAAAGACAGTGCCTTAAAGGCACGCTCCCAATATTGTTGTCCGGGATAAATTCGGGATAATGGTTGCCCTAGGAAATTTTCGGGAGGGGCACTGAAATTCGGGAGTCTCCCGGGAAAATCAGGAGTTTTGGCAAGCATGTTTCTGTCGCTGAAAACAATAACTAATTTATGGTTAGACATAAGAAATAAGATAATAAAGTCATAATTATAAATAAAGTCGAAATTGAGATATATAAATTGAAATAGAATGAAAGGTCATAATTATGAGTTTAAAAAGTCATAATTATATGTTAAACTTTTAATGCACATAATTATGACCTTCTTATGCATACTGTAATACTCCATGAATGTAGGCTCATACAACTTCTTTGTTTTGTCTTGTTAAAATTGCACAAGATGCGATTCAACCACACAACAACCCCAACATGCGTCTGCCCTCATTTCCCGGCAATACTCGAAAGCTTTACTTCCTATCATCAACGTCACTTCCCTATCGCTCCCCGGAAGTCCCGCCCCGCAGCCAAAGTCATTGGCTAATAACACCCCGTAGCCATCCGCTACAACACTTTTTACATGCGAAGTTTGTCTATCCATCCATCCATTTTCTACCGCTTATTCCCTTTGGGGTCGCGGGGGGCGCTGGCGCCTATCTCAGCTACAATCGGGCTGAAGGCAGGGTACACCCTGGACAAGTCGCCACCTCATCGCAGGGCCAACACAGATAGACAGACAACATTCACACACTAGGGCCAATTTAGTGTTGCCAATCAACCTATCCCCAGGTGCATGTCTTTGGAGGTGGGAGGAAGCCGGAGTACCCGGAGGGAACCCACGCATTCACGGGGAGAACATGCAAACTCCACACAGAAAGATCCCGAGCCTGGATTTGAACCCAGGACTGCAGGAACTTCGTATTGTGAGGCAGACGCACTAACCCCTCTGCCACCGTGAAGCCCCGAAGTTTGTCTAATAATTTTAAAATAATTCATCATTATTGCCCTGTAAAGACTGTGATGGTTAGATAGAAGACGGACTTTGATGTTACCTGCACCTTATGTACCATGCATCCAGAGACTGTTTACCACCAAGTTTTGGACTTGTGAAAGCACTCGATCACTATGCCAAGGCATCTGTCGTTTCATCCTGGACAATATTCATGACAAATCTCTGCTTTGTTTTAAAGATGCACTACTTGGATTTACACTGTTTAAAAAAAAAAAAATAGAAAAGGAATTTTACCTTTGCAACCTCATTATACTATAGCAGGGGTAGGGAACCTATGGTTCTAGAGCCAGATGTTGCTCCTTTAATGACTACATCTGGCTCTCAGATAAATCTTAGCTGACATTGCTTAACACGATAAGTAATGAATAATTCTGCTGGTAATCACAGTGTTAAAAATAATGTTCAAATTATAAAAGATTCTCATGCATTTTAATCCAACCATTCATTTTCTATCGCACCTGTTCAAGAAGTTTCATTAATGGTAAGAAGTATTATATTTATTATTGGTTAGCTTTAGAATAACAATGTTATTAAAAAGAATAAGAAGTGAAGTATATAGCGCTTTTTCTCTAGTGACTCAAAGCGCTTTACATTGTGAAACCCAATATCTAATTTTTACATTTAAACCAGTGTGGGTGGGTGGCACACGGCACAACGGCAGGGACTAGGATGGTGGAAGCGGGGATCGAACCTGCAACCCCCAAATTAATGACACGGCCGTACTACCAACCGAGCTATAACGCCCCAACTTATCACACCCTAAAAATGTTGGTCTTACTTAAAAATGCACGCATTTAGTTGTATTCAGTGCTAAAAAATATTATATGGCTCTCACGGAAATACATTTTGAAATATTTGGCCCAATGGCTCTCTCAGCCAAAAAGGTTACCGACCCCTGTACTATAGGCTAAGTTTTATATTCATAAATTTAAGTTTCTCAATACCCGACCTGTTTTTTGTGCCTTTAAAAAAGATTTAGAACTCTATGTTAAAACACTCTCTACTTCTAGCAACCAAAAAGCTGTGAAAAAGATGATGCTGTGTTCCAAATTTAAGTTATTTACTGAAATTGAGTGAGCCTATGGCTTTGCACTGTTTGTTATATATATATATATATATATATATATATATATATATATATATATATATATTTTTTTTTTTTTTTTTTTTTCCAACACCTAAGGGTTGTGGGAAAAAATCGATTCGAATACGGATCGCGATTCTCACGTTGTGCGATTCAGGATCGATTGTCTTTTTTTTTTTAATCGATTTTTTTTTTTTTTTTTAATCAATCCTACAAAACAATACACAGCAATACCATAACAATGCAATCTAATTCCAAAACCAAACCTGACCCAGCAACACTGAGAACTGCAAAAAACAGAGCAATTGAAAGGAGACACAAACACGACACAGAACAAACCAAAAGTAGTGAAACAAAAATTAATATTATCAACAACAGTATCAATATTAGTTATAATTTCATCATAGCAGTGATTAAAAATCCCTCATTGACATTATCATTAGACCTTTATAAAAATAAAAATAAAGAACAATTGTGTCACAGTGGCTTACACTTGCATCGCATCTCATAAGCTTGACAACACACTGTGTCCAATGTTTTCACAAAAATAAAATAAGTCGTATTTTTGGTTTGTTCAATAGTTAAAACAAATTTACATTATTGCAGTCAGTTGATAAAACATTGTCCTTTACAATTATAAAAGGTTTTTTTTTTTTAATCTACTACTCTGCAAGCATGTCAGCATGAAATCCTATGTATTGAATGAATACAGAATCGTTTTGTATCGGAAAAATATCGTTTTTAATCGAGAATCGTGTTGAATTGAAAAAATTGATATATAATCGAATCGCGACCCCAAGAATTGATATTGAATCGAATCGTGGCACACTCAAAGATTCGCAGCCCTAATATATATATTAGGGCATCCATTTTCTACCGTTTATTCACTTTTGGGGTCGTGGGGGGCACTGGCGCCTATCTCAGCTACAATCGGGCGGAAGGCGGGGTACACCCTGGACAAGTCGCCACCTCATCGCAGGGCCAACACAGATAGACAGACAACATTCACACTCACATTCACACACTAGGGCCAATTTAGTGTTGCCAATCAACCTATCCCCTTCTTTGGAAGTGGGAGGGAGCCGGAGTGAACCCACGCACTAACCCCTCTGCCACCGTGAAGCCCTTATATATATATATATATATATATATATATATATATATATATGTATATTTATATATATACATATATATATATATATATATATATATATATATATATATATATATATATATATATATATATATATATATGTATATATATTGCATTCTATTTAGTTACTTTGAATTTACAACCCCTGGCGCTGTTTTTGTACTTACTTTAATTATTATTTCTGAACTGTTTGTAAATGTTGAAATTTATAAATAAAGGTTTAAAAAAAACACTTTTTTATCTCATTGTTATGGCATTTTATCTCAAAATTTCGACTTTCTTACCTCATATTTTGGACTTTTTATGTCATAATTATTACTTTTTAACAAGCCCACATACATGAAATGTATGTAGCTTGTATTAGTGTATATATAAAAATAATTGGTACGTGAGCTAACTGACAAATAATGTCCATTATTGATTAAGTTGTAGTTAAATGAGTATGTATGTGTGTGTATGTATATGAATATATATAAAGTATGTCCGACAAGCCTTACCTAAATAAGGTTAACTTAAAAATGATCGCTGCGATGACATTTTACATTAAGCTAACAGTTAGCATAAATCGCACTCTTCATCGTTTGATTTATTTTACATTGGCCTTAGAGCCACGAGGAACATTACTGCCTTTCACAGGCCAGGCTGGGTACTACACCAAATTAAATGACGCCTACATGTGGAGTCTTTTTCACCTTAAAACATGTTAGTCTCTACGAGAATGGAGTGAAATCACTGCCCAAACATCATAAACTAAAAAAAAAATGTTTCACAAACACACTAAAGGATTAGCAAGTAGAAAAACAGTTGTCTTCAAGTTAATACGTTTGGCACATTACGTGTTATGTGTGGGTTTATTGTAGAAAAACGGGCAAACAGCGACCCCTAGTGGATAACTGACGCTTGTAGAAACCACCTGTAAGATGTTGTAGTTCAACCATGTGACCACTAGAGCTTGATTGAACGAGACATTTCAGGCAGAAACCTTTTTAAACGTTTTTCTTTGTTAAGTGATAAAAATCGGCACGGCCACAATAAAACCAGTGAAAAATATCACTTGTGTTCATCTGGCCTTGAGTTTTGCCCATTCATTTTATTTTATTTTATTTTATTTTATTTCATTTCATTTTGCTCTTTCATTGTATTTGGCCCTCGAAAGCCTGAAAATAATATCAATAAATTACTATAACTTTTCTTACTAAATGTATTATTTCTGTCTATTAGGGAGAGAAAAATATATGTACTCCATATAATGCCAAATGAGGTTAATTTAAATATTGTCTAATTATGCCAAAAAAATATTATCAAACATTCAAACTTTTTTTCTAAATAAAAGTAAATACTAATAATAATGATTTCAAAGCAAGTTATCCATCAAATTGTGCAGTTTAAAAATAGCATTTTATTTAATTTTTTTTTTTACTGTAGTAAACAGTGGTGCCGTTTTGACATTTACAGTAATACACCGAAAAATTTACTGTTGTTGATTTGTGGTTAAAAAAAATAATAATAAAAAAAAGGCAGCTCAGGTGCCAAAATTGCTCTGTAAAATTGCATTTTTTTTTATTTACAGTAAAAAAAATAAAGTACATTTTACTGTAAAATTCTGGCAATTGAGCTGCCTTTTTTACCCTAAAACAACAGTACTATTTTTCCATTTACAGTAATATTCACTGCATTTTGAGGCAACATTTTGCAACTTATCATATTATCAATTTTTTTTTAGTTGAAAAAAAAATGTGTATTACCGTAATAGTGTTCATTTTGAGAAGCAGTCCTCTGGGGCCAAACATAACTGCGATGTGGCCCTCAGCGAAAACGACTATGACACCTCTGCACCAGAGGAAAAGATAATATAAACTCACAAAAAACACACGGGTATCTGGGAAAAAAAGAACTGATAACTTCTTGAGACATCACGGTCCCAATACGGAAAATCTTTGCATCTGATAGATAATGTCTCTTTTATTGTGAAATCTATCAACATTAGGGTGGTTCCAATAAGAAGGGATTTTTCTAATAGACTATATGCCGGTTTTAAAAGTGCTCCCCCTGTGGCCAACATATGTAATAACAAGTGTGTGTAAGAATTGAAATGCGCCCCCTTTGTATTTAAAATAATAAATATGCATTTAGAGACACACTGTAAAACCTTGAAGTAAATAATGACAATTAAAAACCATCTACGGACAAAAAAATAAAAACAATTAACTAAAAGCAGTCTTTTTGTCACAATGTGTCGACTTTTCATAAAAAATTGGGAACAATTCCTAATATTATTTCTGTTTCTGTAATATTGCAATATTTTCTAGTAAAATTATTACTTTTTAATGCAAAATTGTGACATTTGTCATATAAAATTCTGACTTATCACAATATCGCCATTTTTTTTGTTTTTATTGTAAAATGGTGAAATTTTTTCATGCCAAATAAAATTCCGATTATTGTTATATTGACAAAAAATGTAAGTTTTCTTATAAAATTGTGACTTTTTTTTAGTAAAATTACGACTCTTTTCATAAAATTGTCAACATTTTAAGCTTTTCTTGTAAAATTGCGACTGTTATTGAGTAAAATTCCAACTTTCATCATAATATTGCACAAATGTTCAGTTTTTCTTGTCGAATTTTGACTTGCGTTGGGTAAAACTACGACTTTTATTAGAATACTGCCAAAATTCTATGTTTTTCTAATGAAATTGTGACCTTTTTTGTTGTGGAATTCCAACTCATTTTTCACAAGTTTTCTTTATATTTGCATAGTATGTATATATTATTAATTTTAATCTAGAGGGTGGTCCTAAAGAGGTAGGCGTTTTTCGGAGGTCTCAAGAAGGTAACAAATACAACAATGTGTGTGTGTGTTCATACGTGCGTGTGTGTGTGTGTGTGTGTGTGTGTGTGTGTTACAGTAAATCAACTTCTTTTTTTCCGACAAACTGCAAGTCAGCAGGAAGTCTCCTGTCTAATAATAATCACCACAACATAAGTCACTTCATTAAAGATGAGATAATATAAATCGAATTTTGGGTGAAGATATACGAAAAAAATTAGTATATATACTAAAAAAAACAGCCTCTATCCCAGCTTTATTTACTAATATAATAAAAAATAATAATGCTGGGGTTCTTTAGGTACTCGTAAAACAACATGTTTAATATTGTGGCTGCAGTAACGCCATTGTGACAGCTGTTCCAAGTACTCGGCCTCCTACATACAGTCACCACATAATGGTGGTTTGCATCATCACTTCGTAAAGAAATAAGAGTGTGGTTGACAGTTTTTTGCAAAATGAAACTTGCAAACCAAGATGTCGCAACACCAGAAATGAGATGACATCCCCAACAGAAAGATTACATCAGTCCAGTAAATATGGAAGACAGTCAAAAATATTTATTCATTGTTTGATCTATTTCTAAGAGTTTGTGTTAATTCAGTGTTTGATCTACAGTCCCTGTGTGATGTGATACAGCTCAAAAAAATAATATAATTTTTTATAAATATTTAAAACAAAATTCTATTTACCGTCATTTCTATTAATTATTTCCATTATTGAAGTGTTGGAAAATAACCCTGGTAGATTTAATAACAAATGTCCTGGCAGGAATTTTCAGTAGCAATGGTTGCCATGGAAACACATGTTCAAGTAACTCACACACACACACACATACATACACACGCACACTCACACAATTATTTCAAAATGACTAAGATTTGTGCAAACCGGCCAATCATCTTGCGTCTCTGTGCCCTCATTGCATTCTAAAGAAAAAAAAGTGCTGAGTCATCGCATTCTGCGCCTGTCAATCAAATGTTCAAATGCGTGTCCATTAAATGTATTTGTCGTCCGACAACGAAAGGTGTAACCGCCGCACGTCGCTTGTCCTGTCACCGCCATGCGATTGGGTCTCCTCATAGGAGGGCGGGGCATGGGCAGGAAAGGGATGGGGGCCACCTCCCGATCTGTCGCCGGGGGGCAAGCGAGCCAACAGGAGCTGGGTGGGGCCCGGCGGCAACGAGCGGGCGGGGAGACGCTGCCCCCAGCTGCCGTACACCGCCTCCTCGTAGGATGGCAACTGGACAGGAAGTCCCTCCCCCATCAAGTCCAGCTGGTCCGACGGCCGCCGCCTGCTGATCAGACACAGGTGTGAGCAAGGAGGGAGGGGCTTGTGGGGGGGGGGGGGGCCTAGCTCACCTGTGCGACAGACAGGTGCAGAGGCGGGACTTGACCACTAGACAGGCGGTGGTGGTGAGCAGGAAGATGGACACGCCTGCCGCCGTGGACGCCACGTTGAACCCGCTTTCCACGTTTCTTTGAGCGCCCCCTGCTGTGGGGAAGGCCAAGCACAGCAAAGCAATGTGGGTGGAAAAAAGTAGATGTTGATCTGCTCGCCTCTTTTCACTTCAAATGTCACTTCCTGTTTGAAGGCAAACCACAGCGCGCCTGCTAAGTAAATCAAACTTGACATGTCCTGGAGTACTTTAACATTAAACTTTCATTACAGGTACTCTAATCGCTGGATTACAGGTACTTTGATCGCTCTGACATGTACTCTAACCACTGTATTACATGTACAATAATCGCTCCATTACATGTATTCTAATCATTGAATTACATGTACTCTAATCGCTGTATTATATGTACTGTACTTCAATCGCTGAATTACATGTACTCAAATTGCTGTATTACATGTACTTTAATCACTGTATTAAAAGTACTCTAATAACTGTATTATATGTACTCCAATTGCTGTATTACAAGTACTTTAATCACTGTATTACATGTACCCTAATTAATTTTTAATATGTACTCTAATTACCGGATTATATGTACTGAAATTGCGGTATAAAATATTCGGAAATGCTGCATTATATATCCGTATACAGTATATATGTGCAAAATAAATGTATATATATATATATATATATATATATATATATATAGTATAATTTTATTATATTCTAGGAATCTGTTATGATCCGCCACCCAGATCATATATTGTTTTGGTTTTTGAGTTCTTTTGTGTTTCCTGTTTGTTTTTGGACTCTTCCGATCCCTGGTTTGGCTCTTGTTTTATTTTGTTATCGAGGTTTCTCATTTGTTCCACCTGCTCTTGTTCTTTTATGCGCACCTGTGTTTTGATTATTGCTTTAGTATTTAAGCCTACCTTCGACCTCAGTTCTGTCGTTATCCGTTGTTTGCTGTATGCAACACTCATGTTTGTATTTTCTCTATGTCTATACTTGTGCTAAGTTTTGCCTTAGCTTCTCGTGCGCTCGGCACACTCATTTTGGACTCTTGGATGGACTCCATGCTAAACTTAGCGTTAGCTATCCGTGCGTAGGCACGCGCTTTCTTTTACCTTTTGTATCAGTGTTATTTTATTTTTTGTACATTAAATCAAGCTCCTACCTGCAATTCCTGTCCTTCTGGTCCTTTTGCATCTTGGGGTGACAAAACGCGCGTCCACGATGCGAGCACCGCATGACAGAATCTATATATGTAAATCTGAATAGAACTGTACTGTAATATCTGTAGATGAAATAATGTAGTATATGTACTTTAATATACTATCTTTAATTCTAATGGAATTACTGTATTATAAATAAATTGTAAGTATTTATAGCTCCATTAGTTTCTCTGGCTGTAATTCAATTGCTCGTCTTTAATCATCTATTATTATGGAAATTAATTACATTTGAATAACAACATCCTCATCATCAGGCAATATTTTCTAAGATTTCCTGGAGTTAAAATGTGCTGACCACCACCAAGTAAACCATTGGGCATCCTCATGTCCAATAGCTTGAGTCAAAGTTTTTTTTTCTGTCTTCTTTCAGCCGGAAACGAGTCAAGAAAGTGGCAACATTTTGTTTGACAAAAAAAATAAAAAATACTTTTTCAGCAATATGAACTACAAGAAGTGACAATTTTTGTGTGTTAAAAAAACACTTTTTTGTCAATTTTTCAAGCAATCCAAACTACAAAAACTGACTTCTGGACAAACAAAAAAAAGGTAGGATTGAATAAGCTCTACTTCTTCCTACTCTTTTTCCCAGATGTTAGGATGTGAAACTGCAAACATGTTCAAAACATCAATATTTTGTAACTGTTTTGCTTTTCATTGCGCATTTTGCCATTTTGTAACGAAAGTACTGTCAAAATATTTTTAGGTTGAAAAAAAGTTCTTAAATGGCCATGAACGATATGAGTCATGACAATACATAATAAATTAATCTTTTTTCCCTCCAAATCCCCACAAAACATGTTATATGCTAAAAAGTGATTTTGAATCATGTTGTCATGAAATACATTTTAAAAAAGAAAGTCTTCTTGACATTTTGCTCCCTGGAGTCGCATGGAAAGTGAAACTAAAGTCTGCTTCCTGGACCAGCCAGGAAGGAAGTGTCTTCAACCACCTCAGCATTTTATTTTGGCAAGTTCGTCTCCACCAAAATGCTGACCTGCCACAAAAAATATTGCTTCCTCACCTTCCACGCGCACGCAGGCGGCGGGGAGGCGGGGCCTCCAGACACCGCGGTGGCACCGGGAGACGGCGGACACATCGGTGCGGTAGCCTGCCTCGCAGAACACGCGGACCGAGCTCCTGTGGGGGAAACCTCTGCAGGGTGACGGCTCGCAGCGGAAACCGCCGTGTTCCGGCACCAACGGATGGCTGCAGTTACTCAGCTTGCCTGCAGGGGGCGGGGGAGAACGTGAGTAGGGACCAGCGGGAGGGGGCGGGGCTAAAGGCGGTGTACCTGCAAAGAGGCGGGGCATGGAGGTGAGGAGGAGGACCCAGAGCTGACCGATGCATCCGCACTTCCACGGAAAACACGCCGACGCAGACATCCAACCGGACCACAAACACCTGGACTTTTTCATCCAACAACAAAAACATTGTTACAATGCGCGTAATTGGCTGTGACTTATGGGAAAAAATAGGATACAAAAATGTATACATACAATATTGTAGTTTTACATCACCCTTTTGAATTAATTAAAGTAAATTACTTGCTTGCATAGTTTTAATTACCTTTAAAAAAAGATTATAATATTTTGACACAAATGCAATTTTATTGTCAGAATAGGATTAAATAATTTTGGACTTGATTTTAATTAAATACTATAATTTTATTTATTTATAATCAAATCTATTCTGAAGTCAAATATGTCTAGTGAGAGTTTCTACACGCAGGTTTACATATTTCACTGGGAAGGCTAAGTAGTATCAAACCAGAATTTTACCTTCAATCAATCAATCAAAGTTTACTTATATAGCCCTTAATCACGAATGTCTCAAAGGGCTGCACAAACCACGACATCCATAAAAATAAAACTGGTATAATTTTTATACTTTATGCACTTTAACTGTAGATTTTACAGTGAAAAATTACCAACTCAGTTGCCAGAATCCTACAATAAAATAATAGTAGTACCCTTTTTCAATTTACACTAATGCACTATAAAAAGGACTACTGTAGGTTTTACAGTAAAAAAAAAAAAGATAAATAAGTCGCAACAATTTTACCATAAAATAACAGTGGTAACGTTTTTCCATTTACAGTAACCCACTGTAAAAACACCAACTGTATATTTTATGGTAAAAAAAAAAAAACGGGAAGCGCAGTAGCCAGAACTTTACCGTAAAATAAACAGTGCTACCGTTATTCCATTTACAGTAATGCACTGTAAAATCGACAGTAGATTTCACATTTTAAAAACTGGTAGCTGAGTCGCAACAATTTTACAACAAAATGAACAGTGATATCCTTTTTCCATTTACAGTAATGCACTGTAAAAAAAAAAACAACTGAAGGTTTTACGGTAAAAAAAAACCAAAAACAACAACTCAGTAGCCAGAATTCCTCAGTAAAAATAACAGTAGTACCGTTTTTCCAGTTACAGTAATGGACTATAAAAACAACGGCCGTAAATTTGACAGTAAAAACTACCAAATTAGTTGCTCAAATTTTACCGTAAAAATACCACTGGTACCTTTTTCCCAGTTACAGTAATATTACTGTAAAAAAAACAATTGCAGATATTATGGTTAAAAAAAACACTTTACAGTTCAGTTGCCAGAATTGTACTGTACAAATGACAGTTGTAAAGTTTTTCCATTACAGGAATACACTGTAAAATTTACAGTAGATTTTTAAATTGAAAAAAAAACAAACAAAAAAACTGACAGCTCAGTTACAACAATTTTACCATAAAATAACAGTGGTACCAACTTTATATTTACAATAATGCACTATAAAAAATAATTTGAAAAGTCTCTTGATTTAAAAAAAATACATTTAAAAAAATGGCAGCTCAGTCCTCAGAATTTTACTGTAAAATTAGAATTGTTACCCTTTTTCAATAAAATACAATTCATTAGAATTTTTTCTGTGCAGTATTGCAGGTTAAAAAAAACAGTATATTTTTTGGTTAAAAAATTGGCATCTCAGTCGCAAAAATTTTACTGCAAAGTTATCAGTGGTAATGTTTTTCTACTTACAATAATGCACTGTAAAAACACCAACCTAAAATGTTACGGTAAAAAAAAAACTTGCAGCTCAGTTGCTGGAATTATATCATAAAAATAACAGTAGTACTGTTTTTCCAATTACAGTACTGCACTGTAAAAACAGCGGCTGTAAATTTGACAGAAAAAGTCATTCAAATTTTATCATAAAAATAACCTTTTTCCAGTTACAATAATATTACTGTAAAAACAACAATTCTAGATATTATGCTAAAAAAGAAAGTTTGCTGCTCAGTTGACAGAATTTTTCCGTAAAAATAACAGTATTAACGTTTTTCAATTTACAGTAAAAACTAGCAAATTAGTCGCTCAAATTTTATCATAAAAAAAACTTTTTTCAGTTCCAATTATACTGTGGAAACAACAACTATAGATTTGACAGTGGAAAAAATGCCAGTTCACTTACCACAATTTTACTGTAAAATTAAAAGTGGTACAGCTTCCCAACTATAGTGAATCACTGTAAAAAACGATGGTAAATTTTACAGTAAATTTCTGGGTACTCAGCTGCCAATTTTTTACCATCAAAATAACAGTACTACCATCTTTTCCTTTGCAGTACTGCATGGTTAAAACCCCCCAATGTATTTTATAGTAAAAAACTGGCAGCTCAATCGCAACAATTTCACCGAAAAATTAACAGTGGTGCTGTTTTTACATTTACAGTAACGCACTGTAAAAACACCAACTGAAGAATTTACGTAAAAAACAAACCAAACAAAAACAGGAATCTCAGCTGCCAAAATTTTAACATAAAAATAACAGTGGTACCATTTTTTTCCAATTACAGCAATGCACTGTAAAAACAGTGTCCGTAAATTTTACAGTAAAAAACTAGCAAATTAGTCACTCAAATTTACTTTGAAAATAACAGTAGTACCGTTTTTCCCAATTACAGTAATATCACTGTAAAAACAACAACCGTAGGTGTTATTAAGTTGCTAGTTTTTTACTAAAAAAACAAACAATGGTAGCGTTTTTCCATTTACAGTAATGCACTGTAAAAAAAACAACCCCAGATTTTACAGTAAAAATATTGGCAGCTTTGACGCCAGTTTTTCTAGATATTTATTTTTTACAGTGTGCTTATTGGATGCCAAAGCATATCTGCAGTTATGTGTTTGTGTACTGAAAGAGGGCGTGGTCGATTGTACAAAGAAATGAGTAAAATATTGTAACATTTCTGACTGACCGGAAGTGGTTTGATTCTCCAACATTTATCCACAAAAGTAAATGTGCACGAAAGCCTTTTGCGTCCAGGTGACAAAGAGGACGACACTCCAAACATGTCAAGTGGCCGTGAAGCACCAGCATGGCGACACGTGTGTTGTGTGACCTCAAGTGTGTTGCGAGTGCAAACACTCTCCTCCATAAAGCCCTCCATCCTACTTTCTCTCCCTGCACTCACTCTGTCTCAACCCAAGTCGCTTCCTTATAAGGAGTACTTCCTCACCAAGTGCTTGCTCATGGGTCGGTTCCCTTGAGTGAGATTTTGAACGTGCACACGTTTACTTGTTAGGCGAGGAGCCGCTCTACGGAAATACACAATTTATTGGCTTCATGTACAAATACACTGTATACTGTAAAAATTAAAAAAATAGCAGCTCAATTGAAAGAATTGTACTGTAAAAAATAATGGAGGTACTGTTTTCCAATTTACAGTAACGAACTGTAAAAAAAAACATTTATGGTAAAAAAAAAAAACTGGAAGCTCTGTAGCCGGAATCTTACTGTAAAAATAACAGTAGTGCCATTTTTGTGCCATTTTGCGCTGTCAAAATAACACAGCCATTGAATTTACAGTAATTAACTGGCACCTTAGTCACCATTATTTTACGATAAAATAGGAGTGATACGGTTTTTGAATTTACAGTAATATCACTGTAAAAACTAAGTTTGATGTAAAAAACTGGAAACTCAGTCACCAGAATCTTACTGTAAAAAAAACAGTGGTACCATTTTTCCATTTACAATAAGGCAACTGTAAAAACAACGTTTAGGGAAAAAAAAAAACTGGCAGCTAAGTTGCTAGAATCCTACTGTAAAAATAACAGCAGTAATATTTTTTTTCATTTACAGTAATGCACTGTAAAAACAACACAACCATAGAATTCACTGTAAGTAATTGGCAGCTCAGTCACCAGTATTGTATAGTAAAACAGCAGTGATGCGGTTTTTCAATTTACAGTAATATCACTGTTAAAACTAAGTTGAATGTAAACAACTGGCAGCCAAGTCACCAGAATCATACTGTAAAAAAAAAAGTGGTACCAATTCGCCCTTACAGTAATGTACTGTAAAAAAACAGTTATTGTATGAAATCTTACTGTAAAAATCACAGTAGTACCATTATTTTCATTTACAGTAATGCTCTGTCAAAATAACACGGCCATAGAATTTACCGTAAATAATTGTCAGCTCAGTCACCGGCATTATATCGTAAAATAACAGTGATAAGGTTTTTCAATGTACAGTAATCTCACTGTAAAAACTAAGTTAAAGGTAAACAACTGTCAATTCAGCCAACAGAATATTTCTTTTAAAAAAAAGTGGCACCATTTTTTTCATTTACAGTAATATACTGTAAAAACAATATTTATGAAAGAAGAAAAAACCTGGCAGCTCAGTAAACAGAATTTTACTGTAAAAAGAACAGTGGTACCATTTTTTCCCACTGACAGTAATGTACTGTAAAAATATGTATGGTAAAAAAACAAAAACAAAACAAAAAAAAAAACTAGCAGTTCAGTCGCCAAAATAGCAGTGATACGAGTTTTCAATTTATATGAATATCACTGTAAAAACTAAGTTGAATGTAAACAACTTGCAGCTAGGTCACCAGAATCTTACTGTAAAAAAACAGTGGTACCATTTCCCCTTTACTGTAATGTACTGTAAAAACAATTATGGAATCTTACTGTAAAACTCACAGTAGTACCGTTTCGTTAATTTACAGGAAAGCACTGTAAAAACAACACAACCATAGAAATTACGGTAAACAATTGGCAGCTCAGTCACCAGTATTATATTGTAAAATAGCAGTTATAAGGTTTTTCAATTTACAGTATTCTCACTGTAAAAACTAAGTTCAAGGTTAACAACTGGCAGCTCAGTGGTGCCATTTTTCCATTTACAGTAATGCACTGTAAAAACAACAAGACCGCAGAATATACGGTAAAAACTATCTCAGTTGCCAAAATTTTACTGTAAAAATAACAGCAGCACTGTTCCCCAATTTACAGTAATGTACTGTAAAAACCAAGTTTCCAGTCAAAAATGACAGCTCAGTCACCATAATTTAATGTAAATTCAACAGTAGTACCTTTTTTTCCCAGTTACAGTAATGCACTGTAAAAACAAGAGTTTATGGTAAAAAAAAAATAATTTACCGTAAAAATAACAGTGATGCCATTTTCCCATTTACAGTAATGCACTGTAAAAACAGCGTTTATGTTTAAAACGTAAAAATAACATGTTTTGCTATTTACAGTAATGCGCAGTAAAACAATGTTTATGGTAAAAAACGGAAAGCTCAATTGACAAAATTTCCCGTAAAAACAAGAATAGGACCATTTGCCCAACTTACAGTAATGCACTGTAAATACCACACAACAGTAAAAAAATGGCAGCTCAGTCGCCAAGATTTTACTGTAAAATAAAGTTTTGTTTCCCAATTTACAGTAATGCACTGTAAAAACAAAGTTTCCAGTCAAAAATGACAGCTCAGTCACCATAATTTAATGTAAATTCAACAGTAGTACCTTTTTTCCCAAGTTACAGTAATGCACTGTAAAAACAAGAGTTTATGGTAAAAAAATGGAAGCTCAGTCGGCAAAATTTACTGTAAAACAGTAGTGCCATTTTCTCATTTACAGTAATGCACTGTAAAAAAAGTGTTTATGTTAAAAAAAACAGGAAGCTCAGTTGCCATAATTTACTGTAAAAATAACATGTTTTGCTATTTACAGTCATGCACAGTAAAACAATGTTTATGGTAAAAAACTGAAAGCTCAATTGACAAAATTTCTCGTAATAACAATTTTCCCCATTTACAGAATGCACTGTAAATACCACACAACAGTAAAAACTATTGGTAGCTCAGTCGCCAGGATTTTACCGTAAAATAACAGTGGTACTTTTTCTTCAATTTACAGTTAATTGCAAAAACAACAACTGTAGATTTTACAGCTAAAAATTGCAGCTCAGTCGCCAGAATTTTACCGGTTACAGTATTTTAATTCACGGTAATGCACTGTAAAAACCAACATACATTTCACTGTTGTTGTTGTTTTTTTTTCTTACAGTTAACATCATTAATATTGCTTCAAACGGTAATATGACTACCAGAGCAACAATCATTAATGAAAACAAGCTTTGAGTACAGCAAACAGCTTGGGGGACATTTGTGGCCCTCATTAAATAAATGTATAAAAATATAAAAGTGACCCTCTTACATCCCTTCATTATTTTTCAGGATGTGAGTCGTTGGTGGGGAAAAAATCCTATCCGACGTTTGACAAGGCAATAAAAAGTGTTGTTGTAGGAATGTCTTCTTTTTACTCGCTTGCGACTTCCTGTTTAGTTTCGCATTTTTCTTTCTGGATATTTGTACGTAACATTACACACGATGCTAAAATCTGTTTTTAGTGTGTGTTATGTATTTTGATTGGAAGTGACAAATAAGGCAAACATGACTTACATACATTCGACATTCAAAGATTGACGTTCAGGTCTTTAAAAGCTGACAAAAACCAAGTCGGGTCTCACCTGAAGGCAGCGGGGATGTTGACGAAGACCAAGCCGTGAAGCGCCTCTGCTGCTCGGCAACAAGTGTCCTTCCACCTCCGCCGCCGCTCCTGGATCAGCTGAGTGCGGCCTCTCATTGGCTCGCCGCCGAAGCCGAGCCCCGCTCCTTGACCGGAAAAAGACCGCCTTCCCGCGCGTCACGGGACCGGAAGTGACGAGGGGACTCTCCCATCCAATAAAACACATCACGGCAACAACGACCACGTTATTTGGAAAAAAAAATGACGGATGAGGCTTAATAATGTAATTCAACATTTACAATAGGATTGACATGAGACGAAAAAAAAGCGAGTTTTGGTTTCCTTCACTTTAAAACCATACACAAAATATCGGTATTTAAAAATGCAAATGGTTATATATTTAACCTAATTTTGAAACGTGATGTCACGTGACTTCCGAAATGTCGAACTCTGAGGCCGCGCCCATTCAGGGTTACTTCAAGTCAGCCCGTGGTCGATTGGAGGACAATTAAGACAGATACAAGAAGGACCTTGATGTTACCTGCAACTTAAATAGACTCCTTTTTTAGACCGGTTGATCTGCTGTTTCTTTTCTTTTTCTCCTCTGTTCCACTGGAGGGGGTCCGGTTCGGTGGCCATGGATGAAGTACTGGCTGTCCTGAGTCGAGACCCAGGATGGACCGCTCGTCCAGAGTCGAGACCCAGGATGGACCACTCGCCTGTGTGTCGGCTGGGACATCTCTGCGCTGCTGATCCGCCTCCGCTTGGGGTAGTTTCCTGCTGGCCCCCAATGTGGACGGGACTCTCTCTGCTGTGTTGGAACCACAGTTATACCAAAATATAACTTTTTGGTATAAACTCAACTCGTCGTGTTTGGAGGCAGAAGAATACTGAGTTGCATCCCAAGAACACCATACCTACTGTGAAGCACGGGGGTGGGAACATCATGCTTTGGGGCTGTTTTTCTGCTAAGGGGACAGGACGATTGATCCGTGTTAAGGAAAGATTGAATGGGGCCATGTATCGTGAGATTTTGAGCCAAAACCTCCTTCCATCAGTGAGACCTTTGAATGGTTTACCAAATACTTATTTTCCACCATAATTTACAAATAAATTGTTCAAAATTCCTACAGTGTGAATTCCTTGATTTTTTTTCACATTCCGTCTCTCACAGTTGAAGTGTACCTATGATGAAAATTACAGACCTCTGTCATCATTTTAAGTGGGAGAACTTGCACAATCGGTGGCTGACTAAATACTATTTTGCCCCACTGTATATATATATATATATATATATATATATATATATATATATATATTATATTTTACTTACTTAAAATGTACAACCCCCTGGCGCTGTTTTATTTTGTACTGTTTTTTTCCCCACTGTTTTTGTACTTATTTTGATTATTGTTTCTCGACTTTTTTTAAATGTTGAAATTTATAAAATAAAAGTTAAAAAAACAAAACAATTAAGACAACAGGAGCAATTTTACAACAGTAAAGTCATAACATCTGAAGAAGAAGTTTTGATATTAAGACAAGAAAATAATCTTTATTTTGCAGCATGAGGGAGAGCAAATTAATTGAAATGTTTGTTTAAATAGCAAATGAAATGAAAGTTATAGAAAATAAAACATTGTTAGCTTGGGAAAATTGTGTATAAAAAACATGGAAAATGTGCAATATTAGACAAATGAGTTGATAAAAACACACTTTAAGTGTAACAAAAAAAATGATATGCAGGCTGTTTCATAAGAAAGCATCTCTCTACCTCATTAGCATAATTCCATCCGCCCCCCGCTTGTAAATGTTGAGACATCTCTTGTCCAAGGTACTTCTCTGTTGGTGGTCTGCAACTGAAAGGACTCATTAGCCTTGAATAAAATATCACTCGGCCACACTTATCAGCTTTGCTGGCCTTTTCAGTGAACTGAAGCAGTCACAGCAGGTTCAGCTGTGCTGTTGAGTAAAACACGTGGAAAAGTAAAGACAATCAGAGACATCGTGGACACTTGTTGCAACAATAAAAAAAAAAGTCATATTTCCAAAGCAAAGTCTTTTTATTTTCTTGACAATCAATCCCAGTGACAACACAAGATGGCGCTGACGATGACGTCAGCTAGCAAAGTGTACACAAACAACATGGTGAGTATTTACACAGGAAGATGGCCCGCCGCCGCCAACAAGCAGAACCGTTCATTTCAAGAAGACGCCGCCACGCAAGGCACTGAAACCCTACTAGCAATCCACACGTTACTCGTTGGCAAAGGATGAAGGTAAACAAACAAAAAAATAAAATAAACTCTACGGGTGTTTCAACAGACTTGGGACGTCGTCTTGTCCCTGGAAAAGAGTGTCACTACACAATCGGTACCATAAGACACGATTGGTACACGCATGCGCGAAAACCACGTCTCTCCCTAGACTTGCAATTTCTCAAGTTTTTGCGACGTCATGTTTTGTGATATTTTGAACGTTTTATTACTTTTTTGCACAGAACAAACAGCTTACTTAGGGGATAATAATATGCACATGAACAAGTATTTGCCACAAGTATTTTTTTTAAAATGCTGATTACTTACCTACTGTAACTTAAATCAATTGATTTGCCATTTAAGGCTGCTGAGCCGATTATTTGGGTTTCTGTGCGGTTTCCAAAAAAAAAATACTGTATTCTTAGGTAACGTTTGTTTTGCATGTAATCTTTTATAGGACATTGCTATTCAGATAAAGACTACAAAAAAGAAAACCATGGCCACAGTGACGGCGCACAGGAAAATAACAGCCGTAAAACAAGTTGGATACGGTGATCTTAACGTACAGATCAAGTAGTGACAGTTGTCATAGCGGTGCAACTTGTGACTTGAAACTAGTCGCCAATGTTAGCTAGCCCAGGCACCAACTACAGTAGAGCGTTGCGCTGTTCTTGTTAGCAAGAACAAGGAAGTCACGCAGTCATTACATCTGTTTATGTCAGGGTTGTCAAAAGTGCGATCCCGAGGGACACTTTTAGCCCGCACCTTTTTGTTACGGGGCCCTCAGCATATTGAAAACAATTAAATGTGTTTTTAATCCTTTATTTCACCAAGCCGCGATGTGTAGGCTATATTCTGTTCAGATAGCCTAGCATAAATGTACCTACAATAGATAGGATGTAGAAAAGTTATGAAAATGGCCTCGGCAGCATTCCATTTTCTGTATGGAAAATTACGGACATCCGCAGTTTATGTATATAATGGGATTACACAACAACAAAATTGAAGGGGGAAGATTACGTAAATTGATTGTGGTGCAGATCTGGACAAAGGTGCTGAAAGAGGAATTCATTTTCTGTTCACTTAGTTTTGTAGTGAATCAAGCATTACCCATATTACAGGTCCAACTATTAGGCTAGCTTCGGCGTTGCCAGATGTCTGATAATTATTGCATTCGTATTTTTGCTGACTGTACAATCAATAATTACAAAAATAATGTCAGATAAATTGACACTTTCAATACACTGCTGCAAGCAAACAGATGCGCCTGATGTTGTGCATTGTGTAACAGCCAGGTGAGGGTGCTGTTCTGCCAGAGACACCTTAGTTTGGGATCAGCACCATGGATGTATGGCGGACATATCTATAAAACTATTTTGCTTTCTCCAAATGAAATGTTTGGAATTTTCCCAATATGTGACGTCAGCAGATATCTCTATATATGTTAGAGATTTACGCCATATTTTTTTTCCCCGCTATCTTATTGTTGTGGGGCAGACTGATGCACATGCATCACCCGCTGTTGCCATTTCTAAAACAAAGTAGCGTATAGTTCCGATGTATATCTGTCAGTAGACTCCATATCGAAGTGCTAAAAGCTACAACATGGAAGACGGGCAGAAAACGCTGTCCAAGTGGAGGCACCTAAATAAGACCACCCACAAAATGGTGCATCATGAAGAGACCGTCAGAAAGCGGCTTGATAATGGACTGTAAAACAATCTATACAATATTTTGAAGAAAGAACGACTATTACAGGTTATGTATGCAAGGATGTGTTTTAAATGTCGTAAAAAAAAAATCCTAGTACGACCTCTTTAAAGGTAAATCTGCATTATGAACTATACTTTACACACCATGCTAATGTTTTACTGTAATGTGGGATATTTTTCCTCAAACTACGATCATTTAAAGTTTTTGTTGCGATTATTTTTGTCATTTCTCATCTGGCAACACTGGCTAGCCCTTGACAAAGGTCCTTGCTCTTTTTTCTAGTTTGGAGAATTCAGAGTATTTGGTTTTAGTGTCTAACGACTGCCAAAAAGGATAGTGTTCATCGTCACAACACACACTCTTCCAAGTGCAGCTGATTGTCGCTTCACTCACGAGCCTACAAACAAAAGCACAAAGCACACATTCTTCTCAGTTAGTGTTTGGGGGGGTAAAAGTCAAACGTTCACCCACATCCATGCCCCGCAAAGGACTATCTTTTCTCTTGCGGCCAAGAGGGGACAGGTCGTGGCAGTCGCTGCCCCCTGCTGGTTAAAGTGAACTAGGAAGTACCAGCTTGTTGACACCTGCTACAAAAGTAAAAAGCACAGCTAGTGTATTTAAACAAAAACAAGTCGCTACATAATCCACCCACGCTGGTTTTGTTTGGTATAAAATAAAGTTTCCTTGTCGAAAAACAACAAAAGCACCGTCTGTAAAGTGAGTTTGCTTAATGTCGTCACATCCTAAATTGATAGATTCTTGAGCCCATCCATTTATTTTGTAGAAAATGTGTGATCTAAAAAGTTTCTAAAAATGTGTTGACAGTGCTTCAAAAATCATCATCATCAGGTTGTAAAGTAAATGATCAAGGTAAAAATGTGACAGTGATAATAATAGATTTCTCTCTCCATTGTCATACTCACACAAGCACACAAGACTCCAGTGTTTACCTTTGACTTCATTTTTGCTTGTTTCCACCAGGGGCACACCTGGACTCATCATTGTCCCTCAGTAGTCAAGATTGGGGGGCGTTTGGACAAGTGGTCTCTAAAAAAATCAACACGTGGCTCCTTCACACTTAAAAATTCAAGTGAGGTCCAAATAAAAGTCATAAAAAAGTTCCAGGTCAGGCAGGTCACATGCTCTCTTTCTCCTTAACGCTCAGACTCACTCACGCGCGCGTGCACACACACACCAAATTATTGCTCAGTATCCAGGGAACACACTCCCCCACAGTAGAAAAAAGGTAGGCCCACTTTGCTCCTTGCAGTGTCCAGTTAGTGAAAGTAGTCCGTGACCTCTGACCTCAGTTGTTGCCTCATTTCAGCCTGTTCTGCCTCATGAGTGGGACGATGCAGGACGGCGGTCCCGCCTTTGTCAGGAAGGCGTGTTTAAGGAGCTCGCTGGCCGAGGCGCGCTGGGCCGGGTCACGCACCAACATCCTGTCCAGGAAGCCTTTGAGCAAGGGCGACACCTAAATGAGAAAGAGAGAGAAAGAGTGAGCAAGTCAGTGTGAGGGAGAGAGTGAGTTTGTACGAGAGAAAGTGTGAGAGAGTGTGAGAAGGAAAGTGGGTGAGAGGGAGAGAGAGACTGTGAGAGTGAGTGAGAGTGAGAAAGAGCGAGAGTGAGTAAGGAGACAGAGCGTCCAAGAGAGAGAAAGCAAGAAAGCGAGAATGTGCAACAGCAAGTAGTAGAGTGTGAGAACAAGAGAGGGCGTGTGAGAGAGAGTACGAGACTCAGTGGGAAAGTGAGTGAGAAAGAATGTGTGATAAAGAATATGAGAGCACAAGAGTGAGAGAGAGTGAGATAGAGAGTGAGCAGGTGTGAGAAAGAGTGCGAGAGGAAGTGGGAGACAGTACGAGAGTGAGTGAGAGAGGAGAGTAAGTGTGTGAGAGGGTATGAGAGTACATGAAAGGTGAGTGAGAGAGTGAAAAATAGACAATGAGTAAGACAGCGGTGTCCAGGAGACAGCGTGCGAGAATGAGCCAGCGAAAACGTGCGAGAACGAGTAACAGCATGCGAGAGCAAGAGAGAGCGTGCAAGAGCGAGTGTGAGAGAAAGTAAAAGAGTGAGAGAATGAACGAGAGAGAAAGAGAGTGAGATCGTCCAGAAGAGAGCATGCGAGAGCGAGAAAAAGCGTGCGAGAAAGAGTGATAGCGTACAAGCACGAGAGAAAGCGTGTGTGAGAAAGCATCTGAGAGCGTGTGCGAGAGAGAGAGCGTCAGAGCAAAAACGTACGAGAATGTGCGAGAGCGAGAACAAGGGTGCGTGAGAGAAAACATGTGAGTGAGAGCGTCTGAGAATGTGCGAGAGCGAAAAAGAGCGTGTGTGAGAGAAAGCTTGTGAGAGTGAGTGTCCGAAAATGTGCGAGAGAAAGCGTGTCTGAGAGAGCGTGTGTTAGAGAAAGTGTGTGAGAGTGAGAGCGCCCGAGAATGTGCGAGAGCGATAGAAAGCTTGTGTGAGAGAAAGCATGTGAGTGAGAGCACCCGAGAATGTGTGAAAGCGAGAGAAAGTGTGTGAGAGCGTGTGAGAGTGAGAGCGTTTGAGATTGTGTGTGAGCGAGAGAAAGCATGTGTGAGAGCGTGTGTAAGCGAAAGCGTGTGAGCGTCTAAGAAATGTGCGCGAGAAAGCGTTCGAAAATGTGCAAGAGAAAGCATGTGTGAGAGAAAGCTTGTGAGAGTGAGAGCCTCCGAGATTGGACGAGAGAGAAGGTGTGAGAGAGTGTGTGTGAGAGAAAGCGTGTATGAGAGAATGCGTGTAAAAGTGAGAGCGTCTGAGAATGGGCGAGAGTGAGTGTGAGAGAGCGTGTGTGAGAGAAAGCGTGTGAGAGTGAGACCATCCGAGAATGTGTGAGAGAAAGCGTGTGTGAGAGAGTGTGTGAGAGAAAGCACGTGAGAGTGAGAGCGTTCGAGAGAATGTGTGTGTGAGAGAAAGTGTGTATGAGAGAATGCGTGTAAGAGTGAGAGCGTCTGAGAATGGGCGAGAGTGATTGGGAGAGAGCGTGTGTGAGAGAAAGCGTGTGAGAGTGAGAGCATCCGAGAATGTGTGAGAGCGAGAGAAAGCACGTGAGAGAGCGTGAGACAGCATGTGTGACAGAAAGCGTGTAAGAGTGAGAATGTCCGAAAATGTGCAAGAGTATAAGCGTGCAATAATGCGCAAGAGAAAGCGTGTGAGAGAACGTATGTGAGAGAAAGTGCATGAAAGCGTACAAAAATGTACGAGAGCGAGAGAGTGTGAGAGAGCATGTGAGAGACAGAGTGTGAGAGTCTCCGAGAATGTGTGAGAGAGAGAGAAAGCGTGAGAGAGAGTGTGTGACAGAAAGTGTGTAAGAGTGACAGCGTGCGAAAATGTGCAAGAGAAAGCGTGTGTGAGATAAAGTGCATGGGAGCGAGAGCGTACAAGAAAGAGCGAGAGTGTGTGAGAGGGTGTGTGACAGAGTGAAAGCGTGCGAAATCGTGTGTGAGAAAGCGTGAGAGAGCGGATGTGCGAGCGTACGAGAATGTGCGAGGGCGCATACGAGAACGAGAGAGTAAACCTTTAGCATAATAGACTACACACAAAGCAGGTCAAGAAAAAAAATGTTCATGGAGGTCATAACTGTTAGCAAATTCTGACACTGTTCACACTGATTATGTTACGCTCCACACTTTTATTTTGTCGCCTTGTTTCCTTCACTAATTTCCCGACTTTCTGCAAAGCGACGAAACAACGAGGCACAGCTAGACGGAGTCGCCCATTTCGCTGTCAATCAAAAAGGGATTTAGCCTCAGACATACAGATAAGAGTATAGTTTACATACGTTGCCTATGTCTCTGTTTCTGTGGTCCAAGCCAGATAAAGTGTCGAAGCTTCACTTTTTTTTTTAATTTGTAGGAAAGATGTTTTTGCTGACACAAAAAAATAACATGAACCATGCAAACATTGTGTTGATTATCCACACTAAGTAACAATGCAGACGCCCTGAGAACACCAGCATGTCTTTCTCGCGTGTTGCGGTTTGTTTAGCACAAGTACCTTGTGCAGGTTCTTCAGCTTGGGGGGCAGATTGTCTCGGATCATCTTCATGGCTTTGAGCGGCGGCTCATTAAAGTAGGGCGGCTCCCCATCTACCATCTCTATGACCATGATGCCCAGGGACCAGATGTCCACTTCGGGTCCATAAGGAAGTCGGGATATGAGCTCGGGCGCCATCCAGTAAGGGGTGCCGACCAGAGACTTCCTCCGCTGCACATCCTTCGACACCTGCGCGCAGAAGCCAAAGTCTGACAGCTTCACCTGTAGACACGCAAAGTCAATGTTATTTTGTACTCTTGCTCTTTTTTTTTTAAATGGACACAATTTAAGTTAATACTGAGCCACAAAAGTAAAACCCATTCGAACTTTGCCAAAAGAAAAATCCCATACTAGCACTCGTCTCATTGTATGTGATTTGTACCCTTAATATGGTGCCAATGTAGTGGCTGCTGGTTGCAGGAGCTCTGTGCTCTTGTGTGTTCTTGATATTTCTCTCTTATCTTTATGTGTTTTTTGGTTCAGCCGCAACAAGGGCTGGCACTTTCGTGAATTCTGCAGTCCATTTTGGTGCTTTTTTATGGACTTTTGGATTGGCCTTTGGGGATCCATGTTTACAACGGAGACCAGCTGCTGGCTCGCTGCCACACCTAAGTGCGCATGGCGAGACCGGGGGAGATGTGGCAAAATAGATGCGATCTAGCGTGGAGCGTCGGGATGGACGAGTTTGGTGGAAACATGGATGAATGTGCGTGAATCGGACACTTCTGTATCCTTGGATTGATTCTTACTCATCTGCGCAGACTTGGACATAGGCCCAAAACTAGTGGGCAGCCCAGGACGGCGTCAGCTCTCGTAGCTGCTTTGTTGGGTCTGTTCCTGTCTCTGACCGTGCTGCCCCTCCCGACTCTAGAAGAAATGGGGAGGAGCACGGTCTAGGCCTGGGCCGATAACAAATTTTGCTCGATGATATATTGACCTATAAGTTATTGCCGATAAACAATATTATTGCCATTATTTTAATGAGACCAAATTAACAAATGATTTAATGATAATACAAAATAAAATTGCACGTACGGTAAGTTTGGACACACCTTCTCATTCAATGCGTTTTCTTTATTTTCATAACTATTTACAGTACATTATAGATTGTCACTGAAGGCATCAAAACTATGAATGAACACACGTGGAGTTATGTACTTAACAAAAAAAGGTGAAATAACTGAAAACATGTATTATATTCTAGTTTCTTCAAAATAACCACCCTTTGCTCTGTTTACTGCTTCGCACACTCTTGGCATTCTCTCGATGAGCTTCAAGAGGTGGTCATCTGAAAAGTTTTTTTAACTTCACAGGTGTCATAGATTTGATGCCTTAAGTGACAATCCACAATGTAAATAGTCATGAAAATAAAGAAAACACATTGAAATGAGGTGTGTCCAAACTTTTGGCCTGTACTGTATATCCATTGAAATGCAATAAACCTGTATTTTGTGTATTTTAACGTTGCAATTGAAATGAAAATGCTTAAATCTCCGAGTTAAATAAAACAATAACAAGAAAATATACTTTGTCTGTTAGCAAAATTTTGCACCTATATAATGAAATTAATTAATAATTAATTTAAATATTTTAGGGAGGGGATGGGGGGCTCAAATACACTATCATAACAATGAATAAAATAGCTAAATTAAGTATTGACAAACAAAATTGCACTTCATGTAGACAGACGTAGATTTGTACATTACTCAACTGAAAATCAGGTAAGGACCTTCTTGAACTAAAGTGCAACGTAACAATGGAAACACTACAGTACAAACAGATGTATTAACAAGTCATATGAAAAACTAAATTCAGTTTGGCAGATTCCGAGTAAGGAACATGACATGACCGCACTTTTAAAAAGTGCTAGGTTTATAACGGTAATAAATGGCAGCATGTCTATGGCAATGTATGTCTGTGAGGGCACGCTATTTTGTTTACACTGACGTGTCTGTCACTTGGCTTCTTCACCAAACACGGAGTGAGTTTAGACTGCGAGGGGTTGTATTTCAAGTGGGCGTTGTAGACGCGCACATTTGGCAAACTAGCTTCTCAGTCTTTAGAGGCTCATCTTGTTCTAAAGGTTAAAACTTAAATATTCCCACATTGGTGTGATGGCATTTGGTTTTGTGATAATTGTGTCCATGTTCGCTGCTACATGCTAACTACCGTATTTCCTTGAATTGCCGCAGGGCATATAGTATGCGCCTGCCTTGAATTACTGCCGGGTCAAACTCGCTTCACAAAATAATTAGCGCATGCTTAGTATTACCGCCTGGTCAAACTCGTGACGTCACAGGTGACAATTCCCCTGTCATCATTTGCAAAATGGAGGAGGCTGATTTCAATACCGGTAATTTGAAATTGAATAAAGAGAAGAAGATTAAGAGCTATTCAGTAGGATTTAAGGTCCAAGATTAGATCACACTCAAATTTTTACTGCATGCCTTTGGTAAGTGCCGGAGTGAGAAGAGGTTTTAAAACAATTAGGGCATGCTTACTTTTACTGCATGCCTTTGGTAAGCGCAGGAGTGAGAAGAGGTTTTAAATTAATTAGCGCCCCGGCGGCAATTCAAGGAACTACGGTAGTTGCACTCCAAGGTTAGACATTGCTCGCGTCGCTTCACAAAGAGTCAAAGACACTTAATGAGGTCAAGATAACTAACCCCCTTCTTTTCTTTTTTCACCACAATACAAACACGCGTAACCACTTAAAGTGACAAAAATCGTTAATGCTTTTCAAACATGCACATGGCAATATATCAAGGTTGGAAAACTAACCGACTTTAATTTTCATTTATCGTCGGTTAATTGACGGATCAAATATAGGCCCAGGTCAGGGAGCACCGCAGATGCCACCATAGTGTTTATGGGTGTTGAAATGGTGTTTTTGTTTCGTTTTCTATCCATGGTGCAATAATATTGTGCGCACAATGTATAATTTATTGAATTTTACTTTTGTAGCTCTATGTAGCAATGGTGCCGCTGAAGTGGCACCTGAATGGATCAGCTGTGAGCTCTTTTAATGTATTTTATGTAATTTGTGTTCTTTAATGTTTTCCTCGTTTTACCTTATTTTTGTATCTGCATTGCAACCACAATTTCTACATTGTAGGATAAATAAAGTCTCTCATCATTTTGATGTTTTGTACCAAAAAATGTTCAATAAAACTAGAGTGAAAAAAACAAAACCCATCGGAACTAAGTTGCAGTTCATCTTTGATGGCATTCAGATTGAAACACAGAAGTAAAGCATGGCTACCACTTCCTCTGTAGCATTGATAAGTCCTCCTGATGACACAATTGGCCTTCCCTTCTTTGTGCGTACAAAAGAGAAGCAGCAGAGTGACAAGTGGTTTGACTCAGAAAATAAAGCTAAAGCACTTCTAAGTGTTCCACAATGTTGGTTTCAGTTCTACAGAAAACGGGAACTAGTCTCTGCATGGTTGGTTCTGTCCGTCTGCTGACTGACACTGAGGTTTCGTGTTGGTCGTCCAGAACATCAATAATTGTTTGTGACCATGGTTGCTGAGCTAAAGGTTTATTCATCCTTCACACATGCATAATAAGACACCACACAAGTGCTCGCTGAGGCCTACCGCCGTAGTTAACGTGTCAACTCAGTGCTGCCTGTGACATTTGAAAGGACTAGGATGAATCACCAGCAGTAGGCGAGTGTAACACCTTCAACTCAGTATGAACCGAGTGAGGCTGGTGCAAACTGGGGCTGGTGGCAACGTACCCGGCCGTCGTGCGTGAGGAGGATGGAGTCGCTCTTGATGTCACGGTGGATGACCCCCTGCGTGTGCAGCACGGACAAGGCTTTTAGGACAGACAGACACACGGTGGCAATCTGCTCCTCGTTCATCCTGAAGAGGGGAGGACATTTTAACTTAGAGCAGCTATTTTCAAATACTGGGGCAGGTTCCCTGGGGTGCGATGATCGGGGGGCGCGTTTTACCCTGGGGAACATGCTTTAGCAGTCAAGCTTCAAACCCCGCTTCGAAAAACTGCACTACAAAACATGCTCACTAAAGTTAAAGTAAAGTTAAAGTACCACCAATAGTCACACACACACACACACACACACACACACACACTAGTTGTGGTGAAATTAACCTCTGCATTTGACCCATACCCTTGTTCTAACCCTTGAAGGTGAGGGAAGCAGTGAGCAGCAGGGGTGGCCGCACTCGGGAATTTTTTTGATAATTTAAGCCCCAATTCCAACCCCTTGATGCTGAGTGCCAAGCAGGGAGGTAATGGGTCCCATTTGTATAGTCTTTGGTTTGACTCGGCCAGGGTTTGAACTCACGGTTTTTCTCTGGAGATCCAAAGTAATGTAAAACCCATTATCTACATGTTTTAGCTATATTTACACCAGCTTGGGTGGCACTAGGAGAAACGTGGGTGAAGGGTCTTGCCCAAGGACACAACAGCAGTGACTAGGAAAGCAAACGCCGGATTCGAACCAGGAACCCCCAAGTTTTTGCTCGACTGCTCTAACATCTGAACCGCGCCGCCCATTATTTTTGACTTCCTCATTTTGATAAAAAAAAGTTAATAAATCAGCACAAATTGTTATTCATTTTTGTATTGCAGGTTAAAACGGTTTATATATTGTGCTCTCGAGTTAATGTTGCTTATCAGTTTGAATGTATTATCATTTACTGAATTTATTTAATTTTTGGGTCAAAAGGTCAAAAAAAAGTTTATAGTTTAAATAAGTGTCCCTTTTTCATTTCATGCAAATACAGTAGATGCTCTTTAAATCTTTTCTTACAGACTAAAAAACAATGTTAAAATAATTTTTTGTTGCAACATGATCTATATTTCTTTCTTTTTGTTTTCTTTAATGTTAATAAGGATACAATAAAAATGCGTACTTAGAAGAATTGTATAGGGAAATGATAAAAATCTGGATTTTTTGGGGCCCTCAAGTGACAGTCTAAACCAGGGGTCACCAACGCGGTTCCCGCGGGCACCATGTCGACCGTAAGGACCCGATGAGTCGCCCGCTGGCCTGTTCGAAAAATAGCTGGAATAGCAGCACTTACCAGTGAGCTGCCTCTATTTTTTTAATTTTATTTATTTACTAGCAAGCTGGTCTCGCTTTGCTGGACATTTTTAAATCTAAGAGAGACAAAACTCAAATAGAATTTGAAAATCCAAGAAAATATTTTAAAGACTTGGTCTTCACTTGTTTAAATGAATCCATTTATTTTTTACTTTGCTTCTTATAACTTTCGGAAAAACAATTTTAGAAAAAAAAAATACAACCTTAAAAATGATTTTAGGATTTTTAAACACATATACCTTTTTACCTTTTAAATTCCTTCCTCTTCTTTCCTGACAATTTTAAATTAGTGTTCGAGTATATATTTTTTTTTTATTGTAAAGAATAATAAATACAATTTAATTTACTTCTTCATTTTAGCTTCTGTTTTTTCGACAAAGAATATTTGTGAACTATTTCTTCAAACTTATTATGATTAAAATTTTAAAAAATTATTCTGGCAAATTTAGAAAATCTATAGAATCAAATTTAAATCTTATTTCAAAGGTTTTTTTTATTTCTTTTAAATATTTTGTTCTGGAAAATCTAGAATAAATAATGATTTGTCATTGTTAGAAATATAGCTTGGTCCAATTTGTTATATATTCTAACAAAGTGCAGATTGGATTTTAACCTATTTACAACATGTCATCAAAAATATATTAAGGTAAATTGAGCAAATTGGCTATTTCTGGCAATTTATTTAAGTGTGTATCAAACTGGTAGCCCTTCGCATTAATCAGTACCCAGGAAGTAGCTCTTGGTTTCAAAAAGGTTGGTGACCCCTGGTCTAAACGCTCCAAAGTGCTTCAAATAGAATCTTGCGCATCAGATTTGGGCCACATCCGGAAGTATTCCGAATCTGATTAGACTCTGATCATTTCGAATGTGATCACAGAAAGGTGACCTGAATGCGACTTTTTTGTCAAGCAACGTCATTCGTGTGCGCACGCAAAATCATCACAACTTCCGGTTTCGGTGAGCAAAGTATTTTTTCGGTGGCCGAATTTTCGGTGCATAACTAGTCATTTGTGTTTGCATATATTTAAGTATACGTAATATATAAGGATATATATTATATACTTTGATTCCGAATAAATAGCGATTGTTGAAGGACCTTTTTTTTTTTTTTTTTTTTTTTTCGGTGGCCGAATTTTCGGTGCATAACTAGTCATTTGTGTTTGCATATATTTAAGTATATGTAATATATAAGGATATATATTATATACTTTGATTCCGAATAAATAGCGATTGTTGAAGGACCCTGCGATGAGGTGGCGACTTGTCCAGGGTGTACCCCGCCTTCCGCCCGATTGTAGCTGAGATAGGCGCCAGCGCCCCCCGCGACCCCAAAAGGGAATAAGCGGTAGAAAATGGATGGATGGATGTTGAAGGACCAACATTGACGTGTACGTTGTACCATATCTGCTTACATGTTACGTACATTGCGTGAGTTGTTAACATAAGTGAGTGGAAAAATAAAGCTCATGTAAATCAACGCTGATGTCTGTGACGCCTCTACCTGACAGCCATAAAAAGATTAGAACCCTCCCAAATATATTACACTACATATTAAAGTTGAAGTCCCAATGATTGTCAAACACACACTGGGTGTGGTGAAATTTGTCCTCTACATTTGACCCATCCCCGAGTTCACCCCCTGGGAGGTGAGGGGAACAGTGAGCACCAGCGTGCGCCACGCTCGGGAATCATTTCGTGATTCAACCCCTAATTCCAACCCTTGATGCTGAATGCCAAGCAGGGAGGCAATGGGTCCCATTTTTTGTAGTCTTTGGTATGACTCGGCCAGAGTTTGAACTTACAACCTCCGAGTCTCAGGGCAGACACTAACCACAAGGCCATGGGGCTGGTTCATATATTCATATATTAATTCATACTACATTAAATCACTTTAATCTATTTTCATGTAAAAAAATGTTTTTAAGGTGTGGCAACTTTTTATTTTATTTTATTTATCTTATTTTGTAGTAGTAGTAGCGACTTCCTAGTTCATTTATGGGATTTGGTCAATGTTTTAATTTTATTGAACTGTGCATGCAAGTGATATCAAGGCCACATTGGGACCTGTGCGCGTTTATACGAGAGTCTAATAAAAGACCACATTTTATTTGCAGTGTAAACAGCTGGAAAAAAAATCAAAGTTTGGCCACTTTGGCCTGTAGTGTAAACATAGACTTAAAGCAGAGGTGTCAAACTCAAGGCCCAGGCCCCAGATCTGGCCTGTCACATCAATTTATATTGCCTGCCAACGGCTGGAAATAATGTGTCAAGAAAAAAGTACATAATCTTTTCTTACTAAAGATACACTCCAGGTTTGATCCCCGTCCCTGCCATCCAAGTCACCACCAAGGTGTGAATGAGGAGTTCTCACATTTTTTGCATGATTTGAGTGTCTCATTGATAGAAAAGCGCCATATAAATCTAATAATCCATTATTATTATTATTATTAAATGTATTTGTTCGTTACACTTAAAATATACATGCACTGCATAGAATAGCATACATTTTAAACTGTATTATCCAATATTGCTACAAATTATTATCATACTTTCCAAACATGTTTTTTGTTCAAATAAAAAACAATATTTGAATGTCTGCTTGACTTATGATTTCAGAGCAAGTTATCCATCAAATTGTACACAAAATTGCAATAGACTTCATGGTAAAATTTACAGTGATTTTTACAATATATTCTCCACTGTTTTTTATGGTAAAATTCTGACGACTAAGTTCAGTTTTTTTTTACTGTAAAATGGAAAATACAGCCAGATCTGGCCCTCGGGTGTGGAAAAATGTGTAAATAAAGTACTTTATATTTCCTTAATAAATGTATTACAAAAATAAATGTACCGTGTACAATTAAATATATTTACAATTTAATAATCTCTAATTTTAAAACAAATTATATCATATATTTCAAAACAAAGGCAATGTTCAAATAAAGATGAATACCTAAATATCTGCTTGACTTATAATTTCAAAGCAAGTAAGCCAACAAACTGTTCATGTAAAAAATTAAGAGTAAACATTTTTTAAAGTAAAATCCACTTTCAATATAGAGTAATACTACACTATAAAACACAACAACCGTAGATTTTAAAGTATAAAAAAACTTGCATGAATTTTTACGTAAAAAAACAGTGGTACCGTTTTTCCATTACATTTAATTTAATTCCATGTATTTTTTTCATTTTTTATGCTGTAATTTTTTGTTTTTTAATGCAAATATTACTGTAAAATTGTGACGACTGAGCTGCCAGTTTTATACAGTACAATCTACAGATTTTTTTTTGTACATCATACATAAAAATAGACAATAATCAAATACATAAACAATTATACAAATGTTTTATATAAACACATTTATATTCATACTGTAAATGATTCACTGTTAAAAGTGGCCCTTTGAGGGCAAACATAACTAAGCAAGTTTGACACCAATGTCTTAGAGCAGGGGTGTCCAAAGTGCGGCCCACAGCTCAATTTTTATTGGCCCGCAACACACATTCTATTAACAAACTAAACTAAGGTTCCAAATTACAACAAAAAACTATGAAAAATTCAACGGGACATAATCCCCTAAGAATGTAACCTAAAAACCAAAATGGCCGACAACCTGAGCGTCTTACTGTATAAGGTCTTTGATGATTTGTGTGTGTCCTGTCAAAATGAAAAAGTGTACACATTTCTTATGAGACATGATATGTCTGAGTATACTAAAGCCCTCAAAAGCGTTTCAGTTGACAGTTAACAGCAATATTAGTAAATACAGGCTAACTTTCGAGCACAGTTAACATAAATACAAATAAAATCATTATTCAAATAATCATAAATTATTTTATTGCTTTATTATCCGCCTGTGGATCGTGAGATCGACAGGCGGATTGGTGCGGCGTCTTCAGTAATGCGGACGTTGTACCGATTTGTTGTGGTGAAGAAGGAGCTGAGCCGGAGGCAAAGCTCTCAATTTACCGGTCGATCTACGTTCCCATCCTCACCTATGGTCATGAGCTTTGGGTCATGACCGAAAGGATAAGATCACGGGTACAAGCGGCCGAAATGAGTTTCCTCCGCCGTGTGGCGGGGCTCTCCCTTAGAGATAGGGTGAGAAGCTCTGCCATCCGGGAGGGACTCAAAGTAAAGCCGCTGCTCCTTCACATCGAGAGGAGCCAAATGAGGTGCTTCGGGCATCTGGTCAGGATGCCACCCGAACGCCTCCCTAGGGAGGTGTTTAGGGCACGTCCAACCGGTAGGAGGCCACGGGGAAGACCCAGGACACGTTGGGAAGACTATGTCTCCCGGCTGGCCTGGGAACGCCTCGGGATTCCCCGGGAAGAGCTAGACGAAGTGGCTGGGGAGAGGGAAGTCTGGGTTTCCCTGCTTAGGCTGTTGTCCCCGCGACCCGACCTCGGATAAGCGGAAGATGATGGATGGATGGATGGATGGATGCTTTATTATCTATAACACAGAGCTAAGATGTAGAAGTGTTTTTCAAATGTTAGCATATGTTCACCTACATTGTTTTGGTATAAGTATTTTTCATATACAAAATGTATAAAAGTGGCCCCCGCAACCTTAAATTTTTCTCCAAGTGGCCCTCTCTGGAAAATGTTTGGAGACCTCTGTCTTAGAGGGAGTACATTTTTAGACCGACAACAAAACTGTGCAACCATGAGAACTACACTGCCTTCTAGTGGAAGGAAACCTTTTATTTTCTAGGGGGAATAAAAACAGAAACATGACAGCTCACCTGGTGTGTGTCACAATGTCAGTAAGAGCCCCTCCCTCCAGGAACTCCATGACAACCCAGAGCTCGTCTCCCACCAGGTAGCTGTTGTACATCTCCACCACGTTCTCATGGTGGTAGTCTCTCATGATCACCACCTGAGGTTTTCGCAGAGACAGGGATTGAAGACAGGCACCGAAAATACCAAGTGCTTGTCCCTAATATTTTGTCACGCTTCAAAGGACGCTATTTATAAGCCGCTTCTACCTCGTTGAAGAGAAGCTCTCTCCGCTGTTGCTTCCTCAGGTCCATCTTTTTCACAGCGACAAGTTTACCCGTCGTCTTAACGGTGGCGATGCACACGATCCCCGTGGAGCCCTCGCCGATCTTGATGTAGTCGTCCAAGTATGTGCGCGGATCGCCCGGGTCCACAACCATCTGTAGCGCCTCACGGAACTGCTCATGTGAAACCCTCTGCGGCTCCCTCTGCGGGGAAAGCGTCTGGGGCGGAGCACTTGATGGCGGCGGCCCAGAAGGCAGGGCCGGCCGCTGGGCTGGAACGTTAGGGTGTGTGGAGTGCGGGTGCAGGGCGGCATCAGGGTTGAGGCTGGGATAGGAAGTGTGGTGAGGGTGCAGGTGGCTGATAGGGGGCTTGGAGTTGGAAGAACCCCTTTGGGAGATAGACGGCCCATTTTGAGGGGAAGACTCAGGATGTCGTACCGGCTGGAAGAAGTAGAGACAAAAACGTCATCATAAAGACTAGAAATTAAAAACATATTTACGATAAGTACTGAAGCAGCAAAAACATGTTTTGTGCATGACAGGCTGCTGCAACAAACATTCTTCCTTACAGGCCCAGTGGGGCTGCGTCCTCCATCACTTTCCGTCCTCGGGTACGTGTTGAACGGCCGCGCGGTCTGTTGGGCGGTCTTGATCACTCCGTCGGTCACTGGCAGGTTCGGGGTGCGGATGTTGGGCCCAGAGAGAGGCCTCTTGTCCCTTGGAGACTGCGGACTTCCATCCCGCACCTGGTAGCTGGACTTAGGTCTGTGTTCACCATGGGGCTCACGACGAACTCCTTGATGCTGAAAACAGAAAGTGTTACAATAAAGCACTAATGCACACGCAGGCTGGGTCCAGCAGGTACATTCATCCTGGACCAACCTGGTCTCGATCTCGATGAGCTCTGTCCCGGTGAGGAGGCGGCGGGGGAGGACCAGAACCTGGTCTGTCTCTGCGGACCCGGCTAGGTTCTTGGCCGCGGGGCTGCTGCTGAGCTCGACCGTGGATGTCGTCATCTCGCTGAGTAGAACGCTGACTGTGGCGGGGGTCACCTCCGCTCTGGTGGTCTTGTCTGGGTGGGTCTCTGAATAGAAGAAACAGAAGCACGGATGAGTGTTTTGGGACGTCGCACCAAGAAGTCATGACATCATTCAAGTGTACTTTTGGGTTAATTTTTTCTGTTAACGTTAGGGTTGCGCGATACAGACAATACTAATATTAATTTTGCAGAGGATCGTCACATCGTAATATTCTGACAATGCATGTTGATGACACATTCCAGCAGTGTCCCGCAAATTTGACAGCGACAATCAACCTAACGCATCCTCAACACAATGTAAAGTCTTCGTTGGCGAGCTAGCGGCTAACATCCCTCCACAGCGTGAAGCCACAACTAGATTAGAAATCCTCGCCTCCATAACAGAAAATAAACCACGTTTCTTGTATAATTGTCACTGGAAGACGCTAACATCAGGGAACTAACGGTGTTACAGCTACCACTGAATTTCGGCTTAAAAGTCTTAACAATAATGCCGTGGCTATCTAACAAAAACTTGGTGTGTCATTTTTTTCTGGTGCTTTAGTGTTGGTAAGGTCTGAAAATAAACTACATCTACAAAAAAATCCTCTGCACAGCACAGGGCCAACAAGGTGGAAGCGCTGAATGCCATAGGCGAGGAATCAAAGTGTGTTTGTAGTAGATGAGAGGAAATGTTGTCCTGGAAATGTCATCAAAACCTATAAATAAGGATGGTCAGATGAAACAAAAATTGAGCTGTTTGGCCATATACCGAGCAATATGTTTGGAGGAGAAAAGGAGAGGCCTTTAATCCCAGGAACACCAATCCTACCGTCAAGCATGGTGGGGGTAGTACTATGCTCGAGGCCTGTTTTGCTGCCAATAGAACTGGTGCTTTACAGAGATTAAATGGGACAATGAAATAGGAGGATTACCTCAAAAATCTTCAAGACAACCTAAAATCATCAGCCCGAAGGTTGGGTCTTGGGCGCAGTTTGGGGTCATTGTTCCAACTGGACGATGACCCCAAACAC
>NC_084628.1:20837913-20842913 GCF_033978795.1 Nerophis ophidion
GTAGGTCAGTAATGCTTGTCTTTCTGTCAGACGGACAGGGCTTTGCTGTCCGTAACACACTCACGCACGCATGCTCGCACTCACACCGCACAGTGAGCTAACGTTACGCTAAAAGCTAATTAGCATTCACCTCAACGACTGCGAGGGAGCTGAGCTGCCGCTTATGCTTCTAGGACGTCAACGGGCTCACAGTGATGTTACTAGTAGTTGACTTGGAAGTGTTTATTATAATTTGGGGAGAGTCCGCTGCATTATGCTCACCTACTAAACACCTTTCTGCTCACCACAATGTCCCTCCTCTCTACCTGACTTCATGCGCTCTGAAAACGCACTGCTGATTGGCTGTTACATGCGCTCTGAAAACGCACTGCTAATTGGCTGTTACATGTGCTCTGAATACGCACTGCTGATTGGCTGTTACATGCGCTCTGAAAACACACTGCTGATTGGCTGTTACATGCGCTCTGAATACGCACTGCTGATTGCCTGTTACATGCGCTCTGAAAACGCACTGCTAATTGGCTGTTACATGCGCTCTGAAAACGCACTGCTGATTGCCTGTTACATGCGCTCTGAAAACGCACTGCTAATTGGCTTTTACATGCGCTCTGAAAACGCACTGCTGATTGGCTGTTACATGGGCTCTGAAAACGCACTGCTGATTGGCTGTTACCGCTCTGCGTGTAACCAATCAAATGGTTCTGTGGGTGGGACAATGCTGGGTGCTGCAGAGACGTACTGACAGAGGGAAAGGCAGAACTAAGCTGAGCAGCTTGTTAAGACTTTAGATTAGGCGGTGGCTCTTTGTTGTTAAGGTGGCCGCCTTAACAACAAAGCGCTGCTGGGAAACCCTGTATATATACATATATATATACACACACACACATAAATATATACAAACCCTGTTTCCATATGAATTGGGAAATTGTGTTACATGTAAATATAAACGGAATACAATGATTTGCAAATCATTTTCAACCCATATTCAGTTGAATATGCTACAAAGACAAATTTTTGGTGTTCAAACTGATAAAAAAAATTTTTTTTTTGCAAATAATCATTAACTTTAGAATTTGATGCCAGCAACACGTGACAAAGAAGTTGGGAAAGGTGACAATAAATACTGATAGAGTTGCGAAATTCTCATCAAACACTTATATGGAACATCCCACAGGTGTGCAGGCTAATTGGGAACAGGTGCGTGCCATGATTGGGTATAAAAGCAGCTTTCATGAAATGCACAAACAAGGATGGGGCGAGGGTCACCACTTTGTAAGCAAATTGTCGAACAGTTTTAGAAGAAAATTTCTCAACGAGCTATCGCAAGGAATTTAGGGATTTTACCATCTACGGTCCGTAAAATACTCAAAAGGTTCAGAGAATCTGGAGAAATCACTGCACGTAAGCGATGATATTACGGACCGTTGATCCCTCAGGCGGTACTGCATCAAAAACAGACATCAGTGTGTAAAGGATATCACCACATGGGCTCAGGAATACTTCATAAAACCACTGTCAGTAACTACAGTTGGTTGCTACATCTGTAAGTGCAAGTTAAAACTCTGCTATGCAAAGCAAAACCCATTTATCAACAACACCAAGGAACGCCGCTGGCTTCGCTGGGCCCGAGATCATCTAAAATGGACTGATGCAAAGTGGAAAGGTGTTCTATGGTCTGAAGAGTCCACGATTCAAATTATATTTGGAAACTGTGGACGTGGTGTCCTCCGGAACAAAGAGGAAAATAACCATCCGGACTGTAATAGGCGCGAAGTTCAAAAGCCAGCATCTGTGATGGTATGGGGGTGTATTATTGCCCAAGGCATGGGTAACTTACACATCTGTGAAGGCACCATTAATGCTGAATGGTCCATACAGGTTTTGAAACAACATATGTTGTCATCCAAACAACGTTATCATGGATGCCCCTGCTTATTTCAGCAAGACAATGCCAAGCCACGTGTTACAACAGCGTGGTTTCGTAGTAAAAAAGTGAGGGTACTTTACTGGCCCGACTGCAGTTCAGACCTGTCCCCCTTCGAAAATGTGTGGCGCATTATGAAGCGTAAAATACGACAGCGGAGACCCTGGACTGTTGAACGAATAAAGCTCTACATAAAACAAGAATGGGAAAGAATTCCACTATCAAAGCTTCAACAATTAGTTTCCTCAGTTCCCAAACATTTATTGAGTGTTATTAAAAGAAAAGGTGATGTAACACAGTGGTGAACATGCCCAACTACTTTGGCACGTGTTGCAGCCATGAAATTCTAAGTTAATTATTTGCAAAAAAAAATAAAGTTTATGAGTTTGAACATCAAATATCTTGTCTTTGTAGTGCACTCAACTGATTATGGGTTGAAAGGGATTTGCAAATCATTGTATTCCGTTTATATTTACATCTAACACAATTTCCCAACTCATATGGAAACGGGGTTTGTATATACATACATACATATATATCAATCAATCAATCAATCAATCAATCAATGTTTACTTATATAGCCCTAAATCACTAGTGTCTCAAAGGGTTGCACAAACCACAACACAAACCACTACGACATCCTCGGTAGGCCCACATAAGGGCAAGGAAAACTCACACCCAGTGGGACGTCGGTGACAATGATGACTATGAGAACCTTGGAGAGGAGGAAAGCAATGGATGTCGAGCGGGTCTAACATGATACTGTGAAAGTTCAATCCATAATGGATCCAACACAGTCGCGAGAGTCCAGTCCAAAGCGGATCCAACACAGCAGCGAGAGTCCCGTTCACAGCGGAGCCAGCAGGAAAACATCCCAAGCGGAGGCGGATCATAGTAACAATATAAATTTCCTTAAATCACGTTAAGGTTTTTTTACTTTAATTTGATGTCTTACCTGTCTGACTGCGAGGGGTGTCGCTGGTGGGGGTCTCCGTTCTCGTGCCCACCTTTTCCTGAAGACGAGTCCCTGCGAAGCAGGACGGGAGGACTCCCTCGTCGCAGCGAGTTGGACCGAGTCACAGACATGGTGTCAAACTCATCCAGCAGCCAAGACAGAGAGCCATCCACCCCCAGCTTGCTGCCCCGCACTATTGTCTGCAAAAGAGAAGCAAACAAAGGTGTTCATCGCTACCCAAATAGTACAGCTGACCCACAGAGCTGGGACAGTTCAGCGGTGGAAGTGAATTAACAGGTGACGCCCCGCCTACCTTGTGTGGCTCCATGGTGGTGATGACGGTGATGTCGATGAAAGGCTTGGGCCTCTTGGCTGTGTCCTCGATGAGCGACTGCCATTGTCGCGGCAGGCCCACAAACTTCTGCTCGTGCTCGTCAAAGTCTGTGTGTACGCGGTGCTCAAAGTTACACGGAGCCGAGATCTGAATGCGGGACTTCTTCTTCTTTGTGAACATGATGGCGGCTGGCACGGCAACAGCCAAGCATCAGAGCTGTGGGTCGGGGAAATCAGAGGAGGAGAAAAAAGGTGAACAGGATACCAAAATATTCTAATCAAACTCAGACAATGGGCAGAGAGGTAAACTCAATTCTAAAAAAAACGAAAAACCTATCCATCCATCCATTTTCTACTGCTTTTCCCTATCGGGGTTGTGGGGGTGCTGGAGCCTATCTCAGCTGCATTCGGGCGGAAGGCAGGGTACACCCTGGACAAGTCGCCACCTCATCGTAGGGCCAACACAGATAGACAACATTCACACTCACACACTGGAGCCAATTTAGTGTTGCCAATCAATCTATCCCCAGGTGCATGTCTTTGGAGATGGAAGGAAGTCAAAGTACCCGCAGGGAACCCACAAAGTCACGGGGAGAACATCAAACTCCTCACAGAAAGATCCTGAACCGGGGATTAACGCAGGACCTTCGTATTGTGAGGCACATGCACTAACCCCTGTTCCACCGTGAAACACTTATGGGAAAAACATTTAGATAATTAACAAAAATGGTGAAGCTCGCTGCCAAACAAATAATGAGTTTACTCTTTTGACTTGACTTCATTACATTCATGAATGTGTTCTGGATTGAGTGAGCCTGCCATGTTTTTTGAATTGTATTTTCCCTCAACTGACCTTCCAAAACTTCCCATTAAGGGAGACAGAAAAACATTAGAAGTTTCTTATTAGTAAAACGAGACAATGAGGAGTCTGATAATGATTGTAAAAAAAACAGGCAACGACAGCCAATCAGCAGTTTAGGACGAGAGTGACAACATTTGAGGTCAGCCGCACTGTGACACAGTCACTGATGGGAAGACACGCTAAAGAAAGTGCTAAATTTGTCTCAGCCTGTTGACAGTATTTCATGACAACTATAATTATTTTAAAGATTGCATTTACAGCAAGGAGTAACACCTCGTGAAAGTACCTCACAGCAGTGGTGTCACATTCCTGTTTCAGAGCTAAAGACAGTGTTGACAGCTGACATGGGGAGTGCAAACCTTGGTTATCAGTGCTGCACTGAGACAGCAGAAATACAGTCAATAATGCACCACAGGGATGTACCATCATGTGAAAAAATTTAAATGCAATTTTTCTCACCAAGATTGCTATTCGATTTGGGATTTTATACATATACACACCCTGTTTCCATATGAGTTGGGAAATTGTGTTAGATGTAAATATAAACAGAATACAATGATTTGCGAATCCTTTTCAACTCATATTAAATTGAATGCACTACAAAGACAAGATATTTGATGTTCAAACTCATAAACTTTATTTTTTTTCCGCAAATAATAATTAACTTAGAATTTCATGTCTGCAACACGTGCCAAAGTAGTTGGGAAAGGGCATGTTCACCACTGTGTTACATCACCTTTTCTTTTAACACCACTCAATAAACGTTTGGGAACTGAGGAAACTAATTGTTGAAGATTTGAAAGTGGAATTCTTTCCCATTCTTGTTTTATGTAGCGCTTTAGTCGTTCAACAGTCCGGGGTCTCCGCTGTCGTATTTTACGCTTCATAATGCGCCGCACATTTTCAATGGGAGACAGGTCTGGACA
>NC_084628.1:20847913-21047913 GCF_033978795.1 Nerophis ophidion
AATATATTAGATAGCTAAAATGTTTAAAAATATTAAATGATACAATTCTATGCATTAAGTCTATGAGATTGATAAAATATGCCAGTAAATAATATACCAGTGTGCAGCTTTTTAAACATAAAAACGTGTGTTCCTTTTTGAGCAAGTTAGTTAGGTTTGGTGTTATATCGTTTGTTGAATATGTCTGCGCTTTATAATCCAATTAGTCGACTCATCGTTAAGATAGTCTATGACTAGTCAACTATCAAAATAGTCGTTGGTTTCAACTCTAAAAGAAGGAGAGCGAGTAAGCGGTCAGTTTGCCATTAGACATATTTGATAACTGTTACATCCATGAAAATAAAAGACGCTGTAACCATTTTGTTGGGTGGAATTCAATCAGATGATGGCCACCAAAATGTATTATGACTGTCTCTTTGTCCCTTAATGTTTATGTCCAAGTCAAGACGGATGCAACGTTTCAACTTGAACCACTGTGACAATACAGTAATAACACGTCACTCATTTTACCAGAGTACATGCATGCTTGTCTAAACTCATCATGTAGCTTCTCCAGATGACAGTATTGCTTTTACACTGGTTCTAACTTTTTAAAATGTTGCCCACAAGTGGACATGCAGATCTCTCATGAACAAAAGCAACATTAGATAGAAAGGCAAGCTGTGAAGGTCTGAACGGAGAGCTTTCTACTTTGTGAAATATGAACAAGTGGTGTCAAGCAAAGGCAACATGGGCCTCTGTAAACACACCTGAGGGCAGGAAGTCCAAGCTACTCACCTTAGTCAAATATAACAGCAAATCCGAAAAGACCCCAAATAGCTTTGTGTAGCTAGTTCACTATGACCTGATGTGACCGTCGTATCCACCCGTCAGTTGTGTAAAACTGACCACAGCAAGTCAACGCATAAATGTTTTTTTGTCTTAGATTTTATGACACAGAAGCATCATGGAGGAAAACTCTACCACCAAGTTAACAGTACAACGCGACTGCAAGGAATTAATGGTAAATGGGTTATACTTGTATAGCGCTTTTCTACCTTCAAGGTACTCAAAGTGCTTTGACTCTATTTCCAAATTCACACACACATTCACACACTTATGGCCCTAACCACGACCCATCAGGAGCAAGGGTGAAGTGTCTTGCTCAAGAACACAACGGACGTTACTAGGTTGGTAGAAATTGGGGATCGAACCAGGAACCCTCAGGTTTCCGGCACGGCGACTCTTCAACTGCGCCACGGCGTCCCAAAAGAATTATGTCACACTATGGCTACAATGAGGATTACATTGACCAAAAAGTCAAACCCACTATTATTACATCACAAATATTTAAATTCACAGTTGTGGATCATTTTTGTACAGCTAAAATCATGCGAATGCAAAATTTGTATGGCCACAAAACACTAAAAGCTTTTAGCATATCAGTTTGAAGAGTATGGAAGTGATTGAGGAAAAATCTCAAAATTGTGCAAACATGAGTCAGTAAAAGAACAGTATAAGCATTTGGTGTATGGAAAAATGCAGGGACCCATCGTGTCAGATTTAATCAATTTGCTATTTAATACATATTCTGTATTTAAGCATGTGGTATTTCATGGTATACTTTTTTAAGGTTGTCAAAATTAACAAATTACCTCATGTGATTAATCGTGTACACACTTATATCAATCATGCAATTTATTTTGCCCGTTTAAGTTCTTTTACCTTAACTTCGATACGGTCAGTACAAGAATGAATGAGGAGACTCCGGTTTATCTTCACACCAAAATAAAGCCTGAAAGAACTTCAGATGTAACAGCTACCAAGTCTTTAAAAACGTTCCTAAAGAAAATTCTGACAATAAAATTGGATTGGTGTACAAATATTCAGGTCTTTTGAGCAAATTTTAGATATACATGCAAGCAATCACCCGTAATTAATTGTGATTAATGCAAATCCCAAAGTCCAATTGACAAAAAATTATAATTTGACAGCCCAAGGTTCTTTGTTTCAAACATGTTCAAAAGTTAAATAAACGAACATCACATGATTATATTAGCACAAAAAGTGAGTAGAGTGTACACAGTCAAATTCCTTGTGTGTTAAACATACTTGGCAAATAAATCTGATTCCGATCCTCCATATCTATTACTGCTAAATCATTCAGTAGGCTTCCTTCTACTCCTTTTCAACATGTGATGTGCTTTCAAGTAACTTTGGTGAAGCAGAGCTGGGTAAATATTTTGACTTGGGGGCCACATTGAGAGAAAAAAATGTGGCCGGGAGCCAATGTGTATGTGTGTATAAATTATGTGTACATTTTTAGCTGTAAAGATTTGCTGTACCATATGTGGTTTTTTGGAGATGGTAAGCAGCACCAAGTTCCTGGGGGTGCAGATCACTGACAATATAACCTGGTCCCTACACACCAGAGCTCTTGTAAAAAGAGCTCAGCAGCGCATACACTTTTTGCGTCGGATGAAAAGAGCACAGCTCCCTCCCCCATTCTACAGAGGCACTATAGAGAGCCTGCTGACCAACAGGACCTCTGTCTGGACTGGAGCCTACAATGCCTCAGACTGGACGGCAGAAAAGATTATCAGGACTCCTCTTCCTCCTATCCAGGAGATCGCAAAAAGCCGCTACCTGACCAGGGCTCAAAAAAATCTGCAAAGACTCCTCTCACCCCCACCAAGGACTGTTTTCACTGCTGGACTCTAGGAAGAGGTTCTGCAGCCTCCGAAGCAGAACCTCCAGGTTCTGTAACAGCTTCTTCCCTCAGGCTGTAAGACTCTTGAATGCATCATAATTAAATTATCCCCTCAACTCCCCCCAAAATGGATTAACTTGCTGGAATAAAAAAAGACAATAAAAAATAAATCCATAAACCCGGATGCATATGAAAAAGTGCAATATATTTATCTGTACAATAATCTATTTATTTATATCTGCACCTTATTGCTTTTTTTTATCCTGCACTACCAAGAGCTAATGCAACACAATTTCATTCTTATTTGTACTGTAAAGTTCAAATTTGAATGACAATAAAAAGGAAGTCTAAGTTTAAGTCTAACAATATGTGTTTTTGGGACCCTTCTTTTCAGGAACACCAATACCAAAAGTCACAATGTCCGATAGAGTTCTAAAAACGTTATGACAGAGTTCTAAAAACGTTATGACAGACCACCTCAAAAACAGGAATGGAATTTTACAGTTTTTTACTAAATGGGACACCTAAAATATACATTAAAACAAAGAAAGTTGGATTTCCAATATCAACTATGAACAATAAAACACTGAATATTAACATATGAACTGCGCTCTTCTTTTACTTCTCAGACCAATTCCTCGATAGACATCTTTTACAATCAAGCAAAACAACAAAAATGTAAAAAAACAGCAAAATATGAATGCAAAGTGTAATAAACACCTACAATATGATATATTATCACTTGTAGGCAGAACTTTGTTGTGAAAAATCTGCTTCCGCGTCTGTTTCTGACACACGTTTCGGGCTGGCTGCTCTGAAAACACACCACGCCCACTCATTTGTTCCTTGTCTGAGCTGCTGTGACGTAGATTACCAAAATAACACCTATAACACCCAAAAGTGCAGAGTTCATCAATTGAAATACTTTCTATAGTTTAAGACATATTGTAATTCAAAAACAGCACTGCACTTCATAATGGCGGCTACAGTTTTGATGTTAAAGATCTAAAAAATGTTATATAGAACGTCCAGCGGGAAGGATTGAAAATCTTAATAGGCCGAACTAAAGCATGCTTACTTACACACTGATAACTTGGAAAAAACTGTTGCGTGGTTCTGCTCTTGAAAGTTACAGTTTTTGGTACAAAATAAAGTAATAGTTTGTTTAAAAAGTCAGACAAAGTGGTAAATAAGTGACAGAAGAGAATGTCCTAGATGCAGGCAGTGCTCCCCTCCTCTAAACACAAACTAACAGTAAAGTTACTGTGTTTTTTTCCCTGTTGAACAGCTAATCCACGCCGTGACATTTCAGATACATCTGAGTGGATGCCAAGTTACAACTCAGTCCACGCAACGGAGACCAACAAAAGCCACAGGTGTTGTACTCACCGGCTTAAATGAACACAAGGCAGCCGACACACAACATCCAAATGACGTCATGTCGGAAAGGAGAAGAAGTTACTCCGTGTTTAACTCGTCCAAAGTGTTGTTAATTCCTCGTGGGGATCACGTTTAAAAAACACACTCCGACTTGTTTTTAAGTAGACTCGTGAAATGAACATGGAAAAAAAACAGTGTTGCTGCTGCCTCTCCGGGCGGAAACCCAAAGTGTGATGACGCATTCCAACGCTCCCACGCAAGCACCGCCCGGTTTCGTGACGTCACTGCATAGCAAACCCGACCTTAACCACACTTTTACGGTTCAAAAAAGTCAGAAAAACACAAACTCAACACTATCACGGCTATATTGCTTCACATTTTAGGCAGCTGGTGTTTTATGTGAGAACAAATGTGTACACTCAGGGGCCACCTCATTAGGTACACCTACACATTGGCAAATACATAATGCTCACTTTTGATAGATCATGACAGGCCATCTATTTAAGAATCTATCGATTATATTGCTTGTACTGTAGCTGCTGTGTACAGTTTATTTGTAATGTTGATGACCAAATATCTTCAAACGCTATTGTGGTTTTATCATCATTACATAAGAATTAGTCATATGACGATTTTAACAACTTATCTGATATTATTGTCACAGCAATATCAGAAAAAGTGACAATACCAACACAAAATAATAATACAACAAGAAAAGCAGTGTGTGATCATGGAGTCCAAAGTGTGGTCTAGGGGGCATTTGCCCCCAGCAGTTATTTACTTTTTTTGCCCAACGACACCTTTTACAGACATAATAAACTCGTTTTTGACTAGAACTAAAAAGAACAAAAAAACAAAGGAAAATGTAATGGGACCATTTCCCCCCCCCAAAATGAGACCTGAAAACTAAAATAATCAACTTGTGCTTGATGAACACACTGCATGTACACATTTATTGCAAGACATGGTAAGATTTCGAGTGTGCTAAATCCCTGGTGTAATAATGATTCTAAAATTAGGAAGAGTTTATTCATTTACAATGTATTGTTTTTTTGTTATGTTTCGGTTTATTCATAGACCCCAGAATGCAGAGACGGCAGGCTGGTGCAGGAAAGTATCATTCTTTATGAGTGAAACGCAGGTAACATAAAAACAAAGATGTTCAGCTGGGAAGTGCACAAATGGAAAACAGGTGTGTGATGCGCAAAGCAAGCAAAAAGTACAACTTTGAGGTGCAAAGCAAAATCATCTTGTCCTGAAAAGCATCCTATTATCAACCAGGGACATTTGTTCCCTGGTTGTCAATCAGGGAAAGGTGACAGAGCCAGCGATCAAAGAGGAGTGGTAACGAATGGGAAGTGAACATGAAGTGGAATGAAAAATAAGAATGCTGAACAGGAAATAATACAAAACACAAGAAACTAATAAGTACTGTCACGTGGGACCATGATAGGTTTTAGGAACTTGGATGTAACAGACAAAAAGTAGAAAGTGGCCCAAACACCCTTCAACCCCAACACCCCTGCACGGTCAAAGCATCCTAATTGTAAAAAAAAAAAAAATCCAAATCAAGACGATGATCCGGGTTGCCCCCCAAAATGTAATAACTTGTTCCTTATCTCATTTGGAACATTTCCTAAGTTTAATTAAAATGTGCCCAACACTTTTTGAGCTCCCCATGGGGGGATGAAAGTAACTGAGTGAACCCTCTTTGATGTTTCCACCCTCTTTGCACGCAAACACACACGCACACAGAAGTTGAGGCTCAGAACTTAAACATTAAGGTAGCGTCGTAAAAATGACTCGGGTTAGGCCCAAAATCTATTCAATTTCTCTTTATCCCTTTTCTGACATTTCATTAACGTTTCATTCAAATCCAACCATAGCCTTTGGAGGTATTTTGCGTAAGGTAACTATTATCTGTTGTGGCATAAAACTGTATGTACAAAATAAAGTCAAGAGTGAAAAACGACTCTATCCCTGCTGGTGTACATGCTTCTGCCTCATGGTGGAGGGAATGGGTTCAAATCCTGACCAGAGTTTCATCAAGAAGAGAGCATCCTACGTAAAAAATAAGCCAAAACAATTCATGCGATTTACTTACTGCGGCAACTCTCGACAGGGATAGGTGGAAGAAAGTGCAAAAATATCTCAACAAAAGCAAAAAATATACGACCTTGGTGTGAATATAATAGATGAATGGTTCTCAACCTTTTTTTCTTTTTTTTTTAAAACACTTGGCTCGCCAATGATCAACATTAAAATACAGTAGCATAGCAGGCCTAAGTATTCATTAAAAAGTATTAGGTATATTAAATACTTTTGGCCACTGTAGCATTACACATAAGTTCAACAGTAACACTATGCTTGAATGTAGGAAAATAAAACACTGTACTTAAAAATAATGACTAAAATATTTGACGTACCACTAGATGGAGCCCACGTACAACCAAACAGTTTAAAAATCACTGCTATGGATACACTATATTGCCAAAAGTATTTGGCTAACCATCCAAATGATCAGAATCAGGCGTCCTAATCACTTGGCCCGGCCACGGGTGTATAAAATCAAGCACTTAGGCATGGAAACTGTTTCTACAAACATTTGTGAAAGAATGGCCCCTCAGGAGCTCAGTGATTTTCAGCGTGGAACTGTCATAGGATGCCACCTGTGCAACAAATCCAGTCGTGAAATTTCGTCGCTACTAAATATTCCAAAGTCAACTGTCGGCTTTATTATAAGAAAATGGAAGAGTTTGGGAACAACAGCAACTCAGCCACCAAGTGGTAGGCCATGTAAGCTGACAGTGAGGGGTCAGCGGACGCTGAAGCGCATAGTGCAAAGAGGTTGCCGACTTTCTGCACAGTTAGTTGCTAGAGAGGTCCAAACTTCCTGTGACCTTCCAATAAGCCCACAAACAGTACGCAGAGAGCTTCATGGAATGGGTTTCCATAGCCGATCAGCTGTATCTAAGCCATACATCACCAAATCCAATGCAAAGCGTCGGATACAGTGGTGTAAAGCACGTCGCCACTGAACTCTAGAGCAGTGGAGACGCGTTCTCTGGAGTGATGAATCATGCTTTTCCATCTGGCAATCTGATTGACGAGTCTGGGATTGGAGCTTGCCAGGAGAATGGTACATTTCGGAATGCATTGTGCCGAGTGTGAAATTTGGCGGAGGAGGAATTATGGTGTGGGGTTGTTTTTCAGGATTTGCGCTTGGAGCCTTAGTTCCAGTGAAAGGTACTTTGAATGATCCATGATATCAAAACATTTTGGACAATTCCACGCTCCCAACCTTGTGGGAACAGTTTGGAGCGGGCCCCTTCCTCCTCCAACATGACTGTGCACCAGTGCACAAAGCAAGGTCTATAAAGACATGGATGACTGAGTCTGGTGTGGATGAACTTGACTGGTCTGAACACCTTTGGGATGAATTAGAACAGAGACTGAGTACCAGGCCTTCTCAACCAACATCAGTGTGTAACCTCACCAATGCGCTTTTGGAAGAATGGAGGAAAATCCCTAAACACACACTCTGCAACCTTGTGGACAGCCTTCCCAGAAGAGTTGAAGCTGTAATAGATGCAAAAGGTGGACCGACATCATATTGAACCCTGTGGCTTAGGAATGGGATGGCACTTCAAGTTCATATGCGAGTCAAGGCAGGTGGCCAAATACTTTTGGCAATATAGTGTATTTTGATCAATCTACCCCTACCTACTACCCATTCATCCAGGGTCACAAATGATTTGGAGTCAATTTAAAACTAACAATCCTTCACTTAAATTTGAAATGAACCTACAAATATAATGTTGGAAGTTAAAAATATAAGTTTGTGTCACATATTTAAAACATATTGCGTGGCCTTCTATAAACTAAATTGTAGGAACGATCCAGCGGAATGAAGAGTATTAAATATTGTGTCCATATTTCCATAGACTAAGATGACTTGACAGGATGATTGAGGCGGATACTGATTAAGTCTTAATGACTCAGTTTAGCACGGCGGTCTGATAAAAAACAGGTAATTGTGAAAAATGACACCTGCTTGCTAACACAAACACATCCATCACTAGTAAACACACAATCCGTTTTTTTAAGCGAGCCCCCTTTAATGATACATTTCCTTCCAGCTAATGAAACCACAGAGTATGTACATCTCAGAATGTCTCCAAGAGCCAATAAACTGTCAGCACTGGTGAGGACGTTCACGGCAGAAACAGGTCGACTGAGGAGAACACGCAACGCTGCCAATCACGGGGCCGGTTTCATACAAAAGCATGGTGGTGGCGCAGCCAATGGCGGCGGATTTTCAGAGGCAGGTTGTGGAATGTGGGAAGGTCAACGATTGAAGGCGGCAGAAAAAGAGAGCATGCATGCACGCACACACGGTTCATGTCCACCAGTCATCTATATTCGTCAAGGGAAAAAAAGCTTGTAGGACACAGAATGTGGGGAATCTTTTGCAGCAGGTTTTGTTCTTGTTCACGATGGCGAACACAAAGCAACTTCCAAACACTAGGAGACTATAGTTTAGTTATAGTTATGTGATTTATGGCAAACAATCATTTGTTTGTTGCGGCCCACCACAATTAAAATTGGACCGCCACAAAGAGATTTGTTGACGTTTTTTTGGTCAGATTCGGCGTGTTTGCCCTTGCTAAAACTTAGCAATGGGACCGTCTGTGTAGCTTGTTCAAGCTCCATATAGCAGGTGGCATCATGGCTGCTTGTTACCGCACCTGTCACGCACACATCACTGGTCGCGCATTTTAACGCAACTGTTTGTCAAATCGAGATACGTCAAGACGTGAACAGAGGAAACTCAATTTACGAACGCCTCTATTTGAGACATTTTCCGTTTACGAACCTATACATGCCTCATTGTGTGAACTGTCTCGGCGTACGAACGCCTCATTTATTCATTTTGAAGTCACATACTGATTACACAGCGTGTTTATTTTCTCACCAATCACCAAGCTTTGTCTATTTTGCTACTCAATATGGGTTCAAAAAAGCCGCCAAACTGGCCTGGAAAGGGGGATGGATTCGCTGTGGACTTAAAAATATTTTTGCGAGGATTACGGCAATGGCACAAAGATTGATTTAGCTCTGTTATCTTAAACGGCTAACAACACTTCTAACTTGTTTATTTTCACAATTGTCGTACCTGTTGTTGTTTTGGGTTTCTTTTTCTTCTTTTTTCAAACATCCATCCATTTACTACCGCTTGTCCCGGCTGCATTCGGGTGGAAGGCAGGGTAAGAGCTGTGTCAACCTGTTTTCGAGAAATCACTTTGTGTGACCAAAAATGCTTTAAATGTGTCCAAACTGTCCCAGTCTCGGTTTCCTCGCTTCGGGTTACGAGGCAACCGCTTCAAGCTAGCGTTTTAGCTAGTTTGCGACACTTTGAGGATGTTATCAGCGAAAGGGGGCTTTGTAACACAGCAGGTCTTTACTTGTGATGAGACTAGACTTTGTTGTAAAAGAATGCCACGGCCAATCTTTACTTCAGTGCAGGAGAAGGCCCAGTGAAGGATCGCCTCACACCTTTAGTTTGTGCTAAGGCGAGTGGTGTATGTAAGTTGATCTCAGAATGATACAAAAATGCCAAAAATGTTCATTGACACAAGATAAAAATGTGTGTGTGCGTTGGCAGTTAAGCTTGCTGTAAAGTTATGTTGTTTGGATAAAAAAGAGATTGTTGGGCGACTGAGCCGTTACCCCCCTGATATGTTGTTTTTTTTATATATACATACAAAGTGTATATGCACACTGTAGTGTTTTTAAAGTGTGCATTTTGTTACTAAAATAGGGACTTCTGTAGAAGCTACAACCAATTATTACAATGTTTATATGGTTACTGACTTTTCCTAAGGTTAAAAATCTTTGCTAGGACAAAGCGTATGTGCAAGACCAAGAGCCAGCTGTTTCTTGTTTGGATAAGAAGCAACTAGCGGCTGATAGCTTTTTCAAAGCTGTCATTTGCGAACAGGCTCGCCATTCATAGGGCGACTTGATGTCCAGATATGATCATGCTGGAACCAGCACATAAGAATAATTTAAGGCAAGTCGTGGATGGTTCAAAACATTTAAAATGAGGACGGTCTTCATGGCTTGGTGTGGCATGGCGAGGCAGCTAGCGCCGACAAAGCTGCGGCAGAGGAGTTCATCAAGCTCTGACTTTATAGATTTTATTGGTGAAGGGGGATTTGTCCTGCAGCGAGTTTTTAAATGTAATGAGACTGAAAAATATGCCACAGCTGACTTTTATTACAGCGAAGGAGCAGGCACTACCGGGACACAAAAGCTGATGAAGAATCGCCTCGCACTGCTAGCTTGTGTTAATGCTAGTGGTGACTACGTGAAGCCACTGCTAGATTACTAGCCCGACACTCCATATTGTTCAACAATGCCTCAAATGCTTATAGACACACAGTAAATAGATTTTTTATTTTTTATCTTTTATTGTAGCAACATTGTGGTTAATGTTTTGGAATGCACGAACAAGACTTTTGTGTGTGTGTTGAGAGTTAAGCTTGCTATTATGTTGTTTGGATAAAACATTTTTATTGTTAAACCATTACCTCCTTGTTATGTTGGTGTGTGTCTGTGTATATACAGACATACATACATACACACACACACACACACACACATACATACATATATATACATACACAAACACACACATATGTACATAAATATATACACACATACATACATACATATATATATATATATATATATATATATACACACACACACACGTATACATACACACACACACAAATATATATACATAAATATATACACACACACACATATATATATATACATACACACACACATATATATATACACACACATGTATATATACATACACACACACATATATATATACACACACATGTATACATACATACACACACAAATATATATATATATATATATATATATATATATATATATATATATATATATATATATATATATATATATATATATATATATATATATATATATATATATATATACACTCCTCTCTGAGCTGCCACCTTACCGTGGTAGAGGAGTTTGCGTGACCCAATGATCCTAGGAGCTATGTTGTCCGGGGGCTTTCATGCCTCCTGGTAGGGTCTCCCAAGACAAACAGGTCCTAGGTGAGGGATCATACAAAGCAGCTCAAAGACTTCTATGGATACACAACCAAATGGACTCAGATTTCCCTCGCCCGGACGCGGGTCACCTAGGCCCCCCTCTGGAGCCAGGCCCGGAGTTGGGGCACGATGGCGAGCGCCTGGTGGCCAGGACTGTCCCCATGGGACCCGGCCAGGCACAGCCCGAAGAGGCAACGTGGGTCATCCCTCCAATGGGCTCACAACTCATAGAAGGGGCCATAGAGGTCGGGTGCATTGTGAGCTGGGCGAAAGCCGAAGGCAGCGCACTTGGCGGTCCGATCCTCGGCTACATAAGCTAGCTCTTGGGACGTGGAACGTCACCGCACTAGGGGGAAGGAGCCTGAGCTAGTGCGCGAGGTAGAGAAGTTCCAGCTGGCTATAGTCGGACTCACCTCGGCGCACAGCAAGGGCTCTCGAGACGGATTGGACTCTTTCACTCTGGGGTTGCCGGCAGTGAGAGGCGACGGGCTGGGGTGGCAATTCTTGTTGACCACCGGCTCAAAGCCTGCACGTTGGAGTTCAACCCAGTGGACGAGAGGTTAGCTTCCCTCTGCCTTCGGGTGGGGGGACGGGTCCTGACTGTAGTTTGTGTTTATGCAGCAAACAGCAGTTCAAATTACCCACCCTTTTTGGATACACTCGAGGGAGTACTGGAGAGTGCTCCCTCGGGTGATTCCCTTGTCCTACTGGGGGACTTCAACGCTCATGTTGGCAATGACAGTGAAACCAGGAGAGGCGTGATTGGGAAGAATCGCCACCCGGATCTAAACCCGAGTGGTGTTTTGTTATTGGACTTTTGTGCTCGTCACAGATTGTCCATAACTAACACCATGTTCAAACATAAGGGTGTCCATGTGTGCACTTGGCACCAGGACACCCTAGGCCGCAGTTCCATGATCGACTTTGTAGTTGTGTCATCGGATTTGCGGCCTCATGTTTTGGACACTCAAGTGAAGAGGGGAGCGGAGCTGTCTACCAGTCACCACCTGGTGGTGAGTTGGCTGCGATGGTGGGTGAGGATGCCGGACAGACCTGGGAGGCCCAAGCGCATTGTGAGGGTCTGCTGGGAACGTCTGGCAGTCTACTGTCAGAGAGAGTTTCAATTCACACCTCCAGAAGAACTTTGAACATGTCACGAGGGAGGTGCTGGACATTGAGTCCGAGTGGACCATGTTCCGCACCTCTTTTGTCGAGGCGGCTGATTGGAACTGTGGCCGCAAGGTAGTTGGTGCCTGTCGTGGCGGTAATCCCAGAACCCGTTGGTGGACACCAGCAGTGAGGGATGCCGTCAAGCTGAAGAAGGAGTCCTATCGGGTTCTTTTGGCTCATAGGACTCCGGAGGCAGTGGACGGGTACCGACAGGCCAAGCGGTGTGCAGCTTCAGCGGTCACGGACAGAGGTGGGTAGTAACGCGCTACATTTACTCCGTTACATTTACTTGAGTAACTTTTGGGATAAATCTTACTTCTACGAGTAGTTTTTATGCAACATACTTTTACTTGATTATATTTATAGAGAAGAAACGCTACTTTTACTCCGTTCCATTTATCTACATTAAGCTCGCTACTTGCTACTTTTTTTATCGATCTATTAATGTTTGTTTTGGTTAATGACAGAGCTTCAAAGTACAATCTACACATGCCTGCGTTTCACCAATCACATGTAGTCACTGGTGACGTTGGACCAATCAAAGAGAGCCAGGCGGTCACATGACCGTGATACGTAAAACCAGACTTAAACATGTTGACAAACTTATTGGGGTGTTACCATTTAGTGGTCAATTGTACGGAATATGTACTGTACTGTGCAATCTAATAATAAAAGTTTCAATCAATCAAAAGTGTAAAGGAAAAAAGACACTTTTTATTTCAACCGTACTTCCTATCAAAAGCCTAAAGACTGATCGCACAGTTCCTGTCTTCACAATAAAAGCACTGCTCCATCGCGCCTGCGTTAACAAAATAAGAGTCTCCGAAAGCCAGCGCAAACAAGCTAGCAAGCTACGGAGTTTGCCGCCAATGTATTTCTTGTAAAGTGTATGAAAACGAATATGGAAGCTGGACAGATAAGATGCCAAAAAACAATGACTTTCATGTGGTATTAGACAGAAAAGAGGAACTTTTTTTCTCCTCCATTTGAAAACGTGGACGTCTGATTCCAATCAATGCAAGTCATCAGAATCAGGTAATACACCAACTTAAATTCTTGTCTTCATGAAAGATAGGAATCTATATGTTAAACATGATGTATATTCATTAAAACACCTTCAACATGTGAACAAAAACGGCAAAATAAATAAATATAAATTATATAATGTATATATAAATGTATGTATATACATATATATATATATGATATGTGTGTGTATAAATGATTTGTGTGTGTATAAATGATATGTGTGTGTATGTATATATATATATATATATGAGGTAGATCACCTCGAGTTGGTCATTTACTAAGTAATTGATAAACGTTGAAAAACTTATTGGGGTGTTACCATTTAGTGGTCAATTGTACGGAATATGTACTGTACTGTACAGTCTACTAATACAAGTTTTAATCAATCAATCAATCAAATCAATGAATGCCTACTGAGGCTATGGTGCTGTTAAGTTATTGTGGCTCAATGTGCCATTTTTTTATTTTATTTTAATGTACTATTATTTAATGTATATTATTGTTTTAGTTGCTTAAGAGATATTCCTGGCTCTGAATTTGCTCATTGCTATTTTTATGTTTTTGTGCATTATTTGTTGCCGTAATCAGGTTACTCTTCAGTTACTCAGTACTTGAGTAGTTTTTTCACAACATACTTTTTACTTTTACTCAAGTAAATATTTGGGTGACTACTCCTTACTTTTACTTGAGTAATAAATCTCTAAAGTAACTGTACTCTTACTTGAGTACAATTTCTGGCTACTCTACCCACCTCTGGTCACGGAGGCAAAAACCCGGACATGGGAGGAGTTCGGGGAAGCCATGGAAAACGACTTCCGGATGGCTTTGAAGCGATTCTGGACTACCATCCGCCGCCTCAGGAAGGGGAAGCAGTGCACTGTCAACACCGTGTATGGTGCGGATGGTGTTCTGCTGACCCCGACTGCGGATCTTGTGGATCGGTGGAAGGAATACTTCGAAGACCTCTTCAATCCCACCAACACGTCTTCCTATGAGGAAGCAGTGCCTGGGGAATCTGTGGTGGACTCTCCTATTTCTGGGGCGGAGGTTGCTGGGGTAGTTAATAAGCTCCTCTGTGGCAAGGCCCCGGGGGTAGATGAGCTCCGCCCGGAGTTCCTTAAGGCTCTGGATGCTGTGGGGCTGTCTTGGTTGATAAGACTCTGCACCATAGCGTAGACATCGGGGGCGGTGCCTCTAGATTGGCAGACCGGGGTGGTGGTCCCTCTCTTTAAGAAGGGGGACCGGAGAGTGTGTTCCAACTATCGTGGGATCACACTCCTCAGCCTTCCCGGTAAGGTTTATTCAGGTGTACTGGAAAGGAGGCTACGCCGGATAGTCGAACCTCGGATTCAGGAGGAACAGTGTTGTTTTTGTCCTGGTCGTGGAACTGTGGACCAGCTCTATACTCTTGGCAGGGTTCTTGAGGGTGCATGGGAGTTTGCCCAACCAGTCTACATGTGCTTTGTGGACTTGGAGAAGGCATTCGACCGTGTCTCTCGGAAAGTACTGTGGGGAGTGCTCAGAGAGTATGGGGTATCGGACTGTCTGATTGGGGCGGTTGGCTCCCTGTACGATCAGTGTCAGAGCTTTGTACCCATTGCCGGCAGTAAGTCGGACACGTTTCCAGTGAGGGTTGGACTCAGCCAAGGCTGCCCTTTGTAACCGATTCTGTTCATAACTTTTGTGGACAGAATTTCTAGGCACAGTCAAGGCGTTAAAGGGTTCCGGTTCAGGTTTTTTCTTTTGGCAGATGATGTGGTCCTGATGGCTTCATCTGGCCGGGATCTTCAGCTCTCACTGGATATGTTCGCAGCCAAGTGTGAAGCGACTGGAATGAGAATAAGCACCTCCAAGTCAGAGTCCATGGTTCTCGCCCGGAAAAGGGTGGAGTGCCATCTCCGGGTTGGGGAGGACACCCCGCCCCAAGTGGAGGAGTTCAAGTACCTAAGAATCTTGTTCACGAGTGAGGGAAGAGTGGATCATGAGATCGACAGGCGGATCGGTCCGGCGTCTTCAGTGATGCGGACGTTGTATCGATCTGTTGTGGTGAAGAAGGAGCTGAGCCGGAAGGCAAAGCTCTCAACTTACCGGTCGATCTACGTTCCCATCCTCACCTATGGTCATGAGCTTTGGGTCATGACCGAAAGGACAAGATCACGGGTACAAGCGGCCGAAATGAGTTTCCTCCGCCGGGTGGCGGGGCTCTCCCTTAGAAATAGGGTGAGAAGCTCTGTCATCCGGGAGGAGCTCAAAGTAAAGCGGCTGCTCCTCTACATCGAGAGGAGCCAGATGAAGTGGTTTGGGCATCTGGTCAGGATGCCACCCGAACGCCTCCCTAGGGAGTTGTTTAGATCACGTCCAACCGGTAGGAGGGCACGGGGAAGACCCAGGACACGTTGGGAAGACTATGGCTCCCGGCTGGCTTGGGAACACCTCGGGATCCCCCAGGAAGAGCTGGACGAAGTGGCTGGGGAGAGGGAAGTCTGGGGTTCCCTGCTTAGGCTGCTGCACCCGCGACCCAACCTCGGATAAGCTGAAGATGGATGGATGGATATATACACGCCCACATACATACATATATACACACACACACACACACACACACACACACACACATAGATATACACACACTCATGCACAGTGTCTTCAAAGTGTGTATTTTTTACTAAAATAAGGACTTTTGTTGAGGCTAGAAGCAATTATTCATGTTTACATTGATTTTTATGGGGACCTTTGCTTCACTATATGAACTTTTCGGTTTATAAAGCATGTTCAAAAACCAATCGAGTACGTAAATTTGAAGTTCCACTGTACATTATCTGTAGATAGAGCCAAGTACACATAATGAATGTTCAAATGCCCGTGCATGTAACCTGTGTGTATCATCAGGAATATCCCAGGATTTAGAGAGCAAAAAGAAAAAAGAGGCTTTAACAAAAACAGGCCGTTCTGCTCTTGTTTAACCTCGCCACTATTCTCTGAATTGCAACACAGGTGCACTTAAAGCTTCTAGGAGGTTCTCGCTTTCTCTTGTGTGTTGGCAAAAGCAGGTCCGAGCTTGATGTTTTCGACTGAGACTGAAGTGAATGTGCAAACACACATGAAGGAAGCTGAACTATGCGCACACACATTCGATGACACTTTTAAACTTCAGAACCTTCACACAGCTCTTTAATAGTGACAGAAAATATTTCACGTTCCCATAAAATAAGGTGACGATGATAGGTGGTAAGGTGCAGACTTGTAAATACAGTATAAGTAGAATCGTGCTATGAAGTCAAACCCGATACAGACCAGCCTTGTGAGGTTGTCATATGATCGAACTATGACTTTGACTTCCATCTGCCCGTCAACACATTCCCTTGTCTGAAGATGACAAAATGGAATGCAGCAGGAACATTTTGGATCTAACGGCCTTGATAAGAGCTAACGCACACAAGCATCAGGGTTTTTTTTTTAATTCCCATTATATTTTCCCCTCTGTTCCCAAACACCCACATGGAGTTTGGACGTGTTGATGTTGGCTACTGTAGTCATTCCTGAGCGGACCCCCGCCTCCTCCTTCAAAGGCATCAGACCGGGCCCATTTTGTGTTTGTGCTGCTTACACGCTGCAGGTCTGACTGAAGCCTACCAAGTGTTTATTTCATCTGTTTCCAGTCAGCTAACTTGCTCCTTCATGCCTCCTGAGCGCTGCGGGCCACAAGCGGGATGAGATTCCCATTGGATGACTCCATTGTTGGCCTCGACTTGGAAGTGGACCAGGTTAGACTCAGCACGAGTTAGGAGATTGCAAAACAACAAGATCCGAGATTCACTGCTCTTTTTTAGAACTGCAGTATGCCAATGTTGGTTGACGCTCTAGTATTATTTATGATAATGATTGACTGAATCTTGAATTGCTGATGGAGTGGAGCAGCTACGCAGGGCGGTCGAGAATTTTTTGGTTGATTCGTTTTTTTTCCACAATTTAAATGTCTTTAAATACACACCAACATTGATCCAATTCTCAGTGGTGCAGTTAAGAAATGGTAGATGCACACTAATTACTGTACCTTGCAGTTTTAAAAAAAATTGAAAAAAGATAATGTTGTTCTCATGTTAGCATTTACAATAGCTAACGATTATCGCTTGTCACGGCAAGGTATCGGAAGATTGGTCCACGCTTGCGAAAGACTACGTCACTTCCTTCTAGTGTTGTCCCGATACCAATATTTTGGTACTGGCACCTCTACCAAAATTATTTAGATACTGTTTTAAATAAAGGGTTCCACTAAAAATTGCATTGTCGGCTTAATTTTAACAAAAAATCTTACGGTACATTAAACATATGTTTCTTATTGCAAGTTTGTCCTTAAATAAAATAGTGAACATACCAGACAACTAGTCTTTTATTATTAAGGAAGCAAACAAAGGCTCCTAATTCAGTCTGCTTACATATGCAGTAATATACTGTCCTTTTCCATTTTATTATTTTGTCAAAATGATTAAGGACAAGTAGTAAAACATGAATTATTAATTTCCTTGTTCATTTACTGTTAATATCTGCTTATTTTCTCTTTTAACATGTTCTATCTACACTTCTGTTAAAATGTTTTTCTTCTGTTGTTTGGATGCTTTACATTAGTTTTGGATGATAACCACAAATTTGAGTATCGATCCATTACCAAGTCGATAAAAGATCATACATTGACCCTATTCAAAGTCCTTATGTATCCATGGACATATTTCCTGAGTTTATAAACATAATATAATTTTTTTTTAAACAAAAGAAAAAGTTGTGATGGCAAAAATATCAACATAATCATAGTAGTATCGACTAGATATGCTCCTATACTTGGTATCATTATAGTAGATGTTAGGTGTAGATCCACCAATGGCGTTTGTTTTTATTTTGACACCGGTGAGCTACGGTGTGTAGTGAAGCATGTTTAGCTATTCCTCGTCCTGCAGGGATGATACTTGGAAGAAACTTAGTTTAATTGTCGCCATGGAGGCGAGGATTAGTGATATAGAAGTACCTAAAACAGTGTCGACTGCGAATGGACGTTCACCGCTAGCTATGTCTTAAAGCACCTCTTCCAGTGGGCGTTTCAGTGTTAAAACTTCACCTTTATCTTTGGTTTTTAAGCCAAAATGCGTCTTTTCCCCCTTTTCTGTCTACACACTGTCTGTTTGTAATTAGTCCATGATTGTGCGCTGCCGAACATGCTCGTCTGCTCGTAAACCAGCAATGACACGACATGACGACGGCAGGGAGGTGGTGGACCGGTACTTTTCTGAGGCGGTATAGTACCAAATATGATTCATTAGTATCGCAGTAATATACTAATACCGGTATACCGTGCAACCCGACTTCCTTCCTTCCTTCCCAACTTATTTAACGGTTTTGTGCATGCAATCACTGTTTTTATGGTTTTATTTTTTTGTACTGTCTTTTTCTAAATGACAATTGATTAAAACACTAAAAACATAAACTTTATATATTAAGTAGAGATGCTGTGATCGGGACTGGCAACAATTTTACGTCAGCTGCCGCAAAGTTGTTTTTGCAAGTAAATAGAGCCATGTCTGCCGTGTAGAAGTACTTGAGCATTTTATAGGAAAATAGTTCTACAGCATTTGCAATGTCTGCAAAATTAACATTTCAAGGGGTGGTATTGGCAGAGCTGTGTTTAATAGGCCTGGGCCGATAAAACAACATTATTATATATCGCGGTTGACATGTAATCAATATCAATATAAAATGCGTTTGATAAAACATTCGATTAATACATATTTTTGGGTCGGAACAAACCGGAAAGAATAAAGAATGGTTAGTTTCATGAACAGAGGCACTCGCGGTCTGTTAAACTAGAATAGCAGGAAGTGGTCTTGAGCAATGGGAGTCACACGCAAAACAGCCGATCGCATAACAGTATCAACTATCAGGTTTGGTTGCGCCATCTCGTTGCTGATTTTTTACACGGAATGAGCAGAAATTAAACATGAGTGCTCCAGAGAGCAAAGTCATTGTAGATAAAACCTGAAAAGTCACCTTAAAAGTATGACACATTTTTGGATCTCTTCAAACTGACCAATTCTTCTCCGCACTCATCTTTTGTTTTCAACCCACGTCCGTTCTCTATTCCAATGTACGAAAACAACAGGTAAGAATTATAGTGAAGGACTGTATAACTGAAATAAATAAAACAATATAGCAAATTTGCTACTTAAAAATATTAATTTGGTTCAATAATGTTTGAATGATTACTCCATTATATAACTTCCTTTCCATAACTAAATAAGAATAATAACAGACTAAAAGTTACACAGCCCACGTAACTTCCTGGCACAAAACCTGCAAAACATTGTGCTTCTCAAGTTCCTCCAAGTTTACATTTTCACACTTTGCACTATTTTGTTCCACATTAAGTATTACTTACATATTCCTTTATGTTGCACCTTAAAATAAAGAAGTTATTGTTAAGTGTTTATTTTGATTTTAGAATTTAGTCGACATCGTTTGTTTTCTAAGCTTGTGTTGACATTTCCTTTCCTTTCTGCCTCGATAGCTGGGGGGATTATAATTAGAGGAAAGTTACATTTGAAATAAAAATGTTTACATTTATTATATTTTTTTCCCGGTCCATACTTTCCATAACTCATAAATAATTATAAATATCGAGCATTATGAAAAAGCATGTTGTGATACAGTTTTATGTCATAATGCGGGGCGCTAGCGTTCAACACCACGAATATAATACATCTTCTGCAGACAAAGCATAGAGACAAGTACGAAGCGTTCAACAGGGCTGTGCTGAACTCGGAGCAACAAACCTTGCACTTTCAAAGGAAAGAGAAATATCCAAAATACAACAAAAACAAGAAGCAAATCAGGCTTTGAACAACTAGCCCATCTCAGCCCGACACTACTTTGCTGACACCGGCTTACTGCAGCTGTACAAGAAAATACACAATGTGATCTAAAACAAAACACGGCAGCTAAAAGTTTCACAACACATATTTGGAGGTCTGGCGTACACCCCATGTCGGTACCGAGCCTGACTGCACACGGGTTTGATGCCTCCAGCTACAATTTAAAGCTGCTTTGCATGCTTGTCAGTTTTGTGGCTCTCATACAGCAGAAGATGGGAAGAAAGCATTGCAGTGGGTTTGGATATGAGGGGAATACACAACTAACTACTCATATACATCATTTCGGGAATTATGAATATAAAAAAAGCACTGGAAGATTTGGCCGTTCCAAGGGTGGGCTGCATAATGGTCTTTTAAAATAATTTTTGTTGAATTCTCTGACTACTCCTTCTGTGACACCTGTTGTCAAAAAAAGTTGATGTTTACAATTGTTTTTGAATTGTGACCATTTGGGTGAAGCCGTTTACACCACATTTGAGTTGAGCAAGGGCATTTTGCATTTGCTATTTATGATTATGGACGTTCCAATCAGGGATTTGTTGCCTATTCCGATCATCCATGAGTGAAATAGCCCGATACCAATATAGATCAAACTTACTAACTGTAAATATTTATTTTTATTTTATGGTGAGTACTATTGACCGTTTAAAACATATCAGCACGACATTTAAACTAGTGCCTTATTCTCTTTTATTATATACAATCGTTTGATCCAAACAAAGTCAATAGTACACAACAACTCAACTAAAGCAAAAACTACCATCTACAGTATTACTCCTATAAATCCTTTGGTTTTTGCCCTCAAAGTCCTTCTGAGTTCAATGAAATATTCACCTAAATTGCAAACATTAGCGCAAACAAATAACAAAAACATGACTTCAAGGAAATAAAAATATTCACCTAATCACTCCAGTATCGACCTTATTCTTAATGGATCGATACAAACTCCTGGCTGTGATAATATAACATTTGTTATATTATCCTGTCTCTAATAGACTTAGACTTAAACTTTATTGATCCACAAGGGAAATTGTTCCACACAGTATTTCAGTTACAAGGATGGAAAGGATAATCCAGGTATAAACTCCTTACTACTAACTCCTAGCTAAGGTATAACTTCTGTTCATCTACTTGTTAATTTTCCATCAATAACTGCTTACTTCAGCTCTACGGCAATTCCTTCTACACTTCCTAAACTTCACGATGCACTTTTTTTCCTGCTGTTTCTGAGGCTGAGGTTTTTTCCATGCAAGCATATTTGTACGTGCTTTCGTAATGTAATGATGCTAGCTTTGTTAGCATTAGCAAACATGCTAACACCTTTACGAGTGTCTGTTAGTATTATTAACTTAGAATCGCATTCTTTTTGTATTGTTTCAGTTTCAGAAATTCCTCAGTAAACTCACCAACACGTCACTGTGGAGTTAGAGTCTGTCTAGGTGATTGGAGAGCTTGCATCCGCAGCTACTGGGCCCATGACGATGACTTCTGTTTTGTAGATCAGCCATTTTAATGCCGTGTTAGAGACAACAGTTAGAAACAATTAAGGTATAAAAAAACATTTGCAAAATCTTTCTGTGTAAATAACTCATTTCACAATATATATATATATCTGTGGCTAATAGTTTGGTGCGGAAAATACAGTATATGGAGAACTTTAATTTTCCTAAAGAGTAATGGGTCCGGCTTATATACTGGTGCGCTCTATAGTATAAACACACACAGGCCCCGATGTGGCCTCCTTGACGTCACTGGAATGCGCAGTTCCATTAAGTAAAAACAAAAGAAGTTGATCGGATTCCCTAAACAAACAAGGAAATTTTTACCTCTACAAAATACAAACCATGTTTCCATATGAGTTGGGAAATTAAACGGAATACAATGATTTGCAAATCCTTTTCAACCCATATTCAGTTGAATGCACTATAAAGACAAGATATTTGATGTTCAAACTCAAACTTTTATTTTTTTTGCAAATAATAATTAACTTAGAATTTCATGGCTGCAACACGTGCCAAAGAAGTTGGGAATGGGCATGTTCACCACAGTGTTACATCCCATTTTATTTTAACAACACTAAATAAACAATTTGGGAACTGAGGAAACTAATTGTTGAAGCTTTGAAAGTGGAATTCTTTACCATTCTTGCTTGATGTACAGCTTAAGTTGTTCAACAGTCCGTGGTCTAGTTGTCGTATTTTACGTTTCATAATGCGCCACACATTTTTGATGGGAGACATGTCTGGACTGCAGGCGGGCCAGGAAAGTACACGCACTCTTTTACTATGAAGCCACGCTGTTGTAACACGTGGCTTTGCATTATTTTGCTGAAATAAGCAGGGGCGTCCATGATAACGTTGCTTGGATGACAGCATATATTGCTCCAAAACCTGTATGGACCATTCAGCATCAATTGTGCTTTCACAGATGTGTAAGTTACCCATGCCTTGGGCACTAATACACTCCCATACCATCACAGATGCTGGCTTTTGAACTTTGCGCGTACAACAATCCGGATGGTTATTTTACTCTTTGTTCCGGAGGACACCACGTCCACAGTAATTTGGAAATGTGGACTCGTCAGACCACAAAACACTTTTCCACGTTGCATCACTCTATCTTAGATGAGCTCGGGCCCAGCCAAGCCGGCGGCTTTCCTAGGTGTTGTTGATAAATAAATGTTTTCGCTTTGCATAGTAGAGTTTTAACTTGCACTTACAGATGTAGCGACCAACTGTAGTTACTGACAGTGGTTTTATTAAGTGTTCCTGAGCCCATGTGGTGATATCCTTTACATACTGATGTCGGGTTTTGATGCAGTAACGCCTGAGGGATCAAAGGCCCATAATATCATCATTTACGTGCAGTGATTTCTCCAGATTCTCTGAACCTTTTGATGATTTTACGGACCTTAGATGGTAAAACCCTAAATTCCTTGCAATAGCTCGTTGAGAAATGTTGTTCTAAAACTGTTTGACAATTTGCTTACAAATTGGTGCACCTCGCCCCATCCTTGTTTGTGAATTACTTAACATTTCATGGAAGCTGCTTGTATACCCAATCATGGCACCCACCTGTTCCCAATTAGCCTGCACACCTGTGGGATGTTCCAAATAAGTGTTTGATGAGCATTCCTCAACTTAATCAGTATTTATTGCCACCTTTCCTAATTTCTTTGTCACGTGTTGCTGGCATCAAATTCTAAAGTTAATGATTATTTGCAAATAATTTTTATCAGTTTTAACATCAAATATGTTGTCTTTGTGGCATATTTAACTGAATATGGGTTGAAAATGATTTGCAAATCATTGTATTCCGTTAATATTTACATCTAACACAATTTACCAACTCATACGGAAACGGGGTTTGTAAAATAAAAGTCTGCACACCTTAAAAAGTAGCGTTTTTTTTACATGAAAATGTAATAAATTAATACAATGTATGAATGGATTTATACAGTTTAATATAATTGGGAGGATTCTAATCCATTTTTAAAGGCTGTTAAGTAAATGAGAGACAGACATCAGCATGGATCCATGTCAGCTTTATTTTTCAACTCACATGTAAGCAACCATGTATCAATGATTTGCACAGTGATGCACCGAAAAATGGTTGTGATGAAATATCCACTTCCGCTGGTGGGCTGCATCTTTCTCCACGCTCACACATAACGTAGCTCGCCCAAAGATTACGAAAAAGTCACATACAGATCGCATTCCCGTTTAGACACATTTGAAAAGACTAAATTCTAAACGTATTTGAGTTTGCGTTTATTTCGAACATACAAGCATACAACATGATACATCACAATTTCAAATTTCGAAAAGAAGTAGGAAGAAGCTGAGCTTATTTAATCCTACCCTTTTTCTTTTACATAACAGTTGCTAAAACTTTTGTTCACTTCCTGCTCTCAAAGTCTTCACAATATACTCCATAAGTAATCGCAACAAAAAAAAGAATAAATACTTTTTGAAGTAAGTTTTATTCCATACGATGAGATAAGTAAGATTATTTTGAGAATGAAAGAATGAATGAGTGAATAAATTCAGAATGTTTATCATGGTTCCTCTTTTTTGTACTTTGTAAACACTTCAAATTTAAAGAGTTTCTTGAAGTGGATGATATTAGTACATTGTTTGATTGCTTTGCTTAATCCATTCCATAATTTAATTCCACATACAGATATACTAAAGGTCTTAAGTGTTGTACGTGCATACAAATGTTTTAAATTAATTTTTTCTCTAAGATTATATTCCTCCCCTTTTTTAGAGAAGAATTGTTGTATATTACTGGGTAACAGGTTACAGTTTGCTTTGTGTAGAATTTTAGCTGTTTGCAAATTCACTATGTCGTGGAATTTTCGTATTTTTGACTCAATAAATAAAAGGTTTGTATGTTCTCTATATCCAACATTATGTATTATTCTAACTGATTTTTTTGTAACACAGTTAATGAATGAAGTGTACTTTTGTAGTTATTTCCCATATTTTTACACAATAACTCAGATATGGAAACACTAGCGAGCAGTAGAGAATATGAGGTGATTTTCTGTCTAGAACATGTTTTTCTTTATTCATTATTGACGTCTTTATTGCTACTGTATGTTGTATATTTTTTTACATGACATTTCCAGTTCAATTTATCATCAATCATTTTACCTAGAAATTTGGCTTCATTTACTCTTTCAATTTCTATTCCGTCTATTTGTATTTGTGTTTGACTTTCTCTTCTACTATTACTAAATAGCATTATTTTAGTTTAACTGAGATTCAAAGATAGTCAGTTTTTGTCAAACCGTCTTTTTAATTTGTTCATTTCTTCTGTTCTTATATGTATTATCTTCTGTGTGTTCTCTCCTGGACAAAACGCAGTTGTATCATCCGCAAATAATACCAACTTGAAACCTTTTGTAACTTTACAAGTGTCATTTATATAGAGATTGAATAATTTTGGTCCTAGTATTGATCCCTGAGGTACACCACAGGATATATTTAACGTTGTAGATGTGTGTTCGCCTAGCTTCACGGATTGTTTCCTGTTCAATAAATAACTTCTTATCCAGTTTAAGACTAACCCTCTGATGCCATATTGTTCTTATTTTTTTGATTAATTGTGTCAAATGTTTTAATTTTATCCATAAACACTGCTGACGCACATTTTTTTACTATCTATTGCATTGGTAATTTCTTCTGTAATTTCAATCAAAGCTATCAAAGTTTAAACATTAGCTCTGTATCCATATTGGTTCTCTTTGAGTATTCTAGTTTTGTTTGTGAAACTCTCTAATCTGTTAGTGAACAGTTTTTAATGATTTTAGAAAATTTTGGAAGTAAAGAAACAGGTCTATAATTTGTAAATTGGTGTTTGTCTCCAGTCCTATAAATTGGTGAAACTTTAGCTATTTTAATTTTGTTTGGAAATTTACCTGTTTGAAATGACAGGTTACTAATATACATTAATGGTCCTGAGATCTCTTCAATAACCTTTTTTTTATCAATCCCATTACAACCAGTTGAAGTCTTAGAGTTGCACTTTTTCACGATTATTACTATTTCCTCCTGTGTCACATTACTGAGGAACATAGAGTTGGGATTTTGCTCTATTGTATCATTATAGTCCTCAATTGAAACTGGATCTGCAATCCTTTATACCAATTATTGAACCTTTCAACTACTTCCTTTATGTTGTCATTATTTGTGTTTCCGTCTATGAAGTATTGGGGGTAATCCCTATTAGTGACATTTTTAATAATGCTATTGAGAATGCCCCATGTTGCTCTCATATTGTATTTGTTCCTGTCCAATAATTCACGGTAATATTCTTTTCTACATGATCGTAGTATGTCTATTAGCTTGTTTTTATACTTTTAGTAATTTTTCTCTGCCTGTGTAGTTCTTTGTTCTATAACTTTTCTATATGGTGAATTCTTCTTATTACAAGCATTTTTTTAATCCTTTTGTCATCCATGGTTGATTATTATTTATCTGTTTTCTACTGAGTTGTTTCCATGGACTATGTTCGTCATAAAGTATTATGAACTTGTTTAAGAAATGTTCATATGCTTCAACAACCTCTTTTTCATTGTACACATTGACACAATTTTGCTTTTCTAGCACAATTTTGAAAGCAATCATCCTCATTTGGACTTCCTCCTGATGGAGCCTGACTTTGATGCAGAAAGATCACATCTGAAGCACTTTGGAGCGTTTAGAAAAAAAAACTTCTTTAGATGAAAAAAAAAAAATCAGATCAGGTATCACTTGAGGGAAGAAAAAATCTGATTTGGTGTGCAATGTAAGCGAGGTCAATATTGTTTATCACTTAAAAGTACATCTCTTTATTTATTTTTTACACCAATAAAAGCTTGCTTACTTGCCAATTTTTTTTTTATTTCTATTAAAAAATTTAAGTTTACTTACTTACTAAAAAAATTTCAGTTGCTTAAACTCATAACTTTGTCAACGTATCGGATCGGGATTCGAAATCGGATTGGCTATGGAGGACAAAAGAATTGGACCAGAGGACGAAAAATGCTGTATCCCTAATATTACGAATAAAATCTTTCTAAATGCCTACTCTCAACCAGGTGACAATTGAGTATCATCACCTGATCCGTTCAGAAACTTATTTAATCAAAGTGAAGTGAAGTGAAGCAAATTATATTATATTATATATAGCTGGTGGGTAAAGTGTCTTGCCCAAGGACACAACGGCAGTGACTAGGATGGCGGAAGCAGGGATCGAACCTGGAACCCTCAAGTTGCTGGCACGGCCAGTCTACCAACCGAGCTATACCGCCTCAAACCGTTGTGAGTACAGGAAGTGACTCACACTTTGCGCATGCGTAGACTAATCATGTCTTCCGGTACTGATCATGTGGCGACAGAGCTCTTATAGTCAGCCAGCAATTAGTGAGGCAAGCTGCTAGCCAGCGATTAGGGTGCTTCTTGTCAGCTAGCGATTAGTGCACCAATTTCCAGCTAATGCTTAGCACACTATCCATCCATCCATTTTCTACCGCTTGTCCCTTACGAGGTCGCGGGGGTGCTGGAGCCTAACTCAGCTGCAGGGTACACCCTGGACAAGTTGCCACCTCATCACAGGGCCGCTTAGCAAACTAGTTTCCAGTTAGCTTCTAACAGCGCTATATGGTATTATTTGAAAAAATCTTAATATTGCACGATTAGAAGGTAACTTCAGGACCACTTTAATCTAAAACACGATCATAATTTTATATGGGAGTTATAAGTAGGGGGGTCCGTACTCTACCTCCACATCATTTTGGGTGTCCTTGGCCTGGCAAACGCTGAAAGACCCATGTTATAAAGTGTAACACTTTGCTCCGCAGGCTTATCTCTATTTTCTTCTCATTATGATTTCTTCCAATGCACGCCAGCGTGTCCAAACTTCCGCAAAACACGCCGGATGTCAGTCTGCCACTGGGCGTGGACTTGGAAATGGTACTTATCAAGGCGTGGGAAAATCCTTGCTGTTCAGTACAATTAAGGAAGAAAGGAATGTCAGTTAATATGTTGCCTAAAAATTGCAGTTGGCTTTAGTAACAGTTTTTACAGTTTAACTATGGAACAGATTATTTGCTTTTCAACTAGAACTGTCAATGTTAAGGCGATAACAGTGTGTTAACTACCGTATTTTCCGGACTATAGAGCGCACCAGTATATAAGCCGAATACAATACATTTTAGGGAAAATAAAGTTCTCCATATATTTGCCGCACCAGACTATTAGCCGCAGATATATACATTGCAAAATAAGTTATTTACACAGAAAGATTTTGTAAATGTTTATTTATATACCATAGTTGTTTGTAACTGGTGTCTGTAACACAGCAGTCAAACGGATGATCTACAAAACAGAAGTCATCGTCATGGGCCCAGTAGCTGCGGACGCAAGCTCTCCAATCAGCTAGACAGACTAACTCCACAGTGACATGTTGGTGATTTTACTAAGGAATTTGTGAAACTGAAACAATACAAAAAAAATGCGATTGTAAGTAGACACTCATAATGGTGCTAGCATGTTTGCTATCGCTAAGGCTAACAAAGCTAGCATCAATACATTACGAAAGCACGTACAAATATGCTTATATGGAATAAACCTCAGCCTCTTGCAGTTATTCTAATTAAAACCTCGATTTCGATTAATCATGCAGCCCTAAGATGCATGATTTATTACCAAAGAAGGTTGAAACATTGTTATGCAGAGATATGTGAATATCATTAAATTGTGCAACATGTAATGTACAGAATATCAGAAGAGTTTATTCAGGGAGAAATATTACAATTTACACTACTTAACACCTTTGACAATCAAACCACAATCATAATAGTCCACATTTGGTGTTATTGCCTGTAAGTGGTATCTAAACACGGTGTATAGCTCATCCTCCGCATTCAAGTGCTCCAACAGCAGGAATAAAAATAACGTATGTATTGCTACAAAATACAAACACTATAGCAAGACAGCGAAGCAACTCAGGTATTTTTTTTTTCAGTAAAGCAAACTAATTGTTCGGTCATGGTAATAAAAACATGACAATTATCTGTCAAGGGTACACTCTTTAATGATGACAATTTATATCTACTATTTCCTATGAGAAAAGTGGATTCTGAATCCATACAAATGAGAAGGACTTGGATTGTATGATATACTAGCCCAGGGGCACATATAGACAAATTGAAAAACACCAGAGGCTACATTGATATTTTTTGTGCAATAAATACATTTAAACTATCCAATATAGCTTATAAGCTTTTCTATTATATGTAACAAGGCAAATAATTAGTATAATATATAAAAAAGCAACACATCTTATTAATAATGAATTAATTTTCAAAATATGCAGAGCATCTACAAACAATGAACTGCATTTCAAAAGCGGCCCCCAAGCAGCACTAGACTATACCGTATGAAACATTTTAATCAGGCACTGAGACGCGCTCCTATGTTCCGAGCAAGCGGCAGCTGTGTTTGTGTCTCTCTGGCTCAGAATGACCCGCAGGTCAAATCACTTCCAACGAACCACAACACACCTCCTGCCATCATGTACACCGCTACCAGCCCACCAGAGGACACCATGTATACTCCCGTATACGAAAGTATTGTCCGATCATTACCTTATAAAATTCGAGGTTGAGACGCATGTTCGTCAAACTAATAATAATAATAACTGCTATAGCAGCCGCAACATTAATACGGCCACAACGACAACTCTTGCTGACCTACTGCCCTCGGTAATGGCACCATTCCCAAAGTATGTGGGCTCTATTGATAACCTCACTAACAACTTTGACGATACCCTGCGCGAAACCATTGATAACATAGCACCGCTAAAGTTAAAAAAGGCTCCAAAAAAGCGCACCCCGTGGTTTACAGAAGAAACTAGAGCTCAGAAATTATTATGTAGAAAGCTGGAACGCAAATGGCGCACGACTAAACTTGAGGTGCACCATCAAGCATGGAGTGATGGTTTAATAACTTATAAACGCATGCTTACCTTAGCTAAAGCTAAATATTACTCAAATCTCATCCACCGCAATAAAAACGATCCTAAATTTTTGTTTAGTACGGTAGCATCGCTAACCCAACAAGGGACCCCTTCCAGTAGCTCAACCCACTCAGCTGATGACTTTATGCAATTCTTTAGTAAGAAAATTGAAGTCATTAGAAAGGAGATTAAAGACAATGCGTCCCAGCTACAACGGGGTTCTATTAACACTGATACGATGGTATATACGGCGGATACTGCCCTCCAAAATAGTTTCTCTCGTTTTGAGGAAATAACATTAGAGGAATTGTTACAACGTGTAAATGGAATAAAACAGACAACATGCTTACTTGACCCTCTTCCTGGGAAACTGATCAAGGAGCTCTTTGTATTATTAGGTCCATCAGTGCTAAATATTATAAACTTATCACTCTCCTCGGGCACTGTTCCCCTAGCATTCAAAAAAGCGGTTATTCATCCTCTTCTTAAAAGACCTAACCTCGGTCCTGACCTCATGGTAAACTACCGACCACCTTCCCTTTATTTCAAAAATCCTTGAAAAAATTGTTGCGGAGCAGTTAAATGAACACTTAGCGTCTAACAATCTATGTGAAACCTTTCAATCCGGTTTCAGAGCTAATCACTCCACGGAGACAGCCCTCGCAAAAATGACTAATGATCTATTGCTAACGATGGATTCTGATGCGTCATCTATGTTGCTGCTCCTTGATCTTAGCGCTGCTTTCGATACCGTCGATCATAATATTTTATTAGAACGTATCAAAACACGAATTGGTATGTCAGACTTAGCCCTGTCTTGGTTTAACTCTTATCTTACTGATAGGATGCAGTGTGTCTCCCATAACAATGTGACCTCGGACTACGTTAAGGTAACGTGTGGAGTTCCCCAGGGTTCGGTCCTTGGCCCTGCACTCTTCAGCATCTACATGCTGCCGCTAGGTGACATCATACGCAAATACGGTGTTAGCTTTCACTGTTATGCTGATGACACCCAACTCTACATGCCCCTAAAGCTGACCAACACGCCGGATTGTAGTCAGCTGGAGGCGTGTCTTAATGAAATTAAACAATGGATGTCCGCTAACTTTTTGCAACAACGCCAAAAAAACAGAAAGGCTGATTATCGGTCCTGCTAGACACCGAACTCTATTTAATAATACAACTCTAACATTTGACAACCAAACAATTAAACAAGGCGACACGGTAAAGAATCTGGGTATTATCTTCGACCCAACTCTCTCCTTAGAGGCACACATTAAAAGCGTTACTAAAACGGCCTTCTTTCATCTCCGTAATATCGCTAAAATTCGCTCCATTCTGTCCACTAAAGACGCTGAGATCATTATCCATGCGTTTGTTACGTCTCGCCTCGACTACTGTAACGTATTATTTTCGGGTCTCCCCATGTCTAGCATTAAAAGATTACAGTTGGTACAAAATGCGGCTGCTAGACTTTTGACAAGAACAAGAAAGTTTGATCACATTACACCTGTACTGGCTCACCTGCACTGGCTTCCTGTGCACTTAAGATGTGACTTTAAGGTTTTACTACTTACGTATAAAATACTACATGGTCTAGCTCCATCCTATCTTGCCGATTGTATTGTACCATATGTCCCGGCAAGAAATCTGCGTTCAAAGGACTCCGGCTTGTTAGTGATTCCCAAAGCCCAAAAAAAGTCTGCAGGCTATAGAGCGTTTTCCGTTCGGGCTCCAGTACTCTGGAATGCCCTCCCGGTAACAGTTCGAGATGCCACCTCAGTAGAAGCATTTAAGTCTCACCTTAAAACTCATTTGTATACTCTAGCCTTTAAATAGACTCCCTTTTTAGACCAGTTGATCTGCTGTTTCTTTTCTTTTTCTTCTATGTCCCACTCTACCCTGTGGAGGGGGTCCGGTCCGATCCAGTGGCCATGTACTGCTTGCCTGTGTATCGGCTGGGGACATCTCTGCGCTGCTGATCCGCCTCCGCTTGGGATGGTTTCCTGCTGGCTCCGCTGTGAACGGGACTCTCGCTGCTGTGTTGGATCCGCTTTGGACTGGACTCTCGCGACTGTGTTGGATCCATTGTGGATTGAACTTTCACAGTATCATGTTAGACCCGCTCGACATCCATTGCTTTCCTCCTCTCTAAGGTTCTCATAGTCATTATTGTCACCGACGTCCCACTGGGTCATTATTGTCACCGATGTCCCACTGGGTGTGAGTTTTCCTTGCCCTTATGTGGGCCTACCGAGGATGTCGTGGTGGTTTGTGCAGCCCTTTGAGACACTAGTGATTTAGGGCTATATAAGTAAACATTGATTGATTGATTGATTGATGTGTTTCTTACAACAGCTTGTCCTTCTACAATCACCACAAACAACTTGTGCTTGAGTGTCTTCAAAATAGTCTCCAGGAGCGGCGAGAACACAAATGTGCTTTGATCAACGATAACTTTTTGCAGACGTTGCTATTGGCCACCTGCATTCATCATAGGGCTGGGCAATATGGCCTTTTTTTAATATTGCGATATTTTTAGGCCATATCGCGATATACGATATATATCTCAATATTTTGCCGCAGCCTTGAATGAACACTTGATACATATCACAGCGGTATGATGATTCTATGTGTCTACAATAAAACATTGTTGCTCATCCTGCATTAATATAAGCTCATTTAAACTTTCATGCAGAGAAGGAAATCACAACCAAGTCAACTTGCCAAAAATGTATTTATTAAAAGTTATTAGCAGGTGACTTTTCAAATGATGCTACATATTAGAAGTAATGCTACTTTTGGTAGCATTGCTTGTGCCCCACACTTGACAAATTAAAGTTGTCTATTCGACATCTTCCCGCTTGAAGCCGAACCACCGCCAGACGATGGACCCCCTGCTGTTTTTCTTGGGAATTAATTCTTCCTTCATTTGTTACCAGATTCGCACCGTCTTTCTCTAGTATTACCCCTCGCAACACTCCGCTAGCATCACAGCTAACGTTAGCCACGCTGCTACCTGTCTGCTCCGTGAGGGCGTATACGTATGTGACGTATGACGTGACAGTATGTGACGTGTGTAAGTTTGTGCTCTTGGTGTCTGTGACAGGGAGACACAAGGAGTGGGAAGAGCTTGTAGTGTAATGCCCGCTGCTAAAAACAACTGCGTGAGAACGTATACTCGAATATTACGATCTAATCATTTTCTATATCGCACAGAGAGAAACTCGTGATATATCGCGTATATCGATATATCGCCCATCCCTAATTCATCATGATGTGACAAGTCTCCTTCTCTGAGCTGTTACTCACCATTGAGGTAAGGAATTTTACAGTTTTTTACGGAATGAGACACCCAAAATGTAAATTAAAATAAAGTAAGTGGGATTTACTATATTAACTACGAACAATAAAACAATGAATATTAACAACATATGAACATCGCTCCTCTTTTACTTCTCAGACCAGCTCCTTCACAGACATTGTTTACAATCAAGCAAAACACAACAAACATGGCAGAGAATATGAATGCAAAGTGTGATATATTATCACTTTTATGCAGAACTTTGGTGTAAAAATCTGCTTCTGCATCTGTTTTTGACAGACGTGTTTCAGGCTGGCCGCGCTAAAAACAAACCCCGCTCACTCTGGTCTGTTCCTAGTCTGAGCTGCTGTGACGTAGATTACCGTAATTACTCGTATGACACCTAAAAGCGCAGATTTCAACCATTGAAATACTTTCAGTATGTGTTTTTTGGTCCCTTTTTTTCCCAGGAACACAAATACCAAAAGTCACAATGTCCGATAGAGTTCTAAAAACGTTATGACAGACCACCCCAAAAAAACGGAATGGAATTTTACATTTTTGTACTGAATAAGACACCCAAAACATAAATTAAAATAATGAAAGTGGGATTTACTATATTAACTATGAACAAGAAAACACTGAATATTAAAGGCCTACTGAAACCCACTACTACCCAGCACGCAGTCTGATAGTTTATATATCAATGATGAAATGTTAACATTGCAACACATGCCAATACGGCCTTTTTAGTTTACTAAATTGCAATTTTAAATTTCCCGGGAGTTTCGTTTTGAAAACGTTGTGTAATGATGACGTGTACGCAAGATGTCACAGGTTTTTAGAAAGTATGAGCGCTGCGCACACACACAGCTAAAAGTCGCCTGCTTTAACCGCATAATTAAACAGTATTTTGGAGATCTGTGTTGCTGAATCTTTTGCAATTTGTTCAATTAATATTGGAGAAGTCCCAGTAGAAAGATGCAGTTGGGAAACTTTAGCCTTTAGCCACACAAACACATGGTGATTCCTTGTTTAAAATTCCTAGAGGTGAAACTTTACTATGGATCAGAGCGCGGTCAAGCGTACATGAATCACGACGGAATATCAACCAGCAGGTTTCGGTGAAAAAATTCTGGTTAAAAAGTCGCTTCTTACCGGAGAAAAGCTGAGCTTGTGCAGTCCATAGCTGCCGTCGACTCCCCTGAGACATTGGCGTCAACACACCCGTGGAGACACCCCTCTGACTATCAGGTAATATTAAACTCACTAAAACACTAGCAACACAATAGAAAGCTAAGGGATTTCCCAGAATCCGTCCCAATGCAATCGCGTTTTTGTTTTTTTTCTAGTCCGTCGCTATCAATATCCTTAAACACGAATCTTTCATCCTCGCTCAAATTAATGGGGAAATTGTCGTTTTCTCGGTCCGAATAGCTCTTTTTGTTGGAGGCTCCCATTAAAATCAATGTGAATATGTGAGGAGCCCCCACACTTGTGACGTCATCGTCTGCGACTTCCGGTAGAGGCAGGGCTTTTGTCTTAGCACCGAAAGTTGCGAACTTATCGTGGATGTTCTCTACTAAATCCTTTCAGCAAAAATATAGCAATATCGCAAAATCATCAAGTATGACACATAGAATGGACCTGCTATCCCCGTTTGAATAGGAAAATCTAAATTCAGTAGGCCTTTAACAACATATGAACGTTGTTCCTCTTTTACTTCTCAGACCAGCTCCTCGATAGACATTGTTTATAATCAATCAAAACACAACAATGTAAAAAACAGCAAAATATGAGTGCAAAGTTTAATAAACACCTACAATTTGATATATTGTCACTTTTATGCAGAACTTTGCTTCTGCATCTGTTTCTGTCACACACGTTTCAGGCTGGCTGCTCTGAAAAAAAACTCCGCCCACTCTGGTTTGTTCCTAGTCTAAGCTGCTGTGACATAGATTACTGTAATAACTTGTATAACCCCCAAAAGTGCAGATTTCATCCATTGAAATACTTTCTATGGTTCAAGACTTACGGTCATTTAAAAACAGCACTGCAAATCATAATGCTGGCTACAGTTTTGATGTTAAAGGTCTAAAAAGCACCCATCCATCCATTTTCTACCGCTTATTCCCTTTCGGGGTGGCGGGGGGCGCTGGCGCCTATCTCAGCTACAATTGGGCGGAAGGCAGGGTACACCCTGGACAAGTCGCCACCTCATCGCAGGGCCAACACAGATAGACAGACAACATTCACACTCACATTCACACACTAGGGCCAATTTAGTGTTGGCAATTAACCTATCCCCAGGTGCATGTCTTTGGAGGTGGGAGGAAGCCGGAGTACCCGGAAGGAACCCACGCATTCACGGGGAGAACATGCAAACTCCACACAGAAAGATCCCGAGCCTGGATTTGAACCCAGGACTGCAGGAACTTCGTATTGTGAGGCAGACGCACTAACCCCTCTGCCACCGTGAAGCCGAGCAGGGCAAATATTTTGACTCGGGGACCACATTGAGAGAAAAAAATGTGTCTGGGGGCCAAGGTCTATGCGTGTATAAATTATATACACACATTTAGCTGTTAAAATCTGCTGTACAATATGTGTTTTGGTCCCTTTTTTTCAGGAACACGAATACCAAAAGTCACAATGTCGAATAGAGTTCTAAAAACGTTATGACAGAACACCTAAAAAACGGAATGGAATTTTACATATTCTCACTGGATATATTAAAATAAAGAAAGTTGGAATTAAAATATTAACTATGAACAATAAAACACTGAATATTAACAACATATGAACGTCACTTCTCTTTTACTTCTCAGACCAGCTACTCGATAGACATCGTTTACAATCGAGCAAAACACAACAAAAATGGTCGCAAAATATGAATGCAAAGTGTAATAAACACCCACAATATGATATATTATCACTTGTGGACAGAAGGTTGCTGTAAAAATCTGTTTCTGCATCTGTTTGGGCTGGCCGCTCTGAGAACAAAACTCGCCCTCTCTTGTTTGTTCCTCATCTGAGCTGCTGTGACGTAGATTACTGTAATAACTTGTATAACACCCAAAAGTGCAGATTTCATCCATTGAAATACTTTTCATAGTTCAAAACTTACGGTAATTTAAAAACAGCACTGCACATCATAATGGTGGCTACAGTTTTGATGTTTAAGATCTAAAAAGCAGAGATAGGCAAATATTTTGACTCGTGGGGCCAAGTTGAGAGAAAAAAAATGTGTCTGGGGGCCAAGGTCTATGCGTGTATAAATTATATATACACATTTAGCTGTTAAAATCAGCTGTACAATATGTGTTTGGGTCCTTTTTTTTTCAGGAACACGAATACCAAAAGTCGCAATGTTGAATAGAGTTCTAAAAACGGTATGACAGACACCTAAAAAAACGGAATTGAATTTTACAGATTCTCACTGAATATATTAAAATAAAGAAAGTCTGAATTACGATATTAACTAGGAACAATAAAACACTGAATATTAACAACATATGAACATCGCTCCTCTTTTACTTCTCAGACCAGCTACTCGATAGACATCGTTTACAATCAAGCAAAAGACAACAAAAATGACAGCAAAATATGAATGCAAAGTGTGATAAACACCCACAATATGATATATTATCACTTGTTGGCAGAACTTTGCTGTAAAAATCTGCTTCTGCATCTGTTTGGGCTGGCCGCTCTGAAAACAAAACCAGCCCTCTCTGGTTCGTTCCTCGCCTGAGCTGCTGTGACTTAGATTACCGTAATAACTTTTATAACACTCAAAAGCGCAAATTTCAACCATTGAAATGCTTTCCATAGTTCAAGACTTACTGGCAGCTCAGTTATCAGAATTTTACTGTAAAAAGCAGTTTTCTATTAACAGGAAAACATATTTATTTTACAATAAAATTTCGCTGAGTTGCCAGTTTTTACCTACAAAAATTGTGGTACTGTTTTTCCTATTTACATTAATATGCTGTAAACTGAGCCTGTAGTTTTTTACCTTCCACACCACAGATTGTTTTGTTTTTTTACATTGTATGTAAAATGAATATAATAATCACATGCATAGGAAATTATGCAATAATATATTTCACTGTTCGAAGCAGCCTTCTGAGGACAAATATAAGTATGATGTGGCCCTCAATGAAAACGAGTTTGACACCCCTGGTGGGGATGGAGTATATAAATACACATATTAGTGTAATATTGTGATATTTATTTACTGTGTAATGTACAAGGTACGTCAAAATGAAAATAATCAGGTGTCCTAATCAGTTGCCTCGGCCACGGGTGTATAAAATCAAGCACTTAGGCATGGAAACTGTTGCTACAAACATTTGTGGAAGAATGGGCCGTTTTTAAGAGCTCAGTGATTTCCAGCGTGGAACGGTCATTGGATGCCACCTGTGCAACAAATCCAGTCGTGAAATTTCCTCGCTCCCAAATATTCCAAAGTCAGCTGTCGGCTTAATTATAAGAAAATGAAAGCGTTTGGGAACAACTGCAACTCAGCCACCAAGTGGTAGGCCACGTAAGTTGACAGAGAGGGGTCAGCGGATGCTGAAGCGCATAGTGCAAAGAGGTCGTCGACTTTCTGCACAGTCAGTTGCTAGAGAGCTCCGAACTTCATGTGACCATCCAATTAGCCCATGTACAGTACGCAGATCGCTTCATGGAATGGGGTTCCATGGCCGAGCAACTGCATCTAAACCAGGCCTGGGCAATTATTTTACTCTGGGGGCTAGATTTAGATAAAGTGTGAAAAAGTGTGTCTGGGGGCCGCTATATCTATTTTTAGGAACACCAATACAAAACCTCACAATAATGATTGAAAGCTAAAAACGTTATGACAGAGCGGCTTAAAAAACGGAGTGGAATTTGAAATTTTTTTACTGAATGAGACACCCAGAACATACATGAAAATAAAGAATGTGGGATTTACAATATTAACTATGAACGATAAAACACTGAATATTGACAACATATTTTACAATCAACCGAAACATAACCAAAATGCAACAAGCATAAGAAATATGAACACGAAGGGTAAAAAAAAAAACTACCAACAATCTGAGATATGTCATAGTGACCAAAGTAACTAATTGGATGACCATTGTAACTAATTAGATGACCATAGTAACTAGTATATCATGCATATTCTAAGGATTGAATGACTTAGTATAGTTCAAGACCTACGGTCATTAGAAAACGTCACTGCACATCATAATGGCAGCTACATCTTCCATCTTAAACATCCAAAACAATTATTTGGGAATGTCCGGCGGGCCAGATTGAAAAGCTAAATGGGCCGCATGCGGCCACCGGGCCTTAATCTGCCCAGGTCTGATCTAAGCCATACATCACCAAGTCCAGTGGCGTTAGGCACATCGCCACTGGACTCTAGAGCAGGGGAGACACGTTCTCTGGAGTGATGTATCACGCTTTTCCATCTGGCAATCTGATGGACGAGTCTGGGTTTGGAGGTTGCCAGGAGAATAGTATATTTCGGACTGCATTGTGCCGAGTGTGAAATTTGGTGGAGGAGGACTTATGGTGTGGTGTTGTTTTTCAGGAGTTGGGCTTGGCCCCTTAGTTCCAGTGAAAGGTACTTTGAATGCTCCAGTATACCAAAAAGTTTTGGACAATTCCATGCTCCCAACCTTGTTGGAACCGTTTGGAGCAGGTCCCTTCCTCTTCAACATGACTGTGTACCAGTGCACAAAGCAAGGTCCATAAAGACATGGATGACTGAGTCTGGTGTGGATGAACTTGACTGGCCAGAACAGACTCCTGACCCGAACCCGATAGTACACCTTTGGGATGAATTAGAACGGAGACTAAGAGCCAGGCCTTCTCGACCTAACCGATGCGCTTTTGTAAGAAAGGTGGAAAACTCCTATAGACACCCTCTCCAAACTTGTGAGCAGCCTTCCCAGAAGAGATGAAGCTGAAATAGATGGAAAAGATGGACCGACATAGTCGTGAACCCTATGGGTTAGGAATGGGATGGCACTTCAAGTTCATATGCGAGTCAAGGGAGGTGGTATATTTAGGAGTGTATGGAAACAATGTGGGCTTCACGGTGAAAGAGGGGTTAGTGTGTCTGCCTCACAATACGAAGGTCCTGCAGTCCTGGGTTCAATCCCAGGCTCGGGATCTTTCTGTGTGGAGTTTGCATGTTCTCCCCGTGAATGTGTGGGTTCCCTCCGGGTACTCCGGCTTTCTCCCACTTCCAAAGACATGCACCAGTGGATAGGTTGATTGGCAACACTAAATTGGCCCTAGTGTGTGAATGTGAGTGTGAATGTTGTCTATCTGTGTTGGCCCTGCGATGAGGTGACGACTTGTCCAGGGTGTACACCGCCTTCCGCCCGATTGTAGCTGGGATAGGCGCCAGCGCCCCTCGCGACCCCAAAAGGGAATAAGCGGTAGAAAATGGATGGATGGAAACAATGTAAACATGAACCCAACCCACCCCACCACAAGGGGGCCTTGATGATGGTCCAGGTGAGGAAGTACAACCCCCCATCTTCCACGCCTCCCAGGAATGTTTATTATCCCCAGCACTAATCACGGGAGCCTGCTGACAAACCCAACAGTCTGCTCAGCGTCATCCCCAATCTTGCCCACACCTTTAATCCCCCTCCGGGTGACAACGAACGACGCCAGTCGGCGGTCAAGGAGCGTCAACATGGCCGCGGTCGAACCACCTTGCCCGGAAGTGACCACTTCACAAAGCCTGGGTGACGGGCCCAACTTCGAGTCAAAAATGTGTGGAAGTATAGTTTAGTCGGTGCTTCACGGTGAAAGAGGGGTTAGTGCGTCTGCCTCACAATACGAAGGTCCTGCAGTCCTGGGTTCAATCCCAGGCTCTGGATCTTTCTGTGTGGAGTTTGCTTGTTCTCCCCGTGAATGCGTGGGTTCCCTCCGGGTGCTCCGGCTTCCTCCCACTTCCAAAGACATGCACCTGGGGATAGGTTGATTGGCAACACTAAAAAAAAAAATGGCTCTAGTGTGTGAATGTTGTCTGCCCGATTGTGGCTGAGATAGGCACCAGCGCCCCCCGCGACCCTAAAAGGGAATAAGCGGTAGGAAATGGATGGATGGAGTAGAGTTTAGTCTGGGGCTACTTTGTCGTCAATGACTCTGGCTGCCGCAGCTGCAGTTATTTCAGGAAGCGTCTCGTCTGCGTAAACGTACAATTAACCGGCTGCTCGGAAGATCAACCTGTAACTCCTTCGAGTGACATAAAGCGATGTCTTACCGGAAATGAGTAACTTTAAGAGAGCGGGCTCGCTAGCGGCTAACGTTAGCATGAGCTAGCACGTCAACGGGAAGGGAACAGCAGAGAGCTCCAACTGAAGTTACCAACGGAACAACACAAAAAAAGCCCACACTCACCACACGAATCCCCAAGTGAAGCGACTCGGGCGCCGCAGAGACCGAGGAGGAGCCCCGGGTCACTTTAAAAGGGTGGAAGCGGACTGAGTGAGCGTACTAAACAGCCCCAAGTCTCACTTTGCCGACGCCATGTTGGAACAGTCGGGGAGGGGGTTGGGGGGGGGGGGGGGGGGCGACATCCGGGAATCTGCGAGCCGTTGCTACGGCAACCAAGGGGGTCAATGTGGAGGGCAGTGAGTGAGGTAACACACTATCGCAGTGGTTCTCAAATGGGGGTACGCGTACCCCGGGGAGGGGGTGGGGGGGGGGGGGGGGGAAGTTGAAGGTATGCCAAGGAGTACTTGAGATTTTTAAAAAATATTCTAAAAATAGCAACAATTCAAAAATATTTTTTAAATATTCAACAAAATATGAATGTAAGTTCATAAAATGTGAAAATAATACAACAATGCAATATTCAGTGTTGACAGCTAGATTTTTTGGACATGTTCCATAAATATTGATGTTAAAGATTTCTTTTTTTTGTGAAGAAATGTTTAGAATTAAGTTCATGAATCCAGATGGATCTCTATTACAATCCCCAAAGAGGGCACTTTAAGTTGATGATTACTTCTATGTGTAGAAATCTTTATTTATAATTGAATCACTTGTTTATTTTTCACCAACATTTGAGTTATTTTTATATATTTTTTTCCAAATAGTTAAAAAAAGACCACTACAAATGAGCAATATTTTGCACTGATATACAATTGAATAAATCAGGAACTGATGACATAGTGCTGTATTTTACTTCTTTATCTCTTTTTTCAACCAAAAATGCTTTGCTCTGATTAGGGGGTACTTGAATAAAAAAAAAATGTTCACAGGGGGTACGTCACTGAAAAAAAGTTGAGAACCACTGTTTGACTATCATGTTGTTTTGTTGTGTTGAAACTTGTTTGATCACAATTTGACTTAATTTTGTCATGGGGCGGCATGGCGTAGTGGGTAGAGCGGCCGTGCCAGAAACCTGAGGGTTGAAGGTTCGCTTCCCACCTATAAACATCCAAATCGCTGCCGTTGTGTCCTTGGGCAGGACACTTCACCCTTGCCCCCGGTGCCGCTCACACTGGTGAATGAATGATGAATGAATGAATGGTGGTGGTCGGAGGGGCCGTAGGCGCAAACTGGCAGCCACGCTTCCGTCAGTCTACCCCAGGGCAGCTGTGGCTACTGATGTAGCTTACCACCACCAGGTATGAATGAATGATGGGTTCCCACTTCACTGTGAGCACTTTGAGTATCTGACAATAGAAAAGCGTGATATAAATCTAATCCATTATTATTATTATTATTATTATACATCGTTTTTTTTTTTTCAATTTCCACATTTCAAACAACCTTCTAGTCCATGCCTGGGCAATTATTTTGACTCAGGCCCAAATTTAGAGAAAAAAAATGTGTTTGGGGGCAGGTATATCTATTTTTAGGAACACTAATACAAAACCTCTCAATAATGTCTGATTGAATGCTAAAAACGTTATGACAGACCGCCTTAAAATACGTAATGGAATTTCAAATGTTTCTATGAGGGTGGAAACACGGAATATTGACAACACATTAACGTCACACCCCCTTTTAATCGACATATTTTACAATAGGGGTAGGGAACCTATGACTCTAGAGGCAGATGTGGCTCTTTTGATGACTGCACCTGGCTCTCAGATAAATCTTAACTGACATTGCTTAACACGGTAAGTAATGAATAATTCCGCTTGAAATCACAATGTCAAAAATAACGTTCAAAATATGAAACAATCTCATGCATTTTAATCCATCCATCCGGTTTCTACCGCACCTATTCAAGAAGTTGCATTAATGGTAAGAAGTATTTTATTTATTGTTGGTTAGCTTCAGAATAAAAATGTTATTAAAAAGAACAAGAGACTTATTATACTCAAAAAATGTTGGTCTTACTTAAAAATTCACATGTTATTAAAAAGAACAAGAGACTTATTATACTCAAAAAATGCTGGTCTTACTTAAAAATTCACACATTTAGTTGTATTCAGTCTTAAAAAAAATATCATATGGCTCTCACGAAAATACTTTTTTAAAATATTTGGCTTGTATGGCTCTCTCTGTCAAAAAGGTTCTCGACCCCTGTTTTACAATCAAGTGAAACGCATCAAAAATGCAAAAAACTGTGAAACATGAACGCCAAGGGTACAAAATAAACCCACCTAAAATCTGGTTATCGCTGAATGTCCCCCAAGGATCAATAAAGTACTTTATATTTTATCATATTTTATTATATATATCACTAAGCTTTAGAACTTTGTTGGGAAAATATCCTTCTGCGTCTGTGGAAACGCTTCCCGCCCACACTGCTTGGTGGCTGGTCTGAGTTGCTGTGACGTAGATGAACATAGTAACTAATTAGATGACCATAATACCTAATTAGATGACCACAGCATCTAATTAGATGACCATAGTAACTAGTATATCATGCTCAAGCGCAGATTCCAAGCATTGAAATACTTTGTATAGTTGAAGACTTACGGTCATTAGAAAACATCACTGCACATCATAATGGCAGCTACACTTTCCATCTTAAAGATCTAAAAAAAATATTTGGTAATGTCCGGCGAGCCGGATTTAAAAGCTCAACGGGCCGAATGTGGCCCCCGGGCCTTACTTTGCCCAGGTCTGTTCTAGTCCTACTTTCAAAAAATATATTGTATTCTTTTTAATTGGAGTTTGTCTCTTTAAGGGTGTTTTTTAACATGAAGGATAAGTTTTGTGGTGTTAGATTACGAGATACAAAGATACACGCTTGCTCGGTTCTGGTCATGTTGCAACATGTGCCTTATGTAAAAAGAGGGATGCGAGAGCAGAGATGGATGAACGAATGAATGCTGCAAGGCGCGGGGGCCAGATCTCGCCTGCCACATCATTTTATGTGGCCCTCAAAAGCCTGGAAATAACATGTCAAAAAAGTACTTCATCTTTCTTAAAAAATATGTTTATTCTTTCCATTTTGACAGAAAAAAATACATGCAACCGCATATTTTTTTTAACTTAAATATCTTCTGAATGCAACAGACGCATTATCATTCAAGATATTGTTATGTTGAAATAGAAACAAAAAATTGTATCTACATGTTTATTTTTCAAAGCAAGTCATCTATCAAATTGTATACTGTAAAAATGACATATTTTATGGTAAAATTGTGAAATTTGCTGGTGCATTTCGTTTTGAGTGGGAAAAAAACTAACGCTGTTTAAGGGACGGCGTGGCGCAGTGGTAGAGTGGCTGTGCGCAACCTGAGGGTCCCTGGTTCAAATCCCACCTCGTTACGTCCATTGTGTCCTGAGCAAGACACTTCACCCTTGCTCCTGATGGGTGCTGGTTGGCGCCTTGCATGGCAGCTCCCTCCATCAGTGTGTGAATGGGTAAATGTGGAAGTAGTGTCAAAGCGCTTTGAGTACCTTGAAGGTAGAAAAGCGCTATACAAGTACAAACCATTTATCATTTAAGATAAAATTCTGGCAAAATTTCATTTTTTACTTTAAGACTGTGGTACAGTTTTGCTATTTACAGAATTGTACTGTAAAATCAACACTTGGGGAAAAACTGGCAGCTCAGTTGCCTGAATTTTACTGTAAAATCACTTTTCTATTAACAGGGGAAAAAAAGTAAATTTTACAGTAAAATTGCGCAAAATGAGTTGCCAGTTTTTACCTAAAAAATCTGCGGTACTGTTTGTCTATTTACAGTAATATGCTGTAAATAAACACCATAAACTGAGATTACAGTTTTTCACCTTTACTCCACAGAGTTGTTTTTTTTACATTGTATGTCAAATAAATGTAATAATCACATGCATAGGAAAATAATGTAGTATCTTTCACTGTTCCAAGCAGCCCTCTGAGGACAAACATAAGTATGATGTGGCCCTCAATGAAAAGGAGTTTGACACTCCTAGTGTAGATGGAGTATATAAATACACATATCAGTTTAATATTGTGATATTTATTTACTGTGTAACGTACAAGGTAAATGTGTATCTACAACAGCTAAAAAAACTTTTGGCACTTAAATTTTGATATTTTATATGTTAATATTGTCAATCAATCAATCAATGTTTATTTATATAGCCCCAAATCACAAATGTCTCAAAGGACTGCACAAATCATTACGACTACAACATCCTCGGAAGAACCCACAAAAGGGCAAGGAAAACTCACACCCAGTGGGCAGGGAGAATTCACATTCAGTGGGACGCCAGCGACAATGCTGACTATGAGAAACCTTGGAGAGGACCTCAGATGTGGGCAACCCCCCCCCTCTAGGGGACCGAAAGCAATGGATGTCGAGCGGGTCCAACATGATACTGCGAAAGTTCAATCCACAGTGGCTCCAAGACAGCAGCGAGAGTCCCGTCCACAGGAAACCATCTCGAGCGGATCAGCAGCGTAGAGATGTCCCCAACCGATACAGGCGAGCGGTCCATCCTGGGTCCCGACGAGCGGTCCATCCTGGGTCTCGACTCTGGACAGCCAGTACTTCATCCATGGTCATCGGACCGGACCCCCTCCACAAGGGAGGGGGGGACATAGGAGAAAGAAAAGAAGCGGCAGATCAACTGGTCTAAAAAGGAGGTCTATTTAAAGGCTAGAGTATACAGATGAGTTTTAAGATGAGACTTAAATGCTTCTACTGAGGTAGCATCTCGAACTGTTACCGGGAGGGCATTCCAGAGTACTGGAGCCCGAACGGAAAACGCTCTATAGCCCGCAGACTTTTTTTGAGCTCTAGGAATCACTAATAAGCCGGAGTCTTTTGAACGCAGATTTCTTGCCGGGACATACGGTACAATACAATCGGCAAGATAGGCTGGAGCTAGACCGTGTAGTATTTTATACGTAAGTAGTAAAACCTTAAAGTCACATCTTAAGTGCACAGGAAGCCAGTGCAGGTGAGCCAGTACAGGCGTAATATGATCAAACTTTCTTGTTCTTGTCAAAAGTCTAGCAGCCGCATTTTGTACCAACTGTAATCTTTTAATGCTAGACATTGGGAGACCCGAAAATAATACGTTACAGTAATCGAGACGAGACGTAACAAACGCATGGATAATGATCTCGGCGTCTTTAGTGGACAAAATGGAGCGAATTTTAGCGATATTACGGAGATGAAAGAAGGCCGTTTTAGTAACGCTTTTAATGTGTGCCTCAAAGGAGAGAGTTGGGTCGAAGATAATACCCAGATTTTTTACAGAGTCACCTTGTTTTATTATTTGGTTGTCAAATGTTAAAGTTGTATTATTAAATAGAGGTCGGTGTCTAGCAGGACCGATAATCAGCATTTCCGTTTTTTTGGCATTAAGTTGCAAAAAGTTAGCGGACATCCATTGTTTAATTTCATTAAGACATGCTTCCAACTGACTACAGTCCGGCGTGTTGGTCAGCTTTAGGGGCATGTAAAGTTGGGTGTCATCAGCATAACAGTGAAAGCTAATACCGTATTTGCGTATGACGTCACCTAGCGGCAGCATGTAGATGCTGAAGAGTACAGGGCCAAGGACCGAACCCTGGGGAACTCCACATGTTACCTTAACATAGTCCGAGGTCACACTGTTATAGGAGACGCACTGCATCCTATCAGTAAGATAAGAGTTAAACCATGACAGGGCTGAGTCTGAAATACCAATTCGTATTTTGATACGCTCTAATAAAATATTATGATCGACGGTATCGAAAGCAGCGCTAAGATCGAGGAGCAGCAACATAGATGACGCATCAGAGTCCATCGTTAGCAATAGATCATTAGTCAGTTTTGCGAGGGCTGTCTCAGTCGAGTGATTTGCCCTGAAACCGGATTGAAAGGTTTCACATAGATTGTTAAACGCTAAGTGCTCATTTAGCTGCTCTGCAACAATTTTTTCGAGGATTTTCGAAATAAAGGGAAGGTGAGACACCGGTCGGTAGTTTACCATGAGGTCTGGATCGAGGTTAGGTCTTTTAAGGAGAGGATGAATAGGATGAAATTGTGAGTTTGTTTGTTTTGAATTTGTCTTAATTTTAACAACCTGCCAAGGGACAGGAGATGGAAATTAGCCATTGTATATAATCTCACATATTTACTAGTCAAATGTTCATTAATATGTATTGGCCCCTTTTAAATACACAAAAAATCCAAAATGCCAAATGTTTTTGCAAATCCTCAATGTCCTTTTTTTATTTTTGTGTCTGGGCTTTATTTAGGAAGAGACAAGTGTCGTGAAATGTTAATCTGATGTACAATACCACCCTCTACTGTTCAAAATCTTTACTGCACTTTTTCAGGTGCCTGTGAAAAACTACAATTTTATTTTTCTCATTGTTTAATTAAGAAGGTAACTTTACGTGTTTACCTTACAGTCATATAAAGTTAAAGTTAAGGTACCAATGATAGTCACACACACACTAGATGTGGCATAATTTGTCCTCTGCATTTGACCCATCACCCTTGATCACCCCCTGGGAAGTGAGGGGAGCAGTGAGCAGCAGCGATGACCTGCCAAGGAATCCTTTATGGTGATTTAACCCCAAATTCAACCCTTGATGCTGAGTGCCAAGCAGGGAGGTAATGGGTCCCATTTTTACAGTCTTTGGTATGACTCGGCCGGGGTTTGAACTCACAACCTACCGATCTCAGGGTGGACACTCTAACCACAAGGCCACTGAGCATGCTACCGTTAGCTTGCTAGCCTGCTAACTTTTTGAGCTAGTTTTGCAACCGTTTACCCCAGAGTCATATAACTTGATACGTGATACTTGGAAACTGTTAGCATGCAAACAATAAACTGCTAACTTTTTTTGTGTGCAAAATGTACTCTTTTTTCCTCTGATTCCCCATCTATACACCTCAGAGTCATATAACTTGGTATGTGACACAAGTTAACTATTACCATGCTCACGTTAGCGTGCTAGAATGCTAACATTAGCATGCTAACATTTTCAGCTAGTTTTGCTACAGTTTACCCCAGTTGCATTGTACTTGGTAGGTGACACTTATTTTTAGCATGCAAATGTCAGCATGCCATCTAGTTAACTTAAACATGATAACTTTTCCCATCTACTTTTACACTGTTTTCTCTATTTCTGAAGCCATACACCTTACAGCTGTGTTAATTGACATGTGAGACATGCTAACTGTCAGCATGCCACCGTTAGCACATTTGCTGAGTGTTAGCATTTTAATGTTTACATGCTAACGTTTTAGGCTGGCTCAGTAGCTCATTTTGTACAGTTACACCTAAAACTGATGGATTCGGACACTCGGTACTGCAGCTCCCGGCGACCCCCGGCCAGAGGTCCAGTGCACAGATAGCAGGCCCATCAACATTTCTGCAGGAATTTTCTAGTAAAACATATTCTATACATGAACTAATACAAACATGTCTTAATTTTGCAATGCATTTATTTAAAAAAATCTTTATGTATATTATCTTGAATATTTAGTTGTTTTACTTTTGTGAAATGCATACACCTGTATGTGAAGCATTGAGGGACACATTGTGCCTGCTGTATGAATCCAGGTGTAATACTGCATAAAAGAGGTGTTAATTTAACAAATTGCGATTGCACAATTATACTGAAAGCTGTTTCTTTAGACCAGGGGTGTCAAACATACGGCCCGAGGGCCGGTACAGGCCCCCGAACAGGTTTTATCCACGGGATGAGTTTGCTATGTATAAAAAATAACCTGATATTTTTAAAAGTAAGAAACTGCTGTTCTAAATGTGTCCACTGGATGTCGCAACAGCAATTCTTTGTGATACATATGTACAAAATAAACCACATGTTAGTACTTTGGTTCTCAACCTTTTTTCAGTGATGTACCCCCTGTGAACAATTTTTTAATTCAGGTACCCCCTAATCAGAGCAAAGCATTTTTGGTTGAAAAAAAGAGATACAAAAGTGAAATACAGCACTATGTCATCAGTTTCTGATTTATTAATTTGTATAACAAAATATGAGCAAAATATTGCTCATTTGTAGTGGTCTTTCTTGAACTATTTGGAAAAAAAGATGTATAAGTAACTAAAAACTTGTTGAAAAATAAACAAGTGATTCAATTATAAATAAAGATTTCTACACATAGAAGTAATCATCAACTTAAAGTGACCTCTTTGGGGATTGTAATAAAGATCCATCTGGATTCATGAACTTAATTCTAAACATTTTTTCACAAAAGAAGAATATTTTAAACATAAACAATATTTATGGAACATGTCCACAAAAAATCTAGCTGTTAACACTGAATATTGCATTGTTGCATTTCTTTTCACAGTTTATGAACTTACATTGATATTTTGTTGAAGTATTATTCAATAAATATATTTTTAAAGGATTTTTGAATTGTTGCTATTTTTAGAATAATTAAAAAAATAGTCTCATGTACCCCTTGGAATACCTTCAAGTACCCCCAGGGGTACGCGTACTCCCATATGAGAACCACTGTGTTAGTACATCAGTCGAGGAAAATAGTCAAACTACATAAATAACATACTGTAATTGGATTTTGATATTTTTTTTTTTATCTTGATAGATTGAAAATCAACACTAAAGAGTTGACTGATGGTGAAGAAGGAGCTGAGCCGGAAGGCAAAGCTCTCAATTTAGCGGTCGATCTATGTTCCCATCCTCACCTATGGTCATGAGCTTTGGGTCATGACAGAAAGGATAAGATCACGATTACAAGCGGCCGAAATTAGTTTTCTCCGCCGGGTGGCAGGGCTCTCGCTTAGAGATAGGGTGAGAAGCTCTGCCATCCGGGAGGAACTCAAAGTAAAGCCGCTGCTCCTTCACATCGAGAGGAGCCAGAGGAGGTGATTGGGCATCAGGTCAGGATGCCACCCGAACGCCTCCCTAGGGAGGTGTTTAGGGCACGGTAGGAGGCCATGGGGAAGACCCAGGACACGTTGGGAAGACTACGTCTCCCGGCTGGCCTGGGAACGCCTCGGGATCCCCCAGGAAGAGCTAGACGAAGTGGCTGGGGAGAGGAAAGTCTGGGCTTATCTGCTTAGGCTGCATCCCCCGCTACCCGACCTCGGGTAAGCGGAAGAAGATGGATGGATGGAGTTGACTGATGAACATTATCACCTAATTTATTCAGAAAATATAAACAATAAATAAATAAATAACTTAGATTTATATCGCACTTTTCTAAACACTCAAAGCGCTCACAGAGAAGTGGGACTCAACATTCATTCACACCTGGTGGTGGTAAGCTCCATCAGTAGCCACAGCTGCCCTGGGGTAGACTGACGGAAGCGTGGAAAATAGAGTATAATGACAAATAGAGTATATATACTATTAACCGCAACAGGTAATTGTAAAAATAAAAATTAAAAAAATATTATGTGTACAGTTTCAGAATGTACTTGTTCAATTTTTAAACAAAGAAAACAATTTGAAGTTGTCTTCATTTTTAAGTTATTTTGCCGTGATTTGACCAGTCTGGCCCACTTGAGAGTAGATTTTTCTCCATGTGGCCCCGTTCAAAAATGAGTTTGACACCCCTGATTTGGACAGTTATATGGTTGAGTTGCATTAAGTAAAAACAAAAAGAGAACATCACACACACTGGAATAAATGCATAGTTTATCATTATAATCATTGCAGTCCTACAGCAACAAAAGTCACTTTGAGGACAGGAAGTGAGCTGGACATTACAAAGGTTTGCATTGAAGCTCAAATGTGACTCTAAAAAGATACTAGGGAGATTTGATAGGATATCATGTGTGTGTGTCTCTTTACAGCAAGACCGTAAGCTACATCTTCTGCTACATTTGAAGATACCTGAATAGTACAACAGCACCCTGCTGTGAAAGAAGGGAACAAGGCAGATCACATGTCGTCAGAGTGAGACATCTCTGTAAAGACAAGCTAAGGGGTTCTTCTCCAAGCATTCTTAAAGGGGAGAGAACTGGTGAAAGTCCATGGAGGTGTTCCTATAAAGTTGAATGGAAAAGTGGTTCTTAACCTAGGTTCGATCGAACCCTAGGGGTTCGGTGAGTCGGCTTTAAGGGTTTGGCGGAGGTCAAAACACACCCGACTCATCGTATGATTACAAACTTCACCCTATCGGCGTATTACGGATACGGCAACAGCTGAATGATTTGCAGGTTTGTAATTTGTTGTGAGTTTATGCACTGTGTTGGTTTTGTTTGAACAAATGTTCATGCACGGTTCATTTTGTGTACTAGTAAAAACAACATGGTAACACTTTAGTATGGGGAACATATTTTCCATTAATTAGTTGCTTTTATCATGCAAATTAGTAACATAATGGCTCTTAACTAGACATGATTAAGTACTTGTTAATCCCTTATTCGGCATGGCCTTGTTATAACCCTATCCCTCTAACCCTGACCCTAACCCTAACCAAATTACTCTAAATTAAGTCTTTATTACTTAGAATATGTTCCCCTAATGTCCAAATAACTCTAAATTAAGTATTTGTTCCTTAGAATATGTTCCCCTAGTGTTCTAATAACTTTAAATTAAGACTTTGTTACTTAGATCAGTGGTCCCCAACCACCGGGCTGTGGACCAGTACCGGGCAGCAGAATATTTTTTTATTAATTTTAGTATTTTTTTATAAAAAAAAAAAAGAAATTGTTATTAAATCAACATAAAAAACACAAGATACACTTCCAATTAGTGCACCAACCCAAAAAAACTCCCTTTTTCATGACAAAAAATTGTTTTTTAAAAAATATTACCCCCCCCCCCCCAATTATCAAACTTTGACCGGTCCTTAGCTACAAAAAGGTTGGGGACCCCTGACTTAGATTATGTTCCCCATACTAAAGTGTTACCAAAAACATATAACTTTGTCTTGAATTTGAAAAAAAAAAAACATTTTATTTTTCACTAAGAAGGGTTCGGTGAATGCGCATATGAAACTGGTGGGGTTCGGACGGTACCTCCAACAAGGTTAAGAACCACTGAACTAGAATAATGCTTTTGATGGTCATGCCTGAGGGGGTCCATGGAGGTCCTTCAAGGACAAATTCAGGAGAGGGTCCAGCTGGTGCATCCCCTCTTTAGTCCGCCCAGCAGCATCCCGAACAAACTCCGGACGTCCCCCTCCTCCTCCATCCGTCCATCACTTACCACCACGGCGCGCTCATCCAAATTAGGGCGCGCAGTCGGTGCGGTTAGGCGCTGCGGTGCTGGTGGCGTTGTTCGGGGAGTTTGGCTTCCAGAAGAAGACGTAATAAATAACCAGGACGAAGGCGGTCACGGACACGAAGAGGAAGTAAACGATGGCCATAGCCACTTTTACCCAAATCTTGCCGGACATGTTGACGTGTTTGGCCCGAAGCTCTCCCGGGTAGCTCGGCCTCCTCTTGGGGTCCCCGTTCAGCTTGTCCACCGTCACTCTCGCGCCCCCGTCCGCTCCTTTCATCTTGTGATTAGCGCCGATTTCACCTGCAGTGTGTCCTCCGTGGAGCGGCGAGGGATCATCTGAGGTGGCGCAGCACGGAGCCCACTGACTCCCGTCGCTGTGTGCTCCGTCCGGGGGCTCAGCTGCTCCGAGTCGGCCAGGCTCCGGTCCTGCTTGCTGCGTCCGGAGCACACCGCGTCCTCTGTGCACACCGGGAGGACTGAACTCAAGGAGGCTCTCATCGGCCGACTAGAGGACGGCTGTCAAGCTCCACGCGGCGTTGGAAGTCATTTCCGGGATGCGTTTCAAAATAAAAGCAACGCAAAAACGTATGGAGTAAATTCAAAATTACATTAGAACAGGGCTGTCAAACTCATTTTAGATAGGCCACATGGAGAAAAATCTAGTCCATAGTGGGCTGGACTGGTAAAATCACGGCACAATAATTTAGAAATAAAGATAACTTCAGATTATTTTCTTTGTTTGAAAATAGAGCAAGCACATTCTGAAATAGGACATTCATTGATTGAAACTTTTATTAGTAGATTGCACAGTTCAGTACATATTCTGTACAATTGACCACTAAATGGTAACACCCGAAAAGGGTTTTCAACTTGTTTAAATCGGGGTCCACATTAATCAATTCATGGTAAATCAAATCATGTTTCTTTTTACATTTACATGTTGAGGTTATTAATAAGTATTTTATCTTTGTTTATTTTCTGAAGAAATTCATCAGTCAATTTATTAGTGTTAATTTTCAATCCATCAAGATTAAAAAATATATCAAAATCAAATTACAGTATGTTATTTACGTAGTTTGATCATTTTCCTCTACTGATGTACTAACGCAGTGGTTCTTAACCTTTATGGAGACCCCGAACCCTACCAGTTTCATATGCGCATTCACCGAACCCTTCTTCGTGAAAAATAAAATGTTTTTTGTTTTAAATTCAAGAAAGTCATGTTTTGTTACTGGTGCACAAAATAAACCGTGCATGAACACTTTGTTCGAAGAACAAAACCAACACAGTGCATGAACTCAACAAATTACACACTTTACCATGAAATGATTAACGTGGACCCCGTCTTAAACAAGCTGAAAACGTATTTGGGTGTTACCATTTAGTGGTCAATTGAATGGAATACGTACAGAACTGTGTAAACTACTGTTTCATATAATGTATTCTCTTCCTTTGCAATCTGCTAGTAAAAGTTTAAATCGATCAAACAACCTGCAAATCAGATGGGAAATTAGAGGGAACATTGTTTGGGGGTATCCATAATACGCTGATAGGGAGAAGTTTTTATTTACACGATAACTCAAATGTGTTATTACCTCCGTGGCGGAGGCTCCGCCGAACCCGACTTACCGAACCCCTAGGGTTCGATCAAACCCAAGTTAAGAAGCACTGTGCTAACATCAGGTGATTTATTTTTTACCTAAGTAGAATCATCTACAAAGAATTGCTATTGCGACATCCAGTGGACACATTTAGAACAGCTGTTCCTTTCAGTGTGGTGTCCCCATTTCTGCGGTCCTCTCCAAGGTTCCACATTGCATCCCATTGGGTTGAGTTTTTTCTTGCTCTGATGTGGGATCTTGAGCAGAGGATGTTTTTGTGGCTTGTGCAGCCCTTTAAAAAAACTTGTGGTTTAGGGCTATATAAATAAACTTTGATTGATTGATTAAAAATAGAAATCAAATACAGTACTTATGGATATAAAAAGTATAAATACAATAAGAATAAAAATTATGACATAGTACAAATGTGAATGTGTGTATGTTTAAAGTACTTCAGATAACAGAAAAATAAGTGTATTAAAATACAATTAAATACAAAGATATACTTAATATATATTTTTCAATTAAAAAAGTAAATCTAAATGCTGCTGCCTCCTTTGACTATCTGCATGTGCATAAAAAACACCTCAGAACTGCAAATCTTTTCTCTTTGTTCACTTAAATAAGCAGTTCAAACGACATCTCTATTACTTTCAATTACACTGAACCACAAACAGTTCTATTTTGGAGGCCAACAAAGACATGAGACTTAATGTTACTTAGCCAAAATTTAGTATATCAAATGAAATAAAAAAACATCGAAATGATGCAAGTCAATTAAATAACTTTTACCAATAAATCCATGTTTTATAATTAATGGTTGATTTTGAGACTTGCTGCCAGTTCATTAAAATTAAATTGAGTGATTAGTAATAAAGATTATAGGACATCATGGAGGACTTGTTGTAAAACTGCTCTAAATTGCAGTTGTAAGACATTAAAATGCTGTTAAATTGGCTTTAAAAAAATGCCGTCAATGCCGAAGAGACAACAAACTCTTATTTTGAAGAGACAGTGGCGTCATCTGCGGTTCATCTTTTAGTCTTCTCTGGCAAACTTGATGCAGGATGGCAAAAGGAGGGGCTGAAAGTGCGCAACATCCAGCGATTGGGTCATAGTTTGAGGCAGAATGTCCCGCAGCAGCAGATGTTAGGGCGCAGTGCTGGGCCGAGGCAGCTTTTTATCCTCCAGCGCACTCTAATGTGCACAGCAACACAACAGCACAGCAGGTGTAAATTTAAAAAACCTGTCTTGCACTGATGAGTCACAGGCTTTTAATGAGTCCTCCACCTTCCTGTCCTACAAGGTCAAAGTCTTCCGCAAGCAGCGTCTTTAAACATGCATACACTTATCTGTTCTACAACCAACATTACAAAAAATTTATTCAGGACCAAAAAACACAAATTCTTTCCCTGACAAAGGTATTTTATTCACTGCATGATTTGCAATTTAAGTCTCGGGGTGCAAACAAAAAAAATCGATTCACATTAGAGTCGTGATTCTTATTCAACTGGATTCTAAATCAATTCATAATTTTAAAAAATGGAATAAAAAAACAGTCATAATTTTTTTTTTTTTAGGCCATCTCCATGCAACCATAAGGAGCTTTTCTAACCTGTTTTGAAAAATGTTTCATGATAATATGGTACCAAATAATACATTTTGTGAATCGAGTTGACTCCATGCAACCATAAGGAGCTTTTCTAACCTGTTTTGAAAAATGTTTCATGATAATATGGTACCAAATAATACATTTTGTGAATCGAGTTGAAGGGAGAATAGTGTTAAATCAAGAATAGATTCTAAATCGAATCGTGAATCCAGGAATCCTCACATGCCCAGATCCTGATTACATTTTAAATGTCCATTGTTGCGATCCCGCATATAGAAAGTTTAGGAAAAATGTCCCAGTTTTGTGCAACACTTGCTGTTTTTCTTGCTTTGACCGGTGAATGCAAAAAATGGAAACTTGAAACTTTCGCACACAGTGTGAATTGCCGTGATGTGTGAACTGATAAGCATTGCACCAGCAAGATCAACTAACCTGAGCTCATTGACAGACAAACATTGCTTATAGTTGATCGTTTTGTGTATTATCTACTGACGGAGACTAAAATCTGATAAAAACCGTAAACAAGATCATGTAAATTTGAGTGTCACTCACTGCAGACTGGGCAGCCTTGTGATTGGTTCGTCTGATAGAGCCAGGGGGCGTGGTCACAGGTTGTATGGTCGGCTGATTCCAGCAGCTCGGCTTTATTTGTAAATTTGCGAAATCTTTTACCTTGTCTGCTCGGGTGGGCAGCAAGTATGAGACGTGACGCAGCAGGGTGCTCGAGGAGGCGCCCAACTCCTGCAGACAGACGGGTGACGGTTGAGCATGGCTGCCCCGAGGCTCTGTCCCTCCCTCGTCTTTTGTTGGCGAGTGTATGACATCACTCTGGCGACGTCGTCATCTTCAGGAGCGAGCAAACGTCGCTGGCAGCTTCAGCCTGTTAATGAAGAGTCAACATTTAACCATTGGTTTACGTATATTCATTTACTTGTGGCAGGTAAAACTTAGCCATCCAGGCTTGTTGATTTTAATGGACTGCAAATGTAGCTTGTACCGGAGAAGAAGAAGACAGGACGAAATAGGAACCCTAGAAGAAATATTTAACTTTATCCAGGGACACTTGCAGATTGTTGAAATGAGTAAGTACATTTTGAGACCCTGGGGTTCAAGTTCATCCAAAGCACGAAACAACAAGAATTGCCGGCAGTGGGGTCATCAAGCTTGGACTTAGACTGGCTGTGTTTGGTGTAGGGATGGGTGATATGGCAAAAAAGAAAAAAAATCACAAGTATTTTTTTCATATCATCTGATCACGATTAATATCACAAACATTTTTTAAAAATTAAAGCGGATTCTCCCGTGCAGGATTTTAGCGAGTACCATTGCATCCCTACTTTTTACTAGTGCGGTATCCTGTAGCACACATTTCCGCAAAGTTTTATATAAATATATGCTAACAGCTGCAACTGTCATTTTGTTCATATCTATGATTGTGTTTAATAGAGGTGCTACAATACAAGTAACCCACGCCCAATCTGTACCCCGGTTTTAGGGCCACAGTTTTGCTGCTTTTTCGATACGTCATGGGCGGGCGGGTAAAGAGAACAACTTTTTTGTCCCTCAAAAGATGCTGTTTAAATTTCTATAAATTCCCTCTCCAAGTTATTTTTGTTTTTGTGTTTGTCATCACAAGCTTCATTCTGCTGAATACCATAAGACTTCTATTTCATGTTAACATTTACTAAACAACACTTTCAAATGGTAAAATTATTATTTGTATTGTTTGATTACTTGTATACATCCTCACTCCACAATGTCAGACATCTGGAGGGAGGATGCGGTCTCAGCCTCTGTAAGAGTGTCAGCTTCTCTTGTGCCTTGCTAGCTAACAAGTAAAAAGTTGTGTGAAACAGATTAAAATATAATTTTAGCCAAAGTCAGCCAGCTAAACTTTGTCTACATCAATTCAAGGACAGTGGGGCAAAAAAGTATTTAGTCAGCCAACGATTGTGCAAGTTTTCCCACTTAAAATGATGACACAGGTCTGTAATTTTCATCATAGGTACACTTCAACTGTGAGAGACAGAATGAGAAAAAAAATCCAGGAATTCACATTGTAGGAATTTTAAAGAATGTATTTGTAAATTATGGTGGAAAATAAGTATTTGGTCAATAACGAAAATTAAACTCCATACCTTGTAATATAACCTTTGTTGGCAATAACAGAGGTCAAACGATTACTTTAGGTCTTTATCAGGTTTGCACACACAGTAGCTGGTATTTTGGCCCATTCCTCTATGCAGATCTTCTCGAGAGCAGTGAAGTTTTGGGGCTGTCGCCGAGCAACACAGACTTTCAACTCCCTCCAAAGATTTTCTATGGGGTTGAGGTGTGGAGACTGGCTAGGCCACTCCAGGACTTTCAAATGCTTCTTACGGAACCGCTCCTTCGTTGCCCGGGCGGTGTGTTTGGGATCAATGTCATGCTGGAAGACCCACCCACGTTTCATCTTCAAAGCTCTCACTGATGGAAGGAGGTTTTGGTTCAAAATCTCACGATACATGCCCTCATTCATTCTTTCCTTAACATGGATCAGTCGTCCTGTCCCCTTAGCAGAAAAATAGCCCCAAAGCATGATGTTTCCACCCCAATGCTTCACAGTAGGTATGGAGTTCTTGGGATGCAACTCAGTATTCTTCTTCCTCCAAACACAACGAGTTGAGTTTATACCAAAAAGTTCTATTTTGGTTTCATTTGACCACATGACATTCTCCCAATCTTCTGCTGTATCATCCATGTGCTCTCTGGCAAACTTCAGACGGGCCTGGACATGCACTGGCTTAAGCAGGAGGACACGTCTGGCACTGCAGAATTTGATTCCCTGTCTGCGTGGTGTGTTACTGATGGTAACCTTTGTTACTGTGGTCATAGCTCTCTGCAGGAGGTCATTCACCAGGTCCCCCCGTGTGGTTCTTGGATTTTTGCTCCCCGTTCTCATGATCATTTTGACTCCACGGGATGAGATCTTGCGTGGAGCCCCAGATCGAGGGAGATTATCAGTGGTCTTGTATGTCTTCCATTTTCTGATAATTTCTCAAACAGTTGATTTTTTCACACCAAGCTGCTTGCCTATTGTAGATTCACTCTTTCCGGTCTGGTGCAGGTCTACAATTCTTTTCCTGGTGTCCTTCGACAGCTCTTTGGTCTTGGCCATAATGGAGTTTGGAGTCTGACTGTTTGTCTTTTATACAGATAACGAGTTCAAACATGTTCCATTAATACAGGTAACGAGTGGAGGACAGAAGAGCTTCTTAAAGAAGAAGTTGCAGGTCTGTGAGAGCCAGAGATCTTCCTTGTTTGAAGTGACCAAATACTTATTTTCCACCAAAATTTACAAATAAATTCTTTAAAATTCCTACAATGTGAATTCCTGGAATTTCTTTTTCAAATTCTGTCTCTCACAGTTGAAGTGTACCTATGAAGAAAATTACAGACCTCTGTCATCATTTTAAGTGGGAGAACTTGCACAATCGGTGGCTGACTAAATACTTTTTTGCCCCGCTGTACTTTTTAAAGCAGCGTCAATTTGCAATACCGTAAAAAAGGCACCGCACGCACGAGCTAAATAGCCAACATTTTAAGCATTAATCAAATACATAATTCTACACATTGAGTCTAATAAAGTGCTAAAACTGCCAAAAGTTAATCAATCGTCAATACACCAGTGTGCAAATTTAAAACTTCACAAAATGCTTTTCTTTTAGTTACATTTTGTGTTTCATTTTCATTGCAGCTATTTTTAAATATTTTTTAAATAGACAAACGAGGTAAATTTTTTTTTTTTTAGCACTTTGCCTTTCCTTTTTTTTTAATTTATAAAATTGAATAGTCATTTAAATTTTTCTAACAGCTGAACGAGCTGCCCAGTTACAGTGTAAATAAATATTTATAAATTAGTCATCTTTGTTTTCTGTAAGCACATGCCTAAAAAACTTTAGCAGCATTTAGAAGTCGATTGGAAAATTAAAGCTATTAAATATGTGTATGCTTTATTATGTAATTAGTTGACTTAAGATGTAGTTGACTAATTGACTATCAAAATAATCACATTAATAATTTGAAGTACTGTAAAATATTGTGTCCCAACAAATGTTTAATGCTTGTTATAGAAACAAAATGTTTTCATCCACAAACTAAAAAATTTTTTGAACCAAAACTGTCCGCGGAGTTTTTTTAGTACATGTTATATCATAAGGGTATAAATGAGGAGATACGTTTATTTTACCGGTCGGGACCAATAGAGCAGTTCAGTCGCAAAGACATTCTGTGCCTGCCTGCGAGTCTTCATTCAGGGCAGGATTACTGGTGAGCTAGAGAAGACAGTGACACTTAAGTCTGTCACTGAATTCGGTGCTCCTTTTAAATGTTGTGCTTCAACTTCTATGCTAGTGTTGGTCTTATTTCTTTATTATGTTCTTCTGGGCTGCACTTCCAGCTGTGTAAGGGAAAGAGACACAAGGCTGATTGGACGTTCATTACGTTGTGACAAGCATGACTTTTGCGACGGTAGACAAGGACGGCCGTACGGAGGGAGGAACGCACGCAAGCACAGGATCACGGTCAATAAAGGCGGATTGTTCCGTGCAGGATTAAACCAAGCACCGTTGCTTCCCTACTGTTTACTACTGCGGTAACTTCTAACCACAGGGCTTCTTAACATTTTGGACATTGACCCAAATCTTTGGTGGTTCCGCGGCCCACTCAAATAATAACACTGAATTAGTCATTTTACTCATGATTTTAATGATATTTAGTAATTATATTTGACCTGCTTACAGTTTACAACCTTGTCAAACGATATGAAAGCATGTGTTAATGACAAAGATTATTATCAAGGCGGAGGTCAGGCTGATTACAAAAATATATAGTAATCAAACACTTAACAAAAAGGGACTCAAAAAAAAAAAAAAATTAATGTACATACAATTACGCAGTTCTAAAATAAATAAATATTCAAATATGTTTCTTATATAAACTGTTAACAAAATGTAAGTGCAATTGAAAATACAGGGTTACCACTTCAGTCATAATGTTGCGCTTAAAAAAATTTCTGACTTTAGCTTTGTTTGTTTAACATTGTCATAGGTTGATTGGCAACACTAAATTGGCCCTAGTGTTTGAATGTGAGTATGAATGTTGCCTGTCTGCCTGTGTTGGCCCAGTGATGAGGTGGTGACTTGTCCTGGGTGTACCCCACCTGCCACCCGAATGCAGCTGAGATAGGCTCCAGCACCCCACGCGACCCCAAAAGGGATAAGCGGTAAAAAATGTATGGATGGATATGTAACTGCCACAAGTGGTGGAAGAGTATATTACAACTGAGTAATACTGCGACCATTCGGCCAACAGCTGAGAAAACAATTTTTTTTGGCGGCCAAAAATTGGTCAAGAAACACTGCTCTAAAAGACATTTTCACCTTGTTTGATCGGGGTAAAAATGCTAACAGTTGATCACCCTGATCAAACAAAAATTAATCACAATTATATAATCGCCCAGCCTTAGTTTGGTGTTTTGCACGCTATGTCTTCATGTGGACATGAGGAGCATCAAGAGACCTAATCAGATCAGACTTCAGCACTTGATCTCCATCATTCTTCCAGCAGCTCGTTTCCTGTCAAAAACCTAATTGCGCCTCTAATCTCTATGGTTTCCCGCACACTCCCTGCTCGACCCCACCCTGACACCAGCTCACGAGCTGGTGAGGCCATGTGACCCATGCTTTTTAGCGCTACCACAGCACACTTTGACACATCGGTACCATTTCCATCAATCAATGACTTAATGGTTAGCTTTTAATGTGGAAGTGGAAGCAACGCTTCTTGCTGTGACAGATTGTCAACTCAGCCATTAGCCAAAGTGACGCCACCACAGCTACAAGCTGAGTGCTAGTTGCGGTCGCTAAATGAGCAGAGCTGAAAAACAGATCATGTGACAATTGACCACCTTGAGCGACTTTACTCTGTCACTTTTTTTTAGAAGAAAACGTGACCAGAACGGGAACGACGGCGTCACCTTGGCGATATGAGACCTCCATCAGGCCACGTCTCTGCACACGTCTTGAAGAATACGGACACACTTTAATTCTGTGTTTTGTTTAACCATAGGGCCGAGGCCCATTGTCGGTTGGTGCTAGCGGGTGTATAATATAGCCAAGAGTCATGGATGCATTGGAATTCTGGGTAATTCTTATGTTGCGTTTATAATGTGTTACAGAGCCAATGTTCTCCAGAAATGTGCTTGTTATTCTCGTTTGGTTAGGGTTCAAAGAGTGTGGCGCATATTAGTAAGAGTGTTAAAATTGTTTTATATCACAACCATTAGTGTGATCAGTATGGCTGTGGAACAAGACCCCTGGTTTACACACAGTAAAAGCAAATAAGTCTCCTCCGCCATCTTGAAAATGACGGCAGGAGAAGAGTCACTCGTGACGTCACAAATTTGACCCAGCGGTAAAAGTAAGCATGCGCTAATAAATTTGGGGAGCGAGTTATACCCGACAGTAATTCAAGGCAGGCACATATTACATGTCCGGCGGCTATTCAAGGAAATACGGTAATGGGTTTCACTATGTAAAGTGCTTTGAGTCACGAGAGAAAACCATTATATAAATATAATTTACTTCACTTTCATTTTATTGACAGTTTCGTTGATATATATTGTTATTTATTATCAATTTATTTAGAATTTATTTAATTTAGAACTGCATAATTGTATGTAAATATATTTTTCATCAGTTTTTTTGAGTCCCTTCTTTTTCAGTGTAATTGATTACTTATTTTTGTGATCAACCTGCCCCTAAGCCTTGCTATTAATATTTGTGATTAACAATTTCCCTCATATCAGTTGACAATATTAAACTGTAAGTAGGTTAGATATAATTATTGAATAAGATTAAAATTAGGAGTAAAATTACTAATTCATTGTTAATATTTGAGTGGGCCCCGGGGTCAAAAGGTTAAGAAACCCTGTTTTAATGGACTCAATCAACAAGGTTTGATGAGTTATTTTTAATTCACAATGACATGTTGGACAATTGTATGTTTCCAATTTTATGGGAACACTTTTGAAAAGTAAATTTTCTGTTCCCAGTGCACAAGTCAAGGTCTGTGAAGACATGCTTGGACGAGTTTGGTGCAGAAGAACAGATCCAACATCAGTGACCAAGGTCCTCTATACTTTTGCCTGCCTCGCATAAACAAAAAACATGGCAGCCATGAAGAGTATCAAAGTGTCATTCATCAGTGGCAAACCTGAGGTTGGCTGTTTGGAGGACATCTCTGATGTTGCTGCGGCGTCGGTGACACCAATATCGGTCGCATCATCGTCTTCATCTCCCGCTTCGGTGATGCTGGGCTGGGTCACCAGGACGGCGAGCGGCGTTGGCGGATCGCCAGCTTTGTCTGCCATTAGACGTCAAACTCAGACTGTTGTCACTTTACCGCGACAACTCTTTCGCCAGCCAGGACTGAACAGACTAGTTCACAGGTGTCAAGCTCAAAGCTCGGGGGCCAAATCTGGGCCGCCACCTCATTTTTACAGGGCTCACAAAAGCCTGGAAATAATATGCGTCAATAAAGTACTTTATCTTTTGTTACTAAGTGTATGATGCAATTCCTTTTTTTTGGGGAGTTTATTTCAGACATTGATCACATCTCATGCTCACAATTACACAACTCAACATGTCTGAGATGGAGTAGGAAGAAGCAGAGCTTTGATAATACTACACCTTCTACGTGTCACAGCAATACAAATAAATATGAATGCAAGATATTTAAAAAAAAATGTGTTATCAAAAACCCTAAATATCTGCTTGTCAACTTGACTTTCGATTTCAAAGCAAATTATCCACCAATTTTCTGGTAAGAAAATATAGTAATCGGATAGACAACTGTGTCATAGCATTATGAAGCGATTACAGTAATAATCCCTTGTTTATCGCTGTTGACTGGTTCCCGACATGACCACGATAAGTGAATTTCTGTAAAGTAGGCATCCTTAATTATAAGTATAATATTTCCATAGCTAGAGCATACAAATGTTTACTCCCTTTTTTCCGCATTATGAAGTGTGAAGTGAAGTGAAGTGAAGTATATTTATATAGCGCTTTTCACTAGTGACTCAAAGCGCTTTACATAGTGAAACCCAATATCTAAATTACATTTAAACCAGTGTGGGTGGCACTGGGAGCAGGTGGGTAAAGTGTCTTGCCCAAGGACACAACGGCAGTGACTAGGATGGCGGAAGCGGGAATCGAACTTGCAACCCTCAGGTTGCTGGCACGGCCGCTCTACCAACCGAGCTAAACTGCTCCTATGAGAGCCTTTAGACATGAATTAACACCCTTTAGTCACTTTTACACTCTTTAATCCAATCATCAGTGTCGTAACTGATCTGATTGGTTTGGTCTCATCCAGTGGCCAATAACACTAAAATAATGATATTTTAGTTAATTTGGCCATTTTTATGGTTGAAAATGCTTGATATAGGGCAAAAATATGCTTAAAAAACAAAACTACAAAAATTTGTAATGTGGTGAAACCGCGATATTTGAAGTGTGATGTGGCAATAGACAACTGTACACATTTACATTCATATATATTCATAGTGGTCCTCTGGTGGGCAGCCGTAACTGTGATGTGGCCCTCAATAAAAAAAAGTTTGACACCCATGGACTAGTACATTGGGTTAGGACTTGGGGTCTTTACCTTGTGAGTCGGTGGCGGGCGGATCCTGACTGTCTTCGCTGACCTCCAAGGGGACGGGGTCAGACACCTCTGATGGCGTGAGGTCAGACGATGGCGGCTTGTTCTGGGATTCTGCAGGTGTGTACTCTGGTTCGGACACAGTGACTTGGACTTCAGCCTTTTCTGGAGTGGCTTGATACTCTGTGTTAGTAGAGAGGAGAGGGGCAGGGCACATTTTTAAAATACATGCTCGAAAAGATGTTGATACTAGTGATGCGCTGATCAATCAGCCACCGAACAGTATCGTACCATTTTCGTGAAAACCGTATGTGATCGCCACTGCCGATTAGTGCTTTTGAATGTCGATCACAAACGCTGAACCCCTCTGACAGACTCTTCTGATTTTTGGTCAGCTAGCAGCCAACTGTATTATATCCATACACATTGTGGAGCCCTTACTCTAAATTAATAACCTTCACCTCTATTGCGGCAAATAAACTGCATTTCTTAGTATCTAACGTATCATGATCATGTACATTATCACTGAAGGACGAGGCTAAACATGTCAAGCACTGAGTGAGCAAGGCCGGCTATACAGTATGCTAGCTACTAAACTAGCTTCAAATAAGAGCTTAGTAAAGTTTGAGGAGTGAGTTGCAGCAGAAAGTAAGCATTTACTAACAAGAAATTAACAAGTGGATTAACAAGAGTATATAGAGAGGATAATATTACGATAACTCTTGTTGGTAAGTCGGCCAGGAGTACGCTACACTAAAGGAGAGCCCATCCATTAATAAATCGGTGATGTCTAGGAGTACAATAATTGAGCAGTAGATATATTTATATTTCTAAATTTGAAGTACATCTATCTGTGATCGGCAAGTATGCCTTCAGGAAAATAGGTATCGATCCAAGATTGTTTAAAACAGGGAATCGATCGATTTGATCTATTCTATAAAAAGGAACACATTGGATTTAAAAACTACATACTCCATACGAAGTTTAAGACTTCTAAAAATTAGGACTTTAAACGTCAAGTCTATTTTTCCCCGTCGGTGACGTAATCAAAACGAACTTAGCGGATAGCTGCGGTGGCTGAGAAAGGTCCAAACAAACGCAACTCGCCACACAACATAATTACTACACTAACTATATTTATATTGTAGATTGTCACTGAAAGCATCAAAACTATGAATGAACACGTGAAGTTATGTACTTAAACAAGGTGAAATAACTGAATGGCAACACTAAATTGGCCCTAGTGTGTGATTGTGAGTGTGAATGTTGTCTATCTGTGTTGGCCCTGTGATGAGGTAGCGACTTGTCCAGGGTGTAAACCGCCTTCCACCCGAATGCAGCTGAGATAAGCTCCACACCCACCCGCGACCCCAAAAGGGCGAAGCGGCAGAAAATAGATGTTTTATATTATAGTTTTCTATAAAATAGCCACCTTTTGCTCTGATTACTGCTTTGCACAGTCATGGCATTCTCTCGATGAGCTTTAAGAGTTAGTCACCTGAAATGGTTTTCACTTTACAGGTGTCATAGTTTTGATGCCTTCAGTGACAATCTACAATAGTATAGTCATGAAAATAAAGAAAACACATTGAAATGAGAAGGTGTGTCCAAACTTATGGCCTGTACTGTATGTCTAGTATCCAATATTTATTTCACACTGTTTGATGTTTTTTGCTAAAAAGTTAGTCGATTTCAAGTCAATGAATCGTTTCGGATTGTAACAACCGCAAATATCGAATTGAAGTTAAAACAATTTGCTACACCCATAGTAATGTCTTTTTCAAAGGCAGTATCAGTACATGATCAATACTAGAATGATCAAGTTGACATTATTTTAAATATCTATCCATCCATCCATCTTCTTCCGCTTATCCGAGGTCGGGTCGCGGGGGCAGCAGCCTAAGTAGGGAAGCCCAGACTTCCCTCTCCCCAGCCACTTCGTCTAGCTCTTCCCGGGGGATCCCGAGGCGTTCCCAGGCCAACCGGGAGACATAGTCTTCCCAACGTGTCCTGGGTCTTCCCCGTGGCCTCCTACCGGTTGGACGTGCCCTAAACATCTCCCTCGGGAGGCGTTCGGGTGGCATCCCGACCAGATGCCAGAACCACCTCATCTGGCTCCTCTCGATGTGGTGATTTTAAATAAAGTTTTAAATATTTTGTTGTTTTTGTTCGTGTTTACTAACTCAGGGAATAATTCCCTGGACACAAGAGGACTTTGAGGGCAAAAACCAAAATATTTAAAAGAGTAGTAGACAAGAGTGTGAATCTTTGGGAACCTAAAGATTCAATCCGATTCCTGCGGTGACGATTCGATTTAGAATAGATTGAAACCGATTCTCGCAATGTATTCGGTATAATAATTATAATTAAATATTTTTAAAACAGGTTACAAATTGATTATTATTTGAAAAAATGTACAGATAATACAAGTGATTGGTTTCGGTCTCACTGGTATCAGAATTAGGGCTGGGCGATATATCGAGTTTGTATGATAATTCGATATATTTTTAAACAAGATATGAACTAAGAAAATATCGTGATATCGATATTTATTAGTTCACGTTAAAATGACCAAACACCGCTTATTTGCTGTGTTCCTTGATTCTCTCCCGCTCCCCACTCCCTCTCATGGGCTACTAAACTGCTCCCCTTCCTCTTTCCAAGACGTGCTTGCAAATATAAGAACATCCAGGATTGGTTGGTTGTTTACTATGAAGGGTTACGATTGGTTGAGATTAAGGAAAAACAGGCCAATCAAAGGCAAGATAGGGCGGGTCATAGAACCAGGAAGGGAAATCACAACAGACACCCCAAATAATGACGAGAGAGTCGTAGAAGAGAAGAGGGAATATTCAAGCGGGAGATTTATATATTAAAAAAACTAGTGTAAGATGGCTGAGGGATTCTCTTCTTTAGATTTTTCTTATAGCGATGTAAACGACATCCAGGAACCCCACAATGAGTCTACTTGTCCACATTTGGGCAAAAATATGCGTCTGTAAAAAACATTAATTTGAGTTGTTTACCATGTATGCCCAAATCATTTCTCATCAAAATATGCACAAGAAATGCTGCCAAAAATGTATGCCGACATGAGGAAGATCATAGCCGCACAATTAAGTCAAGTCACTTACTTGGCGCTGACCAGAACCGTACACATCGTCGACTGGGAATTAAAAAGTGCCTGCATTTTTTTTTTTTTTTTTTCCTGAGTTTCATACATTTTGTATTATTTGCACAGCTATGTAATTTATTTTACGTAAAAATAATATGTACTGTTTCTATTCTATGCTACTTAAACAGGTTGTCCTTCACCTCAATTTCACTGAATTTCGCTCAAAAATGTATATCTTTAAATGTATACTTTCACAGAAAAATATATCGGAATATATATCGAATATCGAGTTGAAGTAAAAATATATCGAGATAAACTTTTTCGTCCATATCCCCTAGCCCTGATCAGAATGACATTCCCTAGTTAACAGCAGATAAACAAGCTGTACCTGTGTCCTCCTCAATGGGGGCAGTGTCCTCCACATTCTCCTCCTTTGGTGCGGGACTGCTCTCAGCACTGAGGGATTTCAGCGGGCTCTCTCCCATGCTGCTCTGTGGTGACAACATCTCCATCTCCTCCCCCCAGTCCGACACAGGCCGGTGGCCGTGCAGCGGGGAGAAGGGGCTAGGAGGCTTCCCCACCTGCGACGGGTCTTGCAAGGCCGCTGAGGGGGGCGGGATGTGGATCTTGGGCCGGGGCGTTCGCCGCTCTTTGGGGCTTCCAGCCGACAACGGTTTGGAGCGAGGCGAGTTGGGGGAGTCGGCGTTACCAGCGTCTTTCTTCTCGTCGCCACTGGAATCCTCATCTCCATCGGACGCTTCCTGCTCTCCGTCGCTGGCGTCTTCCCACTGGTCGTCATCTTCCTCATCTCCAGCCTCGACCACCTGAGAGAATGTGCAGTGAGACCCCAAGGAGGTTCTAGCGTAAATATTCTCCTTTCCTCACACCCACCTTCTGTTCCTGAGGAGCTTTGGACACGTCCTCCTTTTCCTTCTGGTTCCTCTTTTGCTTTGGCATGTCCTTTTCCTTCTCCTCGTCTTCTTTTTCTCCTTCCCAGCGGTTGTCATGCATACTGACCAAAGAGTGTTCGATACCAATTAAATCATGCAATAAGCATAAACATGCACCAGTGCTGACATCTCAACCTAATACAAAGTGCGGCCCAAAGCAAAACATTTTACTAGCTCGCAGCACAGTCGTTACCATTATAATACTAGAAAGCTTGCTTTTTTGCTAATTTTGCAGGTGTACACCTTAGCGTCAAATATTTTGTTACTTGACGAATGATATGCTAGATTTTTCCCCAGCTATTTTGGTACTTGATGCATGCTAGAATTTGAAAAACATTTTTTCAAAAGTACACACCTCAGAGCAATGTATTTGTATTTGTATACTCGTTTAGCAGGTATACACCTTTATGTCCTTTTGGTATTTCACTTATGCTAACTGTTAGCATGTTAGCATAGTACGGATGGCATGCTAGCTTTTTTTAGCTCATTTTGGTCATATTTTTCAAGAGCTATTTTGGTACTTCATGCATGTTATGGTGAGCATTTTTATCATGCTAATGTTAGAAAGATAGCTTTTATTAACTAATCTAAAAGGTATACAACTCAGTGACATATATTTTGGTATTTCACTAATGCTAACGTTTATCCCGGTACTGTTTAGAACAGGGGTGCCCATTACGTCGATCGCGATCGACTGGTCTATCTCGGAGGGTGTGTCAGTCGATCTCAAGCCAGGCATTAAAAAATATACATAAAAATGAGCAATCATCAATCATACCAAGACTTCACTTTCGTCAGTTGTTTGACATTCTCGGCACCCGAGGATCTTGTGAGATGACGCTGGCTGCTGCAAGCTCATATTTAAGAAAAAAATCACTAACAGGGCGGACGCAGAGAAACACATTTTATTTCTAGAGACTCCGTACCTACTGTCAAAACTCTAAAGACCGACTGCACAGTTCCTGTCTTCACCATAAAAGAATCCAAGATGGCGGCGCCCGGACGGGCTGCGCTCTCGAGGAGCTCCTGCTAAAGATGGAACATTTGGCGGAAATGCCGGACAGTTCTGCAGACTTCATGGCTGGCTCGCATCGTGGTCACTCCGTGATCACGTACGACCGCCAGACACTTCTGGATGTGGACATATCGGGCCGTTTTGGACTGATAGACACTTGCGTGCTAGACTTGCTAACTAGCATGGGAATACATCGGCGGCTACATCCAGCGGCCTGTGAAGCAGGGGAGTCTAATAGCAGCGGGGGCCGTCTACGGAGCAGACGCCAGCGGTGTGATCGGAAACGCGGATGCCGAGCGGGGCTAAAAACAAAGCAGAAGGCTAATCCCCACAGAACACCACTTTCCTCCATCCCGAAGACGGTTTTAGATGAAAGATGCGAGACTACTGGTCTGGGTAAGGAGTCAGTTAAATTAGAACAAGTTTTTTCTGCTTTGAGTGTTTCAGAGTTGGACATGTGTTTTACTGAGGTGGCTAACTATGATGCGTGCAGTTTATCAAAGCAACAAACAAACAATCGGAAAATCCCCGTTACTGAGGTGGCTAACCATGATGCGTGCAGTTTATCAAAGCAACAATCAAACAATCGGAAAATTCCTGTCGTATCAATTCCTAGATATGGTCGTAACTATACTAAATGCACTGGGCATAATAAACACAACATTATTAATATTGCTACTACGGATAATTTGATCAAAAACTCCCTAAAACAGCCCACTACCTATAATATAGGTTTTTTAAACATAAGATCATTGTCTCCTAAAACGTTGTTAGTTAATGATATTATCAGAGACAACAATCTTAACGTCATCGGTCTCAGCGAAACCTGGCTTAAACCAAACGACTTTTTTGCGCTAAATGAGGCATGTCCTCCTAACTTTACACATGCGCATATTGCCCGTCCGCTCAAAAGGGGTGGGGGGGTCGCACTAATATACAACGAAAACTTTAACCTTAGTCCTAACATAAATAATAAATATAAATCGTTTGAGGTGCTTACTATGAGGTCTGTCACACCGCTGCCTCTACACCTGGCTGTTATCTACCGCCCCCCAGGGCCCTATTCGGACTTTATTAATGAATTCTCAGAGTTCGTTGCTGATCTAGTGACACACGCCGATAATATAATCATAATGGGGGACTTTAATATCCATATGAATACCCCATCGGACCCACCGTGCGTAGCGCTCCAGACTGTAATTGATAGCTGTGGTCTCACACAAATAATAAATGAACCCACGCATCGCAACGGTAATACGATAGACCTAGTGCTTGTCAGGGGCATCACCGTTTCCAAAGTTACGAGACTCCCGTATACTAAAGTATTGTCCGATCATTACCTTATAAAATCCGAGGTTCAGACGCATGTTCGTCAAACTAATAATAATAATAACTGCTATAGCAGCCGCAACATTAATACGGCCACAACGACAACTCTTGCTGACCTACTGCCCTCGGTAATGGCACCATTCCCAAAGTATGTGGGCTCTATTGATAACCTCACTAACAACTTTAACGACGCCCTGCGCGAAACCATTGATAACATAGCACCGCTAAAGTTAAAAAAGGCTCCAAAAAAGCGCACCCCGTGGTTTACAGAAGAAACTAGAGCTCAGAAATTATTATGTAGAAAGCTGGAACGCAAATGGCGCACGACTAAACTTGAGGTGCACCATCAAGCATGGAGTGATGGTTTAATAACTTATAAACGCATGCTTACCTTAGCTAAAGCTAATTATTACTCAAATCTCATCCACCGTAATAAAAACGATCCTAAATTTTTGTTTAGTACGGTAGCATCGCTAACCCAACAAGGGACTCCTTCCAGTAGCTCAACCCACTCAGCTGATGACTTTATGCAATTCTTTAGTAAGAAAATTGAAGTCATTAGAAAGGAGATTAAAGACAATGCGTCCCAGCTACAACGGAGTTCTATTAACACTGACACGATTGTATATACGGCGGATACTGCCCTCCAAAATAGTTTCTCTAGTTTTGAGGAAATAACATTAGAGGAATTGTTACAACGTGTAAATGGAATAAAACAGACAACATGTTTACTTGACCCTCTTCCTGGGAAACTGATCAAGGAATTTTTTGTATTATTAGGTCCATCAGTGCTAAATATTATAAACTTATCACTCTCCTCGGGCACAGTTCCCCTAGCATTCAAAAAAGCGGTTATTCATCCTCTTCTTAAAAGACCTAACCTCGATCCTGACCTCATGGTAAATTACCGACCGGTGTCTCACCTTCCCTTTATTTCAAAAATCCTTGAAAAAATTGTTGCGGAGCAGTTAAATGAACACTTAGCGTCTAACAATCTATGTGAAACCTTTCAATCCGGTTTCAGGGCAAATCACTCCACGGAGACAGCCCTCGCAAAAATGACTAATGATCTATTGCTAACGATGGATTCTGATGCGTCATCTATGTTGCTGCTCCTCGATCTTAGCGCTGCTTTCGATACCGTCGATCATAATATTTTATTAGAACGTATCAAAACACGAATTGGTATGTCAGACTTAGCCCTGTCTTGGTTTAACTCTTATCTTACTGATAGGATGCAGTGTGTCTCCCATAACAATGTGACCTCGGACTACGTTAAGGTAACGTGTGGAGTTCCCCAGGGTTCGGTCCTTGGCCCTGCACTCTTCAGCATCTACATGCTGCCGCTAGGTGACATCATACGCAAATACGGTATTAGCTTTCACTGTTATGCTGATGACACCCAACTCTACATGCCCCTAAAGCTGACCAACACGCCGGATTGTAGTCAGCTGGAGGCGTGTCTTAATGAAATTAAACAATGGATGTCCGCTAACTTTTTGCAACTCAACGCCCAAAAAACGGAAATGCTGATTATCGGTCCTGCTAGACACCGAACTCTATTTAATAATACAACTCTAACATTTGACAACCAAACAATTAAACAAGGCGACACGGTAAAGAATCTGGGTATTATCTTCGACCCAACTCTCTCCTTTGAGGCACACATTAAAAGCGTTACTAAAACGGCCTTCTTTCATCTCCGTAACATTGCTAAAATTCGCTCCATTCTGTCCACTAAAGACGCTGAGATCATTATCCATGCGTTTGTTACGTCTCGCCTCGACTACTGTAACGTATTATTTTCGGGTCTCCCCATGTCTAGCATTAAAAGATTACAGTTGGTACAAAATGCGGCTGCTAGACTTTTGACAAGAACAAGAAAGTTTGATCACATTACGCCTGTACTGGCTCACCTGCACTGGCTTCCTGTGCACTTAAGATGTGACTTTAAGGTTTTACTACTTACGTATAAAATACTACACGGTCTAGCTCCATCTTATCTTGCCGATTGTATTGTACCATATGTCCCGGCAAGAAATCTGCGTTCAAAGGACTCCGGCTTATTAGTGATTCCCAAAGCCCAAAAAAAGTCTGCGGGCTATAGAGCATTTTCCGTTCGGGCTCCAGTACTCTGGAATACCCTCCCGGTAACAGTTCGCGATGCCACCTCAGTAGAAGCATTTAAGTCTCACCTTAAAACTCATTTGTATACTCTAGCCTTTAAATAGACTCCCTTTTTAGACCAGTTGATCTGCCGTTTCTTTTCTTTTTCTTCTATGTCCCACTCTCCCGTGTGGAGGGGGTCCGGTCCGATCCGGTGGCCATGTACTGCTCGCCTGTGTATCGGCTGGGGACATCTCTGCGCTGCTGGTCCGCCTACGCTTGGGATGGTTTCCTGCTGGCTCCGCTGTGAACGGGACTCTCGCTGCTGTGTCTTGGATCCTCTTTGGACTGGACTCTCGCGACTGTGTTGTATCCATTGTGGATTGAACTTTCACAGTATCATGTTAGATCCGCTCGACATCCATTGCTTTCCTCCTCTCTAAGGTTCTCATAGTCATCATTGTCACCGACGCCCCACTGGGTCATTATTGTCACCAATGTCCCACTGGGTGTGAGTTTTCCTTGCCCTTATGTGGGCCTACCGAGGATGTCGTGGTGGTTTGTGCAGCCCTTTGAGACACTAGTGATTTAGGGCTATATAAGAAAACATTGATTGATTGATTGATTGACCTGTTTCATCCTGCCTGTGCTAACAAAATAAGAGTCTCAGAAAGCTAGCGTGTTTGATGCCAATGTATTTCTCCCCCGCCCTCAGCGACTGCTTTCTCACTTGCTTGCCCACCCGCACACTCACTGACGTCACTCACCTGCTGCCAGACATTAAAGGGCCACACACATATGCTACTCTCATAACAAAGTGTTTAAAAACGAGTATGCAAGTTGGACAAATGAGATGCCAAATCCAACCACTTTCATGTGGTATTGGACAGAAAGGAGAACTTTTTTTTTCCTCCATTTGAAAATGCGGACGTTATCAGCACCACTGTCTAATTCCAATCAATGCAAGTCATCAGAATCAAATACACCAACTTATATTCTTGTCTTCATGAAAGAAAGGAATCTATGTGTGTTAAACATGCTTGTATTATCATTAAACACCATTAACTTGTTAACAAAAATGTCTCTTTCATAAATAAATAAATATAAATTATAAATAGGAATGAGGTAGATCTCCTCGACTTGGTCAATTGAAAAGTAGCTCGCCTGCAGAAAAAGTGTGAGCGCCCCTGGTTTAGAATGTCTGCCCTGAGATCAGTAGGTTGGGAGTTCAAACCTCGGCCGAGTCATACCAAAGACTCTAAAAAAATGGGATCCATTGCCTCCCTGCTTGGCACTCAGCATCAAGGGTTGGAATTGGGGTTTAAATCACCATAAATGATTCCCAAGCGCGGTACCGCTGGTGCCCACTGCTCTCCTCACCTCCCAGGGGGTGATCAAGGGGATGGGTTAAATGCAGAGGACAAATTTCACCACACCTAGTGTGTGCGTGACAATCATTGGTACTTTAACTTTAACCTCAATTTGCTTATCTTTTCTGTTACCTGAAACTATTTGGCCTATTACTATTTGAAACTATTTGAAATTAATGTCAGCATTTGAGTTTGGCTGTGGCTATTCAGCATTCAAAATTACATTTACCAAAGCTCGCAATTTCTAGTTCTTTGGATTTGGAAAAAATCGATATCTTGTATTGGTTTTGTAGGTGAAAACTACCAAAATGGCACGAGCATACTTTGATTTGTCAGTCTGTGGCTCTCAGTGGCAAAAGCTTGGGCAGCCCTGCCATAACTGGTCAACGTCCACCTATCAATGCCCCAATAAAATCATGCCAAAACGAACTTTTAGAAAAATATTATGAGTTGACTTCAGTGCTGAACCTCTACTAAAGTGTTAAGTCAACAATCACCATATAGGGAAATGACATGAATGCTATCATTACAATCAAGTCTAAAGTCGTGTTGTACCTGTAACTGGGCTTCTGTCCTCTTCTTTGGTTCCGTTCTCCCCGTGGTCCCTGCGACCTGCCCTGGGACAGGAAGTCTCCAAACGTGGACGATTTAGGGGGTCGCTTGCCATCATCTGGAGGACACATTGATGCCAGTAGTAAATGTGAAGCACGTATAAATAAATACATAGACGGTGCCATGCAACCAGTGGCGTATGCATGCATTTAACAACCATGCTGAAGATTTAAAGTGCCTGAGCATCAATCAGTGTGAAGACAATCACACATCCATCCATCCATCCATCCATTTTCTACCGCTTATTCCCTTTTGGGGTCGCGGGGGGCGCTGGCGCCTATTTCAGCTACAATCGGGCGGAAGGCGGGGTACACCCTGGACAAGTCGCCACCTCATCACAGGCCCAACAAAGATAGACAGACAACATTCACACTCACATTCACACACTACGGCCAATTTAGTGTTGCCAATCAACCTATCCCCAGGTGCATGTCTTTTGGAAGTGGGAGGAAGCCGGAGTACCCGGAGGGAACCCACGCATTCACGGGGAGAACACGCAAACTCCACACAGAAAGATCCCGAGCCCGGATTTGAACCCAGGACTGCTGGAACTTCGTATTGTGAGGCAGACGCACTAACCCCTCTGCCACCGTGAAGCCCGACAATCACACAATTTGCATCAAATTAGCAACTATGGCAAGTTTAAATTAGGGCCTGCGTAGGAAAAAGAAAAATGCAATCTCGATTCACGCCATCATGTCATCGAGTTTCTCAATGGTGACATTTTAAAGAACATTTATGTAAAAAACTGTCACAAACAAATGCTGCAAGGTTTTGCGAGGACTCACATTGTCCTGTCCCCGTCTCCAAGAAAGCCTCGCAACCCAGTGCGACTTGGCTCCACTTCCCTGGTGAGCGAGCGAGCGTGTCCCCAAACTGACGGAGCGATGCAGGAAGGATCCTCGACTTATATTAGGGATGTGAATTTTGGGGCACCTAACAATTCGAGTCAATTTCTGGGGTGACGATTTGATTCAGAACCAATTCTTAATTTAAAAAGATTCCCGCAATGTATTACTTAGTATAACAATTTTAATGAAACTTTTTAAAAGAGGTTACAGGTTACAACAACTCCTTCTGGTTGCATAGAAATGGCCTAAAAACATTGTTTAAAAAATTGATTCTTATATCAGACTTTTTTTTTTAAATGATCAATTTCTGAAAATTATGAATCGATTTGAACACGAATCGCGATTCGGATGTGAATGTATTTTTGTGCACCCCTGACTTATATATCCTGTATAAAATTGTGTTTTACATTAAACTGGTCCGAAAGGTACCTTGTTATTGTGCAATATTAACAAAAATACAGTATAGCACCACTATCAGCTAGCTGGCAACTATATCGCTATTCGCAAACTAGCATAAATGCTAACATTAATATAATACAGTGTAATTATGTATTTATGTTTTTCTTTTCATGCCATTACCGTTTCTATCAAGGGTTATGTGTATTAAATACATTTAAATTTGTGGAAAAATTGCAGGAGCAATAATAAAAAAATGTATGGACGAAAAGTTTAATGAACTTCAAAGTAGACAAGCCACAAGCATGTGGCTCAGAACATGTGTGTATGTGTATGCTGTGTGTGTGAACTAACCATTGTTTACAGCGAGCAGGGGTGTCGAAGTCAAGGCCCGCGAAAGAATTACCTATGCCCCCCGAAATGATACTTGATTAGTATTAGAAGCGGCTCGAAGGCCTCAGTCGCCTGCTGCTGTTTTACATGCACCAATACTCCATCAGTGTTGGTGCTAGGAATTTTCAAAATGGGGTCTCTGCCATAAAAATGGGGCCCCACAGTAAATTTTTGGGGTCCCACTTTTTTGTAACCGTTTTGAGAACAAATGATAAATGTATGCATTATCCTGTTATATGTCACATTCTGTATTGTGTTTTGGAAAAAAGGTTTTCATAAACGTTACTTAATTCTTAAAAAAATATATAATAATACAAAAGAAAACAAATGTTTACGCATATGTAAATTGTTTTGAGTTATAAACATTCATTTACTTTCTTCTTTCCTTCATGGATCTAAACCAGGGGTCTCAAACATGCGGCCCGTGAGACGTTATTATGCGGCCCGCGCTTTGATATGACACCTTAATGTTGGTGCAGCCCGCGAGTTTAATATGAACGGCGCTTGATAGGTCATGCATGCCAACAACCCCAATTTTCCCGGGAGACCCCTGAATTTCAGGGCACCTATTCTCTTGAAGCCCCTGTCAATTTTTAACAGATCAACAATATTCAGGGAGTGCCATAATGGCACTGCCTTTAGCGCCCCCTACATCCTGAACTGAGAGCGTGCAAGCCCAGTTGTATGTTGCATCTGGCCATGTGAGACACACATGACCAGACACAGCTACACACGTGACGCTAAGGGTGGCCTTAAAAAAAACTTTTAACACTTCTACAAATATGTGCCAGACTGTGAACCCACACCAAACAAAAATGACAAACACATTTTGGGAGAACATCTGCATGGCAACCCAACATAAACACATCAGAACAATTACCCAGAATCCCATGCAGACCTAACTCTTCCGGGCTACAATATACACACCCTTGCTACCACCAATCCCCCACACCACCACCCTCCCTACTTGCGTCGGTTGAGGTGTTGAATATTGTAGCCCTGCAAGGTGTTCTGGGTATTTGTTCTCCTGTGTTTAAGTTGTAAAAAGGTGCAGAAATTTTCCTAAAAAGGGTTTGTCATTCTTGTTTGGTGTGGGTTCACAGTGTGGTGCATAGTTGTAACAGTGTTAAAGTTGTTTATACGGCACCCTCAGTGTGACCGGTATGGCTGTTGAACAAGTACGTCTTGCAGCCACGTACGTTGTTCTGCACAAGTCTCACACAACACGTTACAGAGCCAGCACATTGGTTGTGTGATATAAAAGCGTGCGGGATGACATGTAATGGAGCAGTAGTCTTCTTTTGGGGGTGCGCGGACCTGAAGGTATGCCAAGGGACAAGTGAGTTTTATTAAAAACATTCTAAAAAACAGCAGCAATTCATAAATCCTTTACACATATGTTTATTGAATAATACTTCAATGAAGTATGAATGTAAGTTCATAAACTGTGGAAAAAATATCCAACAATCCAACATTCAGTGTTGACAGCTAGACTTTTTGTGGACATGTTCCATAAATATTGATGTTAAACATTTCTTTTTTTGTGAAAAAATGTTTATAATCCAGATGGATCTCTATTACAATCCCCAAAGAGGGCACTTTAAGTTGATGATTACTTCTATGTGTAGAAATCTTTATTTATAATTGAATCACTTGTTTATTTTTCAACAAGTTTTTTAGTTATTTTTCTATCTTTTTTTTCCAAATAGTTCAAGAGAGACCACTACAAATGAGCCATATTTCGCACTGTTATACAATTGAATAAATCAGACACTGATGACATAGTGCTGTATTTTACTTATATCTTTTTTTTTTTAACCAAAAATGCTTTCCTCTGATTAGGGGGTAATTGAACTTAAAAAAATGTTCACAGGGGGTACATCACTAAAAAAAGGCTGAGAACCACTGTTTTAGAGAACGTTAAAGGCAGTGCAGTCACGGCAGATCTTAATAATGTTGGCCAGGTGAAAATTGGGAAAAATTCGGGAGAATGGTTGGACCGGTAGATTGTCGGTAGGTGCACTGAAATTCAGGAGTCTCCCGGAAAAATCGTGAGGATTGGTAAGTATGTTGCTAGGGCGGGAAAGCCATTCATAGAAGGTGAATTCATTAAAAAGTGCATGTTAGATTTTTTTAAGAATTTTTTTCTTGCGGCCCAGCCTTACCCAGTTTCTGCATCCAGTGGCCTCCAGGTAAATTGAGTTTGAGACCCCTGATCTAAACTTTACCGCTGCCGGTATTTTTTTCAATATTTTATTGTAATATTTTCAGAATGTGTTTGTTTTATGTTTGGCCTAAGTAAGACAAAAAAAAACAATCTGAAGTTGTCTTTATATTTTAGTTTTAATGCCATGATTTTAAAAGTCTGGCTCCCGTTTGCAGATTTTCCTCCATGCGACTCCTGAGCTAAAATGAGTTTGACACCCCTGACCTAGAGTATCGAAACCTCAATTCTAAGCAAGAAAATCAAAATTCTCATTTTATTACAGAATAGAGCAGCCGTAGTCTTTCATTCTAACAAGATCATTGAAACAACTTATAGCTAGGCAGTCCAAATTGCGGCTCTCTGGCCGTTTTCTCATTCTTTTTGAATGTCTTTTGGCATACTGCGAAAATGTAAATAAATGTATTATTGTGATGTATATTTCACTAACCTACTTTGTCAGCCTTACACACAGCTAAGATCTAGAGATTTTGTTCAGATAGCTTTGCAAATGCCTTAACCTTTTTGAAATTGGGCCCCTACTACAGAGGGGCTCGGGCCCCACTCAAATATTAACACTGAATAAGAAATCTTACTCTTATAATAATAATAATAATAATGGATTAGATTTATATTGCGCTTTTCTATTGTTAGATACTCAAAGCGCTCACATTGAAGTGGGAACCCATCATTCATTCACACCTGGTGGTGGTAAGCTACATCTGTAGCCACAGCTGCCCTGGGGTAGACTGACGGAAGCGTGGCTGCCAGTTTGCGCCTACGGCCCCTCCGACCACCACCTATCATTCATTCATCATTCATTCACCAGTGTGAGCGGCACCGGGGGCAAGGGTGAAGTGTCCTGCCCAAGGACACAAGGAAGCGAACCTGCAACCCTCAGGTTTCTGGCACGGCCGCTCTACCCACTACACCATGCCGCCCCCTTAATTTGAATCGTATTCAATAATTATATCTAAGCTACTTACAGTTTAACAGGATAAACCGTGTCAAATGATACAAAAGAATATGTTAATCACAAACATTATCAAGGCTTAGGTCAAGCTGAATACTAATACAAATATACTGCAAAGGAAGGGACTCATAAAAACTGATGAACATTGATTTCACAGACAATTACACAGTGCTGAAATAAATACATTGTAACTAATTTAATAATAAATATTTTCTTAAAGTAAGCGGTGCAAATGAAAATACAGCTTCACCACGCTAGTCATAATTTTTGTGCTTAAGAACCAGTCTTCTGATTGTTTGATACAGTCATGTATAGAGTATGGACAACCACGTGTCAAGCGATCTCTTCAATGAATGGTCAAAAAGCACTCACGTGACTATAGGGCGCCATGTTACGTACCAGTCTGAAGCTGCAGCTAAGCGACACGGCACTTCCTCATAACACATTTCTTTTAATTAAAGAGTGTTGGCAGAGTAAACATGCCCTGTAGTGCGGCATGGAGATGCGCCACTAGCAAAAATGTGGTAAGCAATTCCATACGTTTCCCGCAAACCAGAAAGGACAAAAATATGGGAAGTGAAGGTTCGCCAGGAAGCTGGAGAGCCAACAACAACAGTTTCTTGTGTGATGTAAGCAAGCATACATACACATGGGAAACATGATATATATCTCTCTCCCAGTAACAGTGAATTATTACACTTTGCCTGACAAAACTTTGCTTCAAAATTGCACCTTTTCTGCATGAGTCACCAATAATCCAATTGAATCGACTAAATATTGCAGTAAAAAACATAATTAATTCAGTATTCAAGGTAATATGGTGGTAATGACATCAGGAAGCCATGACTCGCCACAGCAAAACCTATGAAAAATATTCAAAAAAGCAAAAGTAAGCACAGGCATATACAGCGCAGTGATTATAAACAATACATGGCAGATGTTACACCAGAGTTGACTTACTTCACACAAAAGTCCTATTTTCTTCATAATTGTGGGTCCAAAGCTAATGAAGATTTTGGCAAAATGAGGGAAATAGGTTTATTTTTGGTCGTTGTGTATTTTCTGACATACATTTCTCTGGAGGAAGCATGTTTGAGAGTCGCCGGTCACTGAACACTGCATTATTATAACAGTGGAGTGCATCAACAATGGCCGCAAAATTGCCCCAAAATTATTTATATACTACTTTAACAAAATTAAACCATGTTCTATTGTATCTTTTTGAGCTAGTGTATATTTATAAATATATTTAAACTCATTACTTTGGTTTACATCGTCAGGAAAACGAACGTCAGAACGACTCACTTGCATGCTTCAGAGCACAGCCCCACACGTCCTAGGTATCAAACATGGCGCCTCTCATTCAGTTAGCCATACTCTATACACAACTGTTTTGATATTATCATTGCTGCCACAAGTGGTGGAAAAGTGTATTACAACTGAGTAACGCCGCGGCCCATACGGACCACAGCTGAGAAACAGATATTATTGGACAGCCTTATGGTTAAGAAACATTGGCTAAGAATATATTAACCTACATTGGATTGTTCCTAGCATATTTAAAGGGGAACTGCACTTTTTTAGGAATTTTGCGTTTCGTTCACAATCATTACGAAAGTCTTGATGGATGGATTTTTTTTTAATGCATTCTAAATATTAAATAAATGTAAATACAAGTCTTCCTACAGTGGAGCCAATGAGAAAGGCCTCTATTCCGCCCATAAAATCTAATATATAACCATTCAAAAAGTATTAAGGATATTATTATGAACGCTAACGCAGACAAAGTATTTATAGCGGCGACGTGGTCACTACCGTGCGTCCCTATATTTACATCATCATGTGGTCAGCGGTTTCCTCGCTTCTCGGCTCTTTGGAAGTTTATTCTAGATCATGAACCATGCCTCTCAACTGTAAAGTAGATGGCTGAGGACATACTCTGACAAGTCGGTACACTTACAGCCATGTAGGACTCAGAACTGGCAACAACGACACAAAAAGATGCTTGGTCCCTCCCGCACCTCAACCCCGTTTCGTCGCGAGGATTGAGTCAGTTTTCATCTAAATGGGAATGTATGAACATCTTAGCAGTCAACATTTTAAAGGCCTACTGAAACCCACTACTACCCACCAAGCAGTCTGATAGTTTATACATCAATTATGAAATATTAACATTGCAACACATGCCAATACGGCCTTTTTAGTTTACTAAATTACAATTTTAAATTTCCCGGGAGTTTCGTCTTGAAAACGTCGTGTAATGATGACGTGTACGCAAGACGTCACAGGTTTTTAGGAAGTATGAGCGCTACGCAAACACACAGCTAAATGTCGTCTGCTTTAACGGCATAATTATACAATTTTTTGGACATCTGTGTGGCTGAATCTTTGCAATTTGTTCAATTAATATTGGAGAAGTCAAAGTAGCAAGATGGAGTTGAGAAGCTTTAGCCTTTAGCCACACAAACACACGGTGATTCCTTGTTTAATATTCACGGAGTTGAAACTTCCCTATGGATCACAGCGGACATGGATCCCGACCACTTGTCAACCAGCAGGTTTCGGTGAGAAAATTATAGTTAAAAAGTCGCCACTTACCGGATATCAGCTGATCGTGCGCCTCCCGTATAGCTGCCGTCGACTTCCCTGAGACACTGCACGTCAACACCCGGCCGTAGACGTACACTTCCGACTATCAGGTACTGTTAAACTCACTAAAACACTAGCAACACAATAGAAAGATAAGGGGTTTCCCAGAATTAGCCAAGTAAATCTCCCAAAAAACATGAATCCGTCTCAATGCAAAGCAATTGCGTTTTTTTTTGTAATTGTTTTTTTTTTTTTCTAGTCCGTCGCTATCAATATCCTCAAACACGAATCTTTCATCCTCGCTCAAATTAATGGGGAATTTGTCGTTTTCTCAATCCGAATACCACTTTTTGTTGGAGGCTCCCATTAAAAACAATGTGAATATGTGATGAGCCCCCACACGTGACGTCATCGTCCGCTTGAGGCAGGGATTTTCTCCAGTTGCGAACTTTATCGTGGATGTTCTCTACTAAATCCTTTCAGCAAAAACATGGCAATATCGCGAAATGATCAAGTATGACACATAGAATGGACCTGCTATCCCCGTTTAAATAAGAAAATCTCATTTCAGTAGGCCTCTAATGTGATGTTTTCTTATGTTTCATAGCTCCAATGAAGTCTGCAGTGAGTAAAAAAAAAAGCAAATGTCGCGATGCATTTTTGAAATGATTGTGCCGCGTATGCTTAAAATGATCAAAATATGCAAATATAAAATGTTATAAATGCACCCGTTACTACATAACATATATACTTACATCATGTATATAAAACCCTAAAAGAGGTGTTTTGATGTTTTTTAGGGCTCTATTGGCAGAATTGAATGTCGCAAATAGGCTCCACTGTAAGCAGACTTTTGATCACATTTATTTCATATTTAGAATGCATAAAAAAAAATAAAAAAAACATTCATCGTCATGTCTTTCATAATGATTACACAACGACTGGCAAAATTCAAAAAAACTACAGTTCCCCTATAATGTAGAAATTGTATTAAAAAGGACCCCGCATGCTTTAATAATTCTGAACGCGACCCTTGCTGAATGACGACTATGCGGCGAGAAAGAAGCAAAGGATTTGGATGAGCACGAGAAAGAGAGGCCTGAAAGCTCCTCAGGGACATGCTGAGAGGATAAGAACTTGGAGAGCGAGGAACGAGGTGAGAAAAAGGTCAAAAAAGAGAGCACAGGAAGCACAAAAGAAATGAAGGGGATCAGCGACAAGGGATTGGAGATGAGGACACTGGAGTCATTCAGCCAATCAAGACGTTCATACCGACCGAGTAATGTCACAACGACTCCACTTAGTCTGGCACGAGGACAGAAAGCAGGAGTCAAGTGCAGCTAAAAATAATTTTCAACTTCACACTCATCACGTCTGATGCCAACTATGTTTCACTGAATTGTATCCACATCTTGATGACACTGTGGTTGCGTGTATGCCTGTGTTTGACGGACCCCTCGGAATCGTAATACGACGTCACAAATGCTATCTTTCCTCAAGTCAGTTGGACTTGTCATCTTCCTGTGTAATACCACTCTGCTCCTCACAAGGAATCAGGGAGTCAACGTCACGTGAAGGAGGAACATTAAGATTGTCATTATAAAGATAACGAGTGTCTCCATTTGCATTCTGGCTGCCGAGTTGAAAAGATCACCGGGAACATTCTGGTGATGCGCTGCCCCATGCTGGTTGGAGGGTAAAATGATAAATGGGTTGTACTTGTATAGCGCTTTTCTACCTTCAAGGTACTCAAAGCGCTTTGACACTACTTCCACATTTACCCATTCACACACACATTCACACACTGATGGAGGGAGCTGCTATGCAAGGCGCTAACCAGCATCCATCAGGAGCAAGGGTGATGTGTCTTGCTCAGGACACAACGGACGTGACGAGGTTGGTACTAGGTGGGTATTGAAACAGGGACCCTCGGGTTGCGCACGGCCACTCTCTCACTGCGCCACGCCGTCCCAACAACAACAAATTCAAACCAAGCGAGTTGCGTCATCTGATGCAAGCGTACGACACAAGGAAGCAGCCACAAACTGACTCGAATGCAAATTAGCTTCAATGGAAAAGAGTCACACAAGCACATGGATAAATGGATGCAACACACACACAGCGAGTGAGAGAGAAAGTGTGAGAGAGAGAGAGAGAGAGAGAGAGAGAGAGAGAGAGAGAACATCCGCACTCCGGTCCAACCTGGCGCTCTGCCCCAAGGATCGGCGCGCAAGTTACGCCCCCGGGCTGCAGAGAGGACATACAAAGCCACACTCAGCACCGTGTTCACAGGGGATATGACATCACCTTCCCTGGCAAACGCAACACAACCCAGTAAGGAGGGATGCATTGTGGGAAATTGACAATACACACGTTAAAGCTAATAATAGTAGCTGTACATAAAACATCTGAGGCTGCTGAGTTATTTTTTTCTTTCTCTGCTGAAATTAAAAAAAGGCCATATGGACCCTGAGTATATAGACCCTTGCCCCCCCAGGGAAACACACCCAGCACTTAGCTAACGAGTTTAACGAACCTCTTGATCAGCATGTCCTGCAATACTCCACATTAGGGTTGGTCTATATGGCTGAAAACTGAATCACAATATTAGTGCTTTATATCAATAAATATTGATAATTTTCATGACCTTTCAAAAATAAGGAAACGGGGAAAAATATATTAAATGTAAAGATCTTTATTTAAAATGTTGATTGATTATAAGCCCCTTAGCTGCCAAAGCAGAAGGGAAATGTCCAAACAACCATTGAAAATAAATCAATGTAAACCATTCTAAAATCATATTGAACACTAAACAATAACTTCTTAAAATTAAAGTGTAAAAATGGTATGTAAGGAATGCTTAATAAAGTGTAACAAAATGTAAACAGAGAATCCTGGGAGTAACTATTTTTTGTAGGTTCAGTGCTAGGGTGTTACTGTAGCAACATTTAATTTGGTCTGTTATTTGTATTCAAATATGGAAATGAATTTGTTATGCAGTAATTACTATTTTAAAATTAGTGGACCAAATTATTATTATTTTAAAGTGGCACATTTGTTATATTTTTTATTTATACATTACTCAGGCATGTGATTTGAACTTAATGAAAAAGACAGGAAATAAGCCGGCGTTCCGAGGGCCGCAGGTTCTCAGCCAGGTCCAGGGTGGGGAGACAAGGGGGGAAACCCCAACCTCCTCCCCCAAAGCTCCTGGTTTTTCAGCATTTGAACATGCAGAAATTAGCACAAAAAAGCACCATTGAAAGAGGTTTTAGTGTTTAAAGAATTTAAAAATTATCAACAGAGTTTACATAAATACATACCCCTTCAACCAAATTAATCACTATGTCTGTTTCAGTCACTACTGTATACTACTTCTTATTTAGTCACTACAGTTATTACAACTTGTGTTTAAATCCACAAGAACAACATGGGTTGGCAAACTGATAGTGAACAAAATGTCAGCTAATGTTTTGTTTTAAAATAAAATTTTGCATTCAGACAGGCTATACTGTAGCAAAAGTCATCACGTCTGCCACAATCATGTGTGTTCTTAAATGTGTATTTCACGTCTTCCATGTCATGAACAGTTTTGATTTGGGCTTACATTGTAAACAAGTAATATTTATGTTTTGAGCATTGTTTTATCCAGACACATACATTTGTCCAAATGTGGCTAAGTAGACGCGTTGTGGGTTCCCTGGACGTTGTCTACATTACTAAAATAAAAATCTAAGAATGAGAATCCCCTGCCATCTTCCACTAGTTTTTTTTTTTTTTCTAATATAAATCGCCCACTTGAATATTCCATTTTCTCTTCTCCGACTCTCTCGTCATCCTTTGGGATAGGCTCGTCTGTAGTGATTTCCCTTCCCGGTTTGATCACCCGCCCTATGTTGCCTTTGATTGGCCTGTCCGTTATGTTTTTCCCTAACCTTAACCAATTGTGACTCATCATAGTAAACCAGCCAACCAATCATGGATTTTCTTATATGAAAACCAACCAATCATCATTGATGTCCAGCCATCCATTCATTTTCTAACACTTGTTCCTTTTCCCGTATATTTTGTCATCATGCAGTTGCTTCGCTACATAGCTTCAACATTGACGTTAATCATTTTTAATGGAAAACCCTAGTTTTTACCACTGCAGCCGATAGATTATCAAAAACCGTACTCATAACAGGAAAATACTTAGTTGTCGGCAGGTATGGCAAAGAGATGGATCAAACTTTTAACACACATTGTAGGTCGGCAAAAACTACGAAAAACAGAAAATATTTTTCTATATTTTTACAGAGATAAAAAAGACGGATTTCTGACTATAGACGTAAAAATCACATGTCTGATTACTGCACTTTAGGCCTACCTGGTGTTTCCGTACACCTGAATAAGGAACAGAAAAGGGTTGAAAAGGAAAGAGGGTGGCGTGGCTAAGGACTACGGCCCGTTTTAAAAACATCCCAAAAATTCCCATAATGTCGATGTGACTGTTCCTGTTTCATCGATATAACTTCTTCGCTCTCTGTAGCACTCATCTTTACTTTCTCTTCTCACTCAATGCAGAGAATCAACAGCTAGACAGGAAGATGGCATAACCAAATTTGATATTGTTACTTGATTGGCTGTTAGCGTGTCCCTCCCATTCCTCAGTAATCACTTCCCATTTTGCTAAGTTACCAGGAAAGTAACCTAGCAACAAAGTTCATGAACTTAGGGTTTCTTTTGACCCAAATCAAACATTTAATTTAACGCATTTTTTATTGATATCGATGCGATATGTATTGATATCGTTAATACAGCCATAGTTAGTAAAAAAAAGGAAAAAAAAAAGGTATGAATCGTGTCCCTATACTTTGGCTCTTGCGTTACCATGGCAACAACACTCACCTCTCCTGCTGCCCTGCTCTGCCATGACGCCCTCTGCCGCCATTTGTGCGTCCTCTTTGAACCTGTCAATAAATTGGTAAGTTTCTCTTTTGAGCCCAAACATAGATGTCATACTAGTAGGTGCCAGCAAGCCGCGTTCTTACATGCCCTCGGTCTTCTGTGCGTCCCACTCTCGTCTCCACTGGCCGGTGGCGTTGCGATGGCGAGCCAGACGCTCCTCGTCAATCTGCTCGCGCTCCTTCTTCCAGCGCAAGTATTCGGCTCGCTCGCGGCCCGTCATGGACATGGTCATGTCCGCGGAGCCTCTCGGGAAAGGCCGCCGACTCTGCAGAATCACAGCAGGGGTGAGTAAGCCTGCTAGGGCAGGAAGTCAAACATCTGTGTGCCGGCGATGTCACATACGATCCATTCTTTCTCCATGTCAGCTCCGGTCTTCACGTTGTCAAAGTCCAGCCCACCCCAATTTCGCACATGTCTCCTGCTGCCTTCCTTGCGGTCTGTGTCCGGAGTCGGGCCAGAACGCCATGGGTCGTCCAGGAAGTTACGTATTGGCTTGTCTTCGTCCTGCTGAGGAGAGGAGTCATTGTAAATATACTTTCAAGCTGTGGCCACTAGGGTGTCCTGAAACGACACACTCAGGGCTTTTATTATTTTATTTTTTTTTACATAAAAGTGGAAGTGAACTTTTGTTTTTAATTTTGCCTATCATTCACAATCCCTATGTAAGACAAGAACACTTAAGATTTTCTTTTTTCACACATTCTAATTTTGGATATACGGAAAGTTCCAGGTGGCTAGTAGCTAATCTACTGGGAGTCATCCATTGCGCTTGTACAGCTCTCTTAAAACACATCTAAAAATCTGAGCAACGCGTTTTAGAAGCTGAGTCATAAGCAGATCCAACTACAGTGACTACCAACTACGAACATTATAAAATAATCCCTTACTGTACCATGTCTGCTTTCATTGAGATGTTTATATATTTTCTGTTTAAATGATCATCATATTCATCTTCAGGTATAAACAACTGCTGGGAGCAAAGAAGCATTTTATCTTGTCTTCTGGGTGTAAATTAAATGTCAAAGTTGACCAAATTCTCAGTTTATGGCCTCCTAACCTCCTAATGTACTGGTTAAAGGCATGATTTACAATCTAGTATGAACTTTTACCAACTCAGAGGCGATGCAGCAGCAACAGCTCAGTATGTCAATAGCAGCATAAGTTACAGTACCTTACAAGGTGATCAATGCAGTGTTACTAAAAGTAGTTACTCTGCATTAGCTCTTACAATAATAATGTCGCGAATACTTTGTTAATATGCAGGTCATTACATGTATATAAAGTATTGTTGGCAGTTATTGGATGTTTTTAGAGGCTTTATGAGTGCAATAAAGCCCTTCCTATTACAAACCCCATTTCCATATGATTTGGGAAATTGTTAGATGTAAATATAAACGGAATACAATGATATGCAAACCATTTTCAACCCATATTCAGTTGAATATGCAACAAAGACAACATATTTGATGTTCAAACTGATAAACATTTTATTTTGCAAATAATCATTAACTTTAGAATTTGATGCTAGCAACACGTGTTGGGAAAGGTGGCAATAAATACTGATAAAGTTGAGGAATGCTCATCAAACACTTATTTGGAACATCCCACAGGTGAGCAGGCTGATTGGGAACAGGTGGGGGCCATGATTGGGTATAAAAACCGCTTCCCAAAAAACGCTCAGTCTTTCACAAAAAAGGATGGGGCAAGCCACACCCCTGTGTCCACAACTGCGTGAGCAAATAGTCAAACAGTTTGAGAACGTTTCTCAAAGTGCAATTGCAAGAAATTTAGGGATTTCAACATCTACGGTCCATAACTTCATCAAAAGGTTCAGAGAATCTGGAGAAATCACTCCACGTATGCGGCATGGCCGGAAACCAACATTGAATCAACGTGACCTTTGATCCCTCAGACGGCACTGTATCGAAAACCGACATCACTCTCTAAAGGATATCACCACATTGGCTCAGGAACACTTCAGAAAACCACTGTTACTAAATACAGTTCGTCGCTACTTCTGTAAGTGCAAGTTAAAGCTATACTATGCAAAGCGAAAGCCATTTATCAACAACATACAGGAACGCCGCCGGCTTCTCTGGGCCCAAGATCATCTAAAATGGACTGATGCAAAGTCGAAAAGTGTTCTGTGATCTGACGAGTCCACATTTCAAATAGTTTTTGGAAATATTCGACATCGTGTCATTCAGACAAAAGGGGAAGCGAACCATCCAGACTGTTATCGACGCGAAGTTCAAAAGCCAGCATCTGTGATGGTATGGGGGTGTATTAGTGCACAAGGCATGGGTAACTTACACATCTGTGAAGGCACCATTAATGCTGAAAAGTACATACAGGTTTTGAAACAACATATGCTGCCATCTAAGCGCTGTCTTTTTCGTGGACGCCCCCGCTTATTTCAGCAAGACAATGCCAAGCCACATTCAGCACGTGTTACCACAGTAAAAAAGAGAGTGCGGGTACTTTCCTGGCCCGCCCGCAGTCCAGACCTGTCTCCCATCGAAAATGTGTGGCGCATTATGAAGCGTAAAATACTGAACGACTGAAGCTCTACATAAAACAAGAATGGGAAAGAATTCCCATTCTTGTTTTATGTAGAGCTTCAGTTAAAAGAAAAGGTGATGTAACACAGTGATGAACATGCCCTTTCCCAACAACTTCGACACGTGTTGCAGCCATGAAAAAATAAAATTTATGAGTTTGAACATCAAATAACTTGTCTTTGCAGTGCATTCAATTGAATATGGGTTGAAAAGGATTTGCAAATCATTGTATTCCGTTTATATTTACATCTAACACAATTTCCCAACTCATATGGAAACGGGGTTTGTATTTACATTGTTAGCCACCTCTCATTAGCTTTTTTTTTTTTAGCATTAGAATACAAATAAGAAAAAAACATGCCTACTTGTACAACATAGGGATTGTGAATGATAGGCAAAATTCCCAAAACAGAGGAGTTGCCCTTTACAGAAGGCCAGATATGACTGGCCACGCCCACATTTAAGGGTTGTTTCACCCAGAGTGGATATCTTGGATGTAGGCATGCAATGACAATGCTGCACAACCAAATTCCGCTCAATTTTTTTCACGTAAGCACATGGGAGAGCACAGCCCTAACTAACAACATACCCCCACCTCAAAAGTCGCTAACTTGCTAAAATGTCCAAATCTGCTAAGTTCTTCTGAGCGCATTTAAAAAGTTGTAGACAGCAGACAATAGGCCCTTTTCTACCAGAAGAACTTTTTCAGGAACTTTCCCATTTACCCGGGTAAATAAATCATATTGTTTATTTATTTATTTCACAGAGATAGTATAATTAAACATTGCTACCCATAGGTAACAGATATCAATCAGAAATATCAATCAGCTAATATGTGCCAAACATGGATAAATGTGAAGAGTGTTTTACATTTTACTTAAATTAATTCTGAAAGTATGTGTTGTGCGTGGTCATTTTTTATACAATCCACAAAGTTCCGTCGAGCAGGTTGTGTTATGTGTGACTTTGTGTGTTGACTTTGTGTTAGTTTATTTGCGGCATGAGTGGGAAAGGTTGTTAGGAATGGTTTATACATAAAATGGATTAGCTATGTACACTTCAAAGTGCAATTAATTCAACAAGATTGTGGAAAACTTTCAGCAATTATACTACCAGATATTTCAAATTAAATCAGAGGCCCTCCGCAGTCCAGATTTCTTAAACTTGTGACATCTTGCGGGGGGAAATTTAACACAGCTGCAGGCCATAGTATAAACACCCATGGACTAGAAGTTCCCGCAACTAAAAGTTCTTGAACTGTTGGTGGAAATGGGCCTTTAAGTGCTACCTACAGGGCAGAAGTCTGCCACACTAATTAGTCAGGACGTAAACTAGTAAACTAATCCAAAAACGTTTTGTACCCGTTGTCCTCTTTCGTACTCTGCTATTCTTTCCATTTCTTCATTCATCTTCTCAATGTTTTGTCGTCTCTTCTCCTCCCATTCCTGCTTGGAAAGACAACACATTCAAACTTTCTGTCAATTGACACAAACTTTAAATATCAAACCTATTTGATCACCTTGGACTTCCTGTCCACGCCCCCTGGTGTGCCTGCCGAGTCTCCTCCTCTTCCTCTCCTTCCTCCTCGTCGCCCCGGTCCTCCTGTTTCAGCTGGCTCCCCGTCTCTGGGGGTCCGGGGTTCCCGTTCTCTCCTCTCAGGGCGACCGCCGCCACCCCCACGGGTCCCTCCTCCTCTCCCAACTCGGCCCAAGCCTGTCCTCCTGGGTGGACTGTGGTTGTCGCTCTGCCTTCTGTGCCCATCGCTCTCCTCGGACGCTTTCCGACCGCGGGGCGTGGGAGGCTTCCATCCGTCCACCACTCTGGTGTCCTGCTGGGAACAGGAAGTGGTTTCTTATTCAGCAAATCGGAGCTCCATTAACATGGAACTCCATTGAGGTTTCTGACGGGAATGTCAGCAGTAGTCCCCACCCAAAGGTTTCCATGCAGGCTTAGCGTTTGATTGTTTCATGAATGTTATAATAATAAACAATAAAACATAACTGTTTACAACACTGGTTGCCCTATAAGGCCAGACTTCTGAAGTGTAGCATCTGGTGAGCAGAACAGAACAGAACAGCGCATATAAAAAAGGAGACATAAAAGGATTATGGAGCGTGTCCTCCTGGACATGTGTGGACTTTATGACATTATGTTTATCAAGGGAGTGCGTTGGCGCTGCTCTGGTTTCTTCCCAGGAAGGTCGCTCCTTCAAGTGTTTACCTTTCAGAACGTACGCTAGAACAAAGACTCATCTCTTGAGGATGCAAACAGCAAATCTATGCTCAGTGACCTCCTAAACTTGATTGATTCTGCTGCTTACGTTCTAGTATTAGCATCACGAAGCAGCCTGTTTTAGCAAATGCTTGAACCACAGTTTAAACAAAGACGTACAGAATGTGTGTAAAAGATTTTGGTGTAAAACAACCCCACAACGATCACTTTCTTGGGTTCGACAAACCGTGTGTGTTATACTCCAAAGGAAATAGTGAAAAAAAAAAAAACCGTAAATTTCAAACTATAAGCCGCTATTATTTTCCTGTGCTTTGTACTCTACGGCTTATAAAGCGGTGCGACTACTTTATGGATTTTTCCTTTACATTACTTTTTATTAAAAACAACCAACAACAAATGTAGCATCTACTTTTGGAGTTATTATTGAATGCATCATGCCCGATTGTAGCTGAGATAAGCACCAGCGCCCCCCGCGAACCTCAAAGGGAAAAAAGCGGTAGAAAATCGATGGATGGATTCATGTTTAGAGACTCTCTACTTTTGTCCCTCTGACCAAAGAATCCAGCTGCAGCGAGCATGGTGTCCCACTTATTTCGCTCTGTTGCTCCAGTTGGACTTTCTCTCCTTGAAAGCCATTAATGTTTTCTTAATAGTGGCACATTTTGTAGATGGCTGTCCGCGGGTATATCTGGAATATATTAAAAGTTGCGTCCACAACGCAGAAATGCTGACAACGCTCAAGACAATGGTGTGTGTTTTGTTCAAATTCAGTTTCATCAATCAGTCTTTTTCCGGTGGCCGAGTTTTCGGTACATCACTTGTCAATAGTGTGCAAATAATAGGCTATATACAGGGTGATTCAAAAAGAATACGCCAAAATTATCACTCCGTGTACATAACTTCGAGTATTTATTTCATGCTTTACAAGTGCTCGATATGGCCACCACCGGCAGCACGAACAACATCAAGACGATATGATAGAATAGAATAGAATACAATACAATAGAATACAGAGTACTTTATTGATCCCTGGGGGAATCTCAGCACCACAGTTCACTCAAAATAGACAATAATAATAATACATAATCTAATTTATATCATATATTATACATCTAATATATAAATAATATAAGTATATTCTACATATATTCTATATGGGAATTCCTCCCAAACGTGCCCCAGGATGTCACGATCCACAGTGTTGATTGCTGCTGTTATTCGATCTTTCATGTCATCGACGTCTTCCAGAATTGCTTCCTTTACACAAGAAGCCAGTTATTTAAACTGTTCAACCCACCGTCAAATTCTCTCACAATTGGGTAGATCAATGCCAAATTCTGTTCTAAAAGCACAATGCTAAGTGACAATGGCATTTGTTTTCGCAAACTTAAGCACACAAAACACCTTCTGTTGAGTTGCCATTTTGAGGGTAAATAAACACGTGGTCTTCCTACATTTGAACGGCGCCGAAAGGATTACCTGACCACAAGGGTGAAATTGTAAAACAATAAAACTTGGATAACTCCTGTATCAAATGACCATTGATTCAGTCTATTACAGTGCTTTTGAACTGAATAAATGTATTATGAATTTTGGCGTATTCTTTTTGAATTACCCTGTATATCAATTCATACTGTAACAACCAGCTGGTGTTAATGTTTTATGTTTCGTGAGGCTTGGATTGAATCTCAGTTTTCCTATGTTTGCATACATACCGTTCGTGCCTGAAAGATGATTGGCGGAGAATGAGGAAGTGTTGTTGTGTGTCCAGGGAAGTGCGGACTCACAAAGACAAAAGTGTTTGCACGGGAGGTAAAACCTGTTGGATTTGTGCCGTTTGTTATCATAAGATTGGTAATAGTAATTAAAAATTGTGTCAGATTTTGTGTTATTTGTGTTGAGGGCAACAATATATTATATTACTCTAATTTGTTTTCAAGTAAAAAAAATATATTTTCAAGGTGTGGTAATAATGAAAAAGCAGTGGCGGCGCGCCACATTTGATTACACTAAGGGAAAACCCTGTAATGGTTGTCTTCCTGAGAGTGCATCCCTTTTGAGTGCATCCATTTTGAGTGACGCAATCACGTGAATACAATCTTTAGCCATGTGAACATTGGGACACAACTGCGGTAAAGATCGGCTGGGCTACCATTATCATACAAAAATGACTTGAATGGTGCTTTAACAGCAATATGCGTCAACAGAGTCTGTTTATGAGCACCAAACGTGAGAAAAACTATCATTTCCCTCACTTGTTTGCTCCACTTTTGAGTAAAAAGGAACTCACACTCTCCTTTGGGGCTTTTAATAATCTCATGAGGGGACAACCTTCCACACGGACATGATACCGCAGCTGACCCCACTCCTAGCTAGATGAACTATATACAGCCATCATTGTGTACAAAAGCAGCCTTTGCTTCACATCCTAGAACCCAACAATCAGTCAGTCCGCTACAGACCTGGGAGCTGTAAGTTATAGCAAGATTTTGCCATTAAAACAGTAGTGTAATGTTAGGGCTGTCGCTCACGTAGCTATGATAGTGTTGCTAACGTTTGCGCCCCCCTCCGCCTGTTATAACTTACCCCTATTGACGCCTTGGAGAGGTCGTCTGCGAGTGTGAAGTTGTCTTTCTCAGGCTTCCTGCGTTCCCACTCTGGCTCGTGAGGGCGGGGCTTGCGAGGCGTTGTCACGGCAATGCCCTCCTGCTCGGCCCTTTTCTTGTCCTCTTGTACTTCCTGTTGGCGTTGAGACCACGTTGAGCTCAAAGTGCACATAAATTCTGTTCGTGCACATAAATGCTGTCCAATATATAAACTAAGCTTTGACAATAAAACTGTATTTTGTTTGGATGATCAGCTGCGACAGGATCTAACAACGTAATACCTGATAGCGCTTGACCAGAGCTTCGTTCTTCTTCCTCAGGGCTTCAATTCTTTTGTCCAGTTCTGCATCCTTCTCCTCCTTGGTCTTGAAGTCCACTGCTGAAGACTGATACACACAAAACAGAAGAAGAAAGCAGTAAGTATTAAGGAAAAGGTAAAAAACAACAACAAAAAAACGTGTCAATACTCAAACATCATTGTTTAACTACTTAACAGTCGGGCTGTAATAGAGCAACCTCTAGTGGACTAGCAAAGGAAATAGCATACTAGTACAGAACTCTGAAATGAAGTTGTTGGGGAAAATGAGCTAATATTTCAAAATACTTCTGGTTTCTTCAACATGCTCTAAGATTACGGTGCCTGTCTCACTCACCATGGCCGCTTCTGGCTTGTCGTCATACACAGGCGGACAGGACCACACTGAAGATGCGCTGTGAAAGACAAATCGGGCCATCAGTTTCTTCATGGAGGATGGACAATTTTCATAGCTCCTTGTGCCTGATAATTTAGTTTCAAGTAAAAATAATCACTGAAATAACCTGCTTAAATAAAAATGTACGGTTATTAAATTATTACCTCAATGTGTCATTAATTAATTATGACAAAATATTTACATACTAGGGGTGTGGGGAAACATTTATTCGAATACGTTGCGCGATTCAGAATCGATTCTAATTTTTTTTTAAACAATTTAGTATTATTTTTTTAATCAATCCAACAAACCACTACACAGCAATACCATAACAACGCAATCCAATTCCAAAACCAAACCTGACCCAGCAACACTCAGAACTGCAATAAACAGAGCAATTGAGAGGAGACAAACAACACAGAACTAACCAAAAGTAGTGAAACAAAAATGAATATTATCAACAACAGCATCAATATTAGTTATGATTTCAGCACAGCAGTGATTAAAAATCCCTCATTGACATTATCATTAGACATTTATAAAAATAAAAAAAAGAACAATAGTGTCACAGTGGCTTACACTTGCATCGCATCTCATAAGCTTGACAACACACTGTGTCCAATATTTTCACAAAGATAAAATAAGTCATATTTTTGGTTCGTTCAATAGTTAAAACAAATTGACATTATTGCAATGAGTTGATAAAACATTTTCCTTTACAATTATAAAATCTTTTTTTTATTTTTTAAATCTACTACTCTGCTTGCATGTCAGCAGACGAGGGTAGATCCTGCTGAAATCCTATGTTTTGAATGAATACAGAATCGTTTCGAATCGAAAAAATATCGTTTTTGAATCGAAAATCGAATTAAAAAAAATCGATATATTATCGAATCGTGACCCCAAGAATCGATGTTGAATCGAATCGTAGGACACCTGAAGATTCACAGCCCTAATACATACATATTTTATTAAATGATTATTAATTAGTTTTATGTAAAAGTAAATGATATAACCATTGATTATTGATTTCATGATTTATTGCACGATTCAATTATTTTTGTTCACCATTTTATTATTTTTCTATATGAAATTATGAACAAAGTCAGTAGGTGGATACTAACCTACTCAGTGGTTACAGTGTCAGCCCTGAGATCAGGAAGTTGTGAGTTCAAACCCCAGCCGAATCATACCAAAATGGGATCCCATTATCTCCCTGCTTGGCACTTAGCATCAAGGGTTGGAATTGGTGGTTAAATCACCAAAAATGACTCCCGGGCGCAGCCACAGCTGCTGCTCACTGCTTCCCTCACCTCCCACGGGGTGATCAAGGGTGATGGGTCAAAAGCAGAGAATAATTTCGCCACACCTAGTGTGTGTGTGGTAGGGGTGTAACGGTATGTGTATTTGTATTGAAACGTTTCGGTACAGGGGTTTGGGTCAATATTCTATTTATTATTGTTAATAAAATTAATGCAGACAGTTTTAAAATTTGGCTGACTGCAGCGAGCCAACTTACCGAGAGATCTGACCAGCTCCTTTATTATATTTATTATAGGGCACTTATGGTTTAGTTTTGCACACATTTCCATTAATTAAAAAAATGTGGGGAATAATTTAATTGTTTCTTTTTACAAATGAATTGATTTTTGTTAAAGTTGCAAGTTATAAACGCTTATTTAGTAAAACGAAAAGAAATGTAAAACTGCATCAATATACATAAATTAAAAATGCATCAATAATCGATTTTCAATCAAATCAAAGCTCCACAATCGTAATCGTAATCAAATCACGCAGAGCCCAAAGATAGCCATCTCTAGTGTCGAGCTTTGTCAGTATTTCTGCAATGTGGACGTAATTTTTTTATATATGTGCAAATATTAAGAGGACAATGGCGGCTTTGACGAAGAGAAAGTCCAACTCGAGCAATAGCGCGAGGCAAGTGTGATGTCATGCTTGCTCGCTCTTTAGTCAGCAACATCGAGGGACAGAAGTAAAGAGTCTATAAACACAAATACATTTTATAATAACACCAGAAGAAGATGCTACATTTGTTTCTAGTTGTTTTTCATTTTCAAAAGTCATTAAATGTCTGGAAACACTTGTAATAATCTCAACAAAGTACAATGTGCAAAAAACAGCAACAATTGAAAATATAGCGAACGATTAAAAAAAAAATGTTAATAATAATTCATAATAACATTTGTTTTAAATGCCTGTATACACTTTGAATCTTTTTAAAAGAAAATCACATCATAGCGTCATGGTGATAGTGTACCCTCACCACCACAGATATCTTGGTAGTTTAGGGGAAACCTTGACCTATACATATATAGCTTCATATACTACATATAGCCTAATATTTGTGCACTATTTATTAGTGATGCACCAAAAATTTGTCAAAAAAAGGATATTGATCATCCAAACCGGATGTTACGATGACATAAACAATATGCATGCGATTGTCTGGAGCGTGGTCAGCATGTCTGCGATGTAAACGTCCCCTAATATATCCCAGATGTTCCCATGGACAGTGATCTACAAAATGTGCAAATATTAAGGACAGTTAAGCTTTCAAGGAGAGAATGTCCAACTGGAGCAGCAGCGCGAACCAAGTGTGGCGTCAGGCTCGCTGCAGCTCTTGCTGCTCGTCGCATCTCTCGCTGCTCGTCGCATACAGTTAAAATAACACCGGAAAGAGATGCTAGATTTGTTGATAATTATTTAAAAAAAGAAAAAGTCACTAAAAGGATTAAAGAACTCAAAATAAAATTATCAACACAGTACATTATACAATAATTGTACAATTGAAAAATAGAGCAAAACGATATAAGAAATACATATATATATCAATACCAATAACAGATTTGTTAATTTATTTAATATCTGCATTATTGCAGATTAAGCAAATTGAATGATGTTATGAAGACTACGCCCCCACCGCCATAGGTATGTTATCAATCTGTGTGGAGTTTGCATGTTAATCAATCCATTTGACACGTCATTTGACATAATGGGTTTCCCTAAGTAAAGTGATTTGGGTCACTAGAGAAAAGGCGCTATATAAATATAATGCACTTCAAAAATATAAATATACTCCACTTTATTTTTTAAGTAATATGGAAATGTATTGGAGCTGTTTATTTTAAAGAGAAATGTAGTTACTGAGGGCTTCACGGTGGAAGAGGGGTTAGTGCGTCTGCCTCACAAAAAGAAGGTCCTAAGTAGCCTAGGGTTCAATTCTGGGCTCGGAATCTTTCTGTGTGGAGTTTGCATGTCCTTCCCGTGAATGCATGGGTTCCCTCTGGGTACTCCGGCTTCCTCCCACCTCCAAAGACATGCACCTGGGAATAGGTTTATTGGCAACACTAAATTGGCCCTAATGTGCGAATGTGAGTGTGAATGTTGTCTGTCTATCTGTGTTGGCCCTGCGATGAGGTGGCGACTTGTCCAGGGTGTACACCGCCTTCCACCCGATTGTAGCTGAGATAGGCACCAGCGCCAGCCAGCCCCCCCGCGATGGATGGATGGATGGATGTAGTTACTGATTGAACTGGCACCCAAAGTTACAAAACACAATTATTGATTTTGAATCGAAAACCGTTTTGAAAATCAATCCTGAATCGAATCGTTACCCCGAAGAATCAAATTGTGCACAAAGATTCATAACCCTAATAAATTGTATTGATCATTGTCTGTTGCCAATTTCAATATAATTTAATATATTTTAATGATTAAGTGGACCTAAAGCAGGCTGGCATGTTAGAGTCAAGTTATTTGTTCGGTAAGTAAATTAAGAGGTGAAGCTACTTTGGCACAAGAGGGCTCAAAATAAGCTCATCTCAGGTGAGGTAAACAGACAGGTGCGCGCATGCGTGGTACCCAACACGACTGATTAAACCCTATCTTTAACTAGTCGTGTAAGCTTGTCGCTGCTACTTATTTGTCAGGACTGAGACAAACCTACAGATACAGACTTATATTGGATAAATAGTTTAACACACAAAGAACCTTCCCGCGCTCCTCTAGACGCTTCCGTTGGGAAGTGACTCAACGTAACGTAAAGTAAGCACGGCGGGCCATTAAGACAGTGCTGGAGCGAAACAAACCGTCGCTACGGACGACGTGCCGCTTAAAACAACCGACGTTAACGTCCACGCCACCTTAAGTCTCGCTATCAAAAATTACCTCGTCTCGGGTGTGCTCAGAGAGTTTATGCGTGGAGCTATTTGCCGCTTCAAGCTCTAGCCTCACTGCGTCCACATTATTTGGCTTCCGGTTTGCTGGCACTCACTTCCTGCCAAAATATGATACATTCGTGGCGGGTTTAAAGTGACAGTAGCACTTCCTCTTCATATAGCGTCCTAGAAATAATGAAAAATGACATATACTGTATTATCCCTATTATGTTTCGAATTGATTAATAGAGTCTTTATGAGTCAACAGAAGTAGACGTTGAAGCTTTTTAAAGCAATGTTTTTCGAGCACTGTGCCGCGGCACACAGGTGAGCAGTGAGAGATTATGTAATTTCACCTATTTGGGTTAAAAATATTTCATGCAAACCAGTAATTATAATTTGCAAATAAAGTGTAGTTGTTGAGTGTCGGTGCTGTCTAGAGCAGTGGTTCTCAACCTTTTTTCAGTGATGTACCTCCTGTGAACATTGTTTTAATTCAAGTACCCCCTAATCAGAGCAAAGCATTTTTGGTTGAAAAAAGAGATAAAAAAAGTAAAATACAGCACTTAGTCATCAGTTTCTGATTTATGAAATTGTATTACAGTGCAAAATGTTGTTTATTTGTAGTGGTCTTTCTTGAACTATTTGGAAAAAAATATATAAAAATAACTAAAAACTTGTTGAAAAATAAACAAGTGATTCAATTATAAATAAAGATTTCTACACATAGACGTAATCATCAACTTAAAGTTTCCTCTTTGGGAATTGTAATAGAGATCCATCTGGATTCATTAACTTAATTCTTCACAAAAAAAGAAATCTTTAACATCAATATTTATGGAACATGTCCACAAAAAATCTACCTGTCAACCTGGGATATTGCATTGTTGCATTTCTTTTCACAGTTTATGAACTTAAATTCATATTTTGTTGAAGTATTATTCAATAAATATATTTATAAAGGATTTTTGGATTTTTGAATTGTTGCTATTTTTAGAATATTTAAAAAAAAAAAAATCACATGTACCCCTTGGCATACCTTCAAGTACCCCCAGGAGTACTCGTACCCCCATTTGAGAACCACTGGTCTAGAGCTCGGCAGAGTAGTAGTGTAGTGAGTAACGGTGTTATACTCTTCCATGTCAGTAGTTGGCAGCGGGTAGCTTTGTAAACGTCGTATCTAATGCTTAAACCAAAAATAAACAAATGGCGAGTGCTCCTAAAAAAAGGCATTGAAGCTTAACGAGGGCTATGGAAACTAAACTAAAACTGAACTGGCTACAAAGTTAACAAAAACAGATTGCTGGACAACAGCAAAGACTTACAGCGTGTGGGGCAGACGGTGTCCACAAAGTACATCGCGTACTTTTTTTTTTTTTTTCTCTGTCATGAAAAATTGAGGTTTTATGGGTTGGTGCACTAATTGTAAGTGTATCTTGTGTTTTTTATGTTGATTTAATAAATTAAAAAAAATAAAAAATAAAAATAAATCAAATATATATATATATATATATATATATATATATATATATATATATATATATATATATATATATATATATATATAATTATTATTATTATTATTTTATTTTATTTTTTATTTTTTTTATTTAAAAAAAATTAAAATTAATAAAAAATTCTTCTGCGGCCCGGTACCAATCGAGCCCGGTGGTTGGGGACCACTGCTGTACATGACATGACAATTAACATTGTCCCCACAAAGATAGATAGCAACAACTGAAATAGTCTTGATTGCTAAAACAAAGAAGATACTGGGAATAGCGCTCAAAGGAAGACATGAAACTGCTACAGGAAAATACCAACAAAACAGGAAAACCCATCAAAATAGGAGTGCAAGACACTACACACAGGAAAACAAAAAAAAACTCCAAATAAGTGACGGCGTGATGTGACAGGTCGTGACAGTACACCTACTCTATATTCCTTCAAAACCGCTCTAAAACAACACCTCCAGGCAACTTCAACACTTTACTAATACCCTCCTCCATTCACATCCCATCTCCCCGGATTATAAACAACTCAAATGTACTTCTAATGTATATACTTGTTCTTATGCTATCTGAACTCACTATGTTCTCTGCTGGCTGTACATATCCTACTGTAAGACCTACACTGTTTCAATGTCCACATTTCTCTGTTGATGCAATTGTTGATGACTGAAGTTCTGATATCAACCAAAGCTCCTCATCCCACCCCCCGGATTGTAAATAATGTAAATAATTCAATGTACATACTATGATGATTAACTTGTGTGATGACTGTATTATGCTGATAGTATATATTTGTACCATGAATTGATTAACGTGGACCCCGACTTAAACAAGTTGAAAAACTTATTCGGGTGTTACCATTTAGTGGTCAATTGTACGGAATATGTACTGTACTGTGCAATCTACTAATAAAAGTATCGATCAATCAATCAATCAAACTTTGAGACAAGTGCTATAGTGATGCATGCTTGGTTATGGTTTGAATTCCTATCCAACAATTGCAACAATGACTTTTTACTGTCAATATTAACTACCGAGTTTACATTTTTAATGTTTTCTGCTAGTGGTGTGCCTCCGCATTTTTTCAATGAACAAAAATGTGCCTTGGCTCCAAAAAGTTTGAAAAACACAATTTTAAAGAATACAAAAAAACACATGTTAAACAAGAACATTCCAGCAGATGGCGCTAAGAGCAATTCATTCCAACAAACTTCACATTCCTCTGGCCAAATTGTCACCAAGCCAATAGAAAGGTGAAAACAACCCATTGTCAATGGCCCTTGTCCTCATTGGAAACAATAAGCTAAGCTGGAGCCTATCCCAGATAGTCAATGACACGACGCGTATAGACTTATTACTATTTAAATGTTAAATGGGTTATACTTGTATAGCGCTTTTCTACCTTCAAGGTACTCAAAGCGCTTTGACACTATTTCCACATTCACCCATTCACACACACACACATTCACACACTGATTACGGGAGCTGCCAGGCAAGGCCCTAACCATGACTCATCAGCAAGGGTGCAGTGTCTTGCTCAAGGACACAACCGACGTGACGAAATTGGTAGAAGGTGGGGATTGAACCAGGAACCCTGAGGTTGCTGGCACGGCCACTCTCCAAACTTCGCCATGCTATTTACTCTCACATTTAATTTAATTTGTGATGTGGGAGGAAAAAACCTGTGCGAGAACCATGCAAACATGCAAACTCCACACAGGGATGCTCCAAATGAGATTCCAATCAAGTCATGCTAACCACTCAACAGCCGTGTGGCTCCTGGAAACTTTAATACAAATAGTGGAACTAATTTAAAGGTAGTCTAGAGCAGTGGTTCTCAAATGGGGGTACGTGTACCCCTTCGGGTACTTGAAGGTATGCCAGGGAGTACGTGAGATTTTTTTTAAATATCCCAAAAATAGCATCCATCCATTTTCTACCGCTTATTCCCTTTTGGGGTAGCGGGGGGCGCTGGCGCCTATCTCAGCTACAATCGGGCGGAAGGCGGTGTACACCCTGGACAAGTCGCCATCTCATCGCGGGGCCAACACAAATAGACAGACAACATTCACACTCACATTCACACAATAGGGCCAATTTAGTGTTGCCAATCAACCTATTCCCAGGTGCATGTCTTTGGAAGTGGGAGGAAGCCGGAGCACCCGGAGGGAACCCACGCATTCACAGGGAGGACATGCAAACTCCTCACAGAAAGATCCCTAGCCTAGGATTAAACCCAAGACTGCAGGACCTTTGTATTGTGAGGCAGACGCACTAACCCTTCTTCCACCGTGAAGCCCTAAAAATAGCAACAATTCAAAATCCTTTATAAATATATTTATATCAACAAAATATGAATGTAAGTTCATAAACTGTGAAAATAAATGCAACAGTGTTGACAGTATTCAGTGTTGACAGCCAGATTTTTTGTGGACATGTCCTATAAATATTGAGGTTAAAGATTTCTTTTTTTGTGAAAAAATGTTTAGAATTAAGTTCATGAATCCAGATGGATCTCTATTACAATCCCCAAAGAGGGCACTTTAAGTTGATGATTACTTCTATGTATAGAAATCTTTGTTTATAATTAAATCACTTGTTTATTTTTCAACAAGATTTTTGTTAATTTTATATCTTTTTTTCCAAATAGTTCAAGAAAGACCACTACAAATGAGCAATATTTTGCACTGTTATACAATGTAATAAATCAGAAACTAATGACATAGTGCTGTATTTTACTTCTTTATCTCTTTTTTCAACCAAAAATGCTTTGCTCTGATTAGGGGGTACTTGAATTTAAAAAATGTTCAGAGGGGGTACATCACTGAAAAAAGGTTGAGAACCACTGGTCTAGAGTTCATGTGCGACAAAAACAAAACATAAAAAAAGATAAAATCATAATTACATAATTTATTTGCTCTCACAACCCAACTTTGCCCGAATGTGGCCACACGGTGACATAACGGCCTGCTGTGATGTCATGTGACCACAGTGGTACACATGTGTTAAGAACATGACCTTGTTATATCATCAAACAACATGTTTGTCATGTTCTTATAGGTCTGCTCCATAATGGCTGAGGGGTCAGTAGACGTCCATTTGTGTTGGTCTAGTCTGGTCATCCCAATCACAGGATGTGTGTGTGTGTCTGTCTGTGTGTGTGTGTGTGTGTGTGTGTGTGTGTGTGTGTGTGTGTGTGTGTGTGTGTGTGTGTGTGTGTGTGTGTGTGTGTGTGTGTGTGTTTAAAGAGGTTGGGGAGGGGATGCTACATGGGCGATGATCTCATTGTTGAGAGAGCCAAATAAGCTCTCAGGAGACAACACCGGAGCCCTTGAGGTTTTTGATCACGGAGAGATGACACCAACGCCTACGACTTTTGTTTATAAACAAGCATGGTCTCCAGGGCGGCTGAGGGGTGGCGGTAATGAAAATGGCTGTGTGTGTGTGTGTGTGTGTGTGTGTGTGTGTGCGTGCGTGCGTGCGTGCGTGCGTGCGTGCGTGCGTGTGTGTGTGTGTGTGTGTGTGTGTGTGTGTGTGTGTATGTGTGTGTGTGTGTGTGTCTCTGGGCAGTTTAGTTAACATTGCTTAAGTTCTCTCCTGGAGTCATGATGCCGCTTGAAGCCACTTAGACTGGTAAAAAAGACTGCAGCATGCATGCCAGCCCACTAGCTGGCGATGTCAGACATGACACAAATGCACGACAACTTCTCGTCCACGTTGTTTTTATCCAGTTTAAGTGACTCAAACCAGGGGTGCCAATACTTTTCCCATTCTAAAACAACAAAGATAACTTTTTTTTTTGGTTTCCATAAGTAATCTGTTCCAAAAGATCTGCCGAAAAAAACTTATCGTATGAAAACTAATTACATTTTCCCCATTACAAAAATCATTTAAATCATATTCATTTGTTCCAGGCACCAGTAAATATGAACACAAGACACATTTTACAGAGACAAATTAGAGTTTTACATGCAGAAAACAATGTCAAATATCAATAATACAGCATCTTTTTAGACCACAATGCCCAACTTTTCCACTACAGAGGGTCCCAGGACCCAGTCAAATTTAACACTTAATTAGTAATCTTACTGTCAATTTTGATTGTACTCAATAATTATGTTTAACCTAATTATAGTTTAAAACCTTTTCAAATTATATAAACCATGTGTTAATCACAAATATTGTTATTTATTTGACACATACACCTTAAGGTTATGGCAGGTTGTTTAAAAAGATAAATACTAATCAAATAAAGTGCAAAGAAAGGGATTCAAAACTAACTGATTAACATTTTGTATGTATACAATATTGTTATTCTAAAATAAATAAAATATATTACTGAATATGTTGGTGACAAAGGGCAGCCTTGTCACCAATTCTGTTCATAACTTGTTTGGACAGAATTTCTAGACGCAGTCAGGGCGTTGAGGGGATCTGGTTTGGTGGCTGCAGGATTAGGTCTCTGCTTTTTGCAGATGATGTGGTCCTGATGGCTTTATCTGGCCGGGATCTTCAGCTCTCACTGGATCGATTCGCAGCCAAGTGTGAAGCGACTGGGATGAGAATCAGCACCTCCAAGTCCGAGTCCATGGTTCTCACCCGGAAAAGGGTGGAGTGCCGTTTCCAGGTTGGGGAGGAGTTCTGGCCCGAAGTGGAGGAGTTCATGTACCAAGGAGTCTTGCTCAAGAGTGGGGAGAGAGTGGATCGTGAGATTGACAGGCGGATCGGTGCGGCGTCTTCATTAATGCGGACGCTGTATCGATCCGTTGTGGTGAAGAAGGAGCTGAGCCGGAAGGCAAAGCTCTCAATTTACCGGTCGATCTACGTTCCCATCCTCACCTATGGTCATGAGCTATGGGTTATGACCGGAAGGACAAGATCACGGGTACAAGCGGCCGAAATGAGTTTTCTCCGCCGAGTGGCGGGGCTCTCCCTTAGAGATAGGGTGAGAAGGTCTGTCATCGGGGAGGAGCTCAAAGTAAAGCCGCTGCTCCTTCACATCGAGAGGAGTCAGATGGGGTGGTTCGGGCATCTGCTCACGACGCCTCTCTCGAGAGGTGTTTGGGGCACGTCCAACCGTAAGGAGGCCAAGGGGAAGACCCAGGACACGTTGTCTCCCGGCTGGCCTGGGAACGCCTCTGGATCCCCTGGGAGGAGCTGGACGAAGTTACTGGGGAGAGGGAAGTCTTGGCTTCACTGCTTAGGCTGCTGCCCTCACGACCCAACCTCGGATAAGCGGAAGAAAATGGATGGATGGATGGACTGAATCTGTTTTAACTAACTTCTAAATAAAATTAAAGTGAAAATTAAAAAACAGTTAAACCACTTTTGTCATATTTTTTGCACTTAAGAAACTTCTCTGTGACTTTAACTCCAGACTTCTTCTGTTTGTTTGATATTGTTATTACTGCCACAAGTGGCGGAAAAGTGTACAGAAACGGCCCATACGGACCACAGTTGAAAAACGGCCGCCCTGTAGTGGGCGGCCATAGTAGCCCAACAATGTGTTCTGGCCGTGTGGTTAAGAAACACTGTCCTACACAATATTGCCATTTGTTAAAAAAAGAAAAACATTGATAATAATACAATAATAAAATGATAATAAAAGATCGAAAAATATGTATTGTGTGTTCGAAAAGGAGTAGGAAGAAGCAAAGCTTATGATGTCTTGTCCCATCACTCAGTAATCTGATTCTTGATTAACAATACAATGCTGCTTTATGTTTTGTGTGCACTTCCTAGCTGCACTAATTTTTATGTGTATGTTAAATAACATCTTTACCTCCCTTTCACCTGCTGTTCTCTGCATCTTGGGGTCACGCTGCAAGCAACTCCGTCAATTCCTGGCTAGCAAATACCTTCTGTGGTTGTACTCACAAAAAAAGCACATAAATAAATTCTCCAACACATGGATTCTTTCTTTGGACTTTCCGATCCGCTAAAACGGATTAGCTTGTTATGCGCAATGTTTACGATAACCAAGACGGTATGCAAAAACAGCGGTAAAATTTTGGGGGAAAGTTTCGTTAAATACCAAATCATTCAAAAAGTTAGGCGTACAAAGGCTGAGTTGTGTTTTCTTAATTTTGTAAAACAGAAGAAAAAAAAGTTATCTTGCCAAACTTTGTGTTAATATTAGTTTCAAATGTCAGCTTTTTCTCTGTACATTGTGCATTTTTGCTTAATTTTTCTTTTTTGTTTTATTTCTTTTTACCAACTACATAAAAATCCTGCATTCAGCTTGAAAATGTATGTTGATAAAGTAAAGTGACTGCGTTGGACGCAATTTTCCTGGCATAATGTGCTTTGTTTCAGGACACACAACCACAGGGGAAGTGCCAGTGGAGGGCCATACGTTTCCCACCTATGCTTTAAGTGTTATCCTACTCCAATGATTACCTCTCAAAATACCATAATTTATGTCACCACATGATCATTGCTGGAGAAAAACTATACAGAAACAAATTTATGCACTACTGGGAATTGAAACACCTCAACAGTGCACAAAACAGTTTTTTTTTTTTTGGCGCATTCAAAAATCAATGAACCCGCATCAGCAAATAAAAAATGTTTATGTGGTAGTGTCAAAATTAAAATTGCAAAACACATATTAAATGTAAAAAAAAATGAAGAAATAAAATATTTGAACTCACAATTTGTAGCACCCATTCTACGCCATATAAGCTTTTGGTAACGCTCAAAGTCGGCTGATTCGAGTGGAAATGGCGGGTATTTCCCCATTTCATCGCAGACATTGTCTCACAAGATGCAGTTTCTCTTTAAATATCCTTTTTGAAAATGGCCATGCAAATATGCCACCAAATCAATGTTTTGTACTCCTTCTTTGTGGCTCAACACTTCCTGCTTCCTGCTAAGTTGCAAATTGTGATTAGATACTAACTTTGGAATGACAAGTGAGTATCTAATCACAGTCTTGTTAACATCAGGCTACATAGATCGGCTACTGTCAACAACTTGTGATCTGATTGGCTGTCGCAACCGTCTGTCAACTCTATGTGTTCTCAAATTCATCAGCTAACAGTCATGGTGAGTATCCAATGACAGGACGCGTAAATGTCACGTTCAACGTAAGGCCAGCTAGAAGGCCTCGCTGACAACAATTCATGATCTGGTTGTCAACTTGTGGGGAACCACAAACAAAATCTTGTTTAGGGCCACTAAAAGCCTGGATTAGTAAATGTATACTTTGATGGAGACACGTTATTAATACTGGGCTTCACCATTGTTGTTTTGTAGTAATCGGAATGAAACTGTGTTTCTTCTTCACATAAATGCTAAAAAAAAATAAAAAAAATTTTTTTTAAACAAATAAAGAAATTAATAAAATAAAAAAAATAAAAAATATATATTTTTTATTAAACAAATTAAAAGACAATTACTTTTTTTTAAATTACATTAAATTAAATTAATCCATCCATCCATTTTCTACCCCTTGTCCCTTTTGGGGTCGCGGGGGGTGCTGGCGTCTATCTCAGCTGCATTTGGGCGGAAGGCGGCGTACTCAACAGGGCCAACACAAATAGACAGAAAACGTTTATAAAAAAAATTTTTTATTAAAATTAAAATACATAAATAATAAATAAATACATAAATAAAATTTATTAAAATTGGAATTATTTTTGAAATTAGATTAAATTAAAAAATAAATAAATAATAAATAATACATATGTTGCATTAAACTACAATTAAAAGTACAATAAATAATGGATAATAATTATGTTGCATTAAATTACAATTCCAAGCACAATGTATCCAAAAAGTTACTCAACGAGATGTAATGGAGTAAATGTAGCACGTTAAAACCGTCTTCTGCCACTCCTCGTCATGTTGTTTGTTTGTGTGTTGGCACTGACAAAAGTATGTTTCCGATCACGCATGCAACTGTGTGACATTCCACAATAACTGAATCTTTCATGATCTTTGACTAGGTGCACAAAGTCTGTTTGTTTGCGTCAACGCTGACATAGGGCGCATGCCCGGGCATGTACCTGACTGAAGCTCCGCCCCCTTTGCATCCCCCCACCCCCAAGTTGAGTGGGAAACTATAAAGGGGGGTTTATTTCCAGCTGATTAGGCGACCTTTGACCTTGCGGCAACTACCCCCACCCCTTTCCAGCTGGGCAAAGGGCAGAAAGACAATGCAAGAGGGGGTCAAAGGTTGTGACGGCGGGGGTGTCAGAAGTCTTTTGGGATGCTAATGCTATGCAGCCCTGTCACATGGAAGGGGTAAAAGAGCTCGCTTGTGTTTACACTCTGGGCTTCATGCGGCACATTTACAGTTTTTCAAACGCTCCAGTTTGTTTGCAGAGTCGTGTAAATCCAGTTTTGGTCAGCGTGGTGAAAAGATTGAGGCGTTAATAGCCATTGTCGCCCAACAAGTGCTACGTTACATTATGGAGATGTTTATTCTTGAAAACAACGTGGATATTGGTGGTTTGCTGTCTTTCAAGTTTTCCACACATGCTTCATGTGATCACACACTATCGCTCGAAAAGGTCAAGACACTTAAGCTTCCTCAACGCCAATCACGCTGCCTCGCAGGTGCTCCTTCACCCACTGATAAAAAACAAACAAAAATTGAAATATGGAAATATAAATACATTTACTAGGGGTGTGGGAAAAAAATGTATTTGAATTTGAATCGCGATCCTCTCGTTGTGCGATTCAGAATTAATTCTCATTTTTAAAAAATCTATTTTTTTTTAATAAATTTTTTTTTCTTTTTTAATCAATCCAACAAAACAATACACAGCAATACCATAACAATGCAATCCAATTCCAAAACCAAACCTGACCCAGTAACACTCAGAACTGCAGTAAACAGAGCAATTGAGGAGACACAGAACAAACCAAAAGTAGTGAAACAAAAATGAATATTATCAACAACAGTATCAATATTAGTTATAATTTCGGCATAGCAGTGATTAAAAAACCCTCATTGACATTATCATTTGACATTTCCAAAAATTAAAAAAAAAAGAACAATAGTGTCACAGTGGCTTACACTTGCATCACATCTCATAAGCTTGACAACACACTTTGTCCAATGTTTTCACAAATATAAAATAAGTCATATTTTTGGTTTGTTTAATAGTTAGAAAAAAATTACATTATTGCAATCAGTTGATAAAACATTGTCCTTTACAATCATAACAGTTTTTTTTTCAATATGTTACTCTGCTAGGATGTCATCAGATTGGGGTAGATGTTGCTGAAATCCTATGTATTGAATGAATACAGAATCGTTTTGAATCGGAAAAATATCGTTTTTGAATCGAGAATCGCGCTGAATCGAAAAAATTGATTTATAATCGAATCGCGACCCCAAGAATCGATACTGAATCGAATCGTGGGACACCCAAAGATTCGCAGCCCTAACATTTACCTAATGAATTTTGCAGATAGAGGATGTGGAAGTGCGCAGTCAAAGCACCCGATGGACAAATGCTGGACACCTGCAGCAGTCATTGGTGTGCAAAGAGCAGCGTATAAATTGTCACTTTTGTTTAAAAACATAGTCGTGCAAGTAAAATTGGGGATCTGAGCTGAAGATGTTGTTGTGGTTTGTGCAGCCCTTTGAAACATTTGTGATTACGGGCTATATAAGTAAACTTAAATTAAATTAAATTAAATTAAATTAAATTAAATTCAATTAAATTTAATTTAATTTAATTTAATTTAATTTAATTTAATTTAATTTAATTTAATTTAATTTAATTTAAGTTAAGTTAATAAAATAAAATAAATGGGGAAGACCCAGACCCAGGACACGTTGTGAAGACTATGTCTCCCTGCTGGCCTAGGAACGCCTCGGGATTCCTCGGGAAGAGCTGGACGAAGTGACTGGGGAGAGGAGCGTCTGGGCTTCCCTGCTTAGGCTGCTGCCCCCGCGACCCGACCTCGGATAAGCGGAAAAAGATGGATGGGTGGGTGGATGGATGGATGGATAAATTAAATTAAATTAAATTAAATTAAATTAAATTAAATTAAATTAAATTAAATTAAATTAAATTAAATTAAATTAAATTTAAAAATAGATTAGGGTAGAATAGTTTAGAGTAGAAAAGATTAAAGTAAAAAAAAAGTGAATTAAAGAAAGTAAACTACTATAACAAATTTGATTTGACTAAAATTAAATAAATAGATAAAATAAAATAGAGTAGAGTAGTGTAGAGTAATGTAGAGTAAATTAAGTGAAGTAAAATTAAAAAAATATATAGAGTACCCTGAAATAAAATAAAATTAAATTAAAACATAGAGTAGTGTAAAGTAAATTAAAATAGACTAATGTAAAGTAAAGCAAAGTAAGTTAAAAAAAAAACTAGAGTAGACTAAAATAAAATAAAATAAAATATGTATACAGTTTTTAAAAGAAAAACATAATAAAATAAATAATAAAAGAGAATGTATATTATGAATATGAATAAAATAAAATCCATAATTTAAAGGAAACAATTAGTAAAAATTTATATTTTTAAAAATTGAGCATAAAAGTAAAAGTAAAAATAGAATAAAAAATCACCATAAATAAAAAATAAACAGTCTCCTTAGTGCATTATGTATTATTAATAATTGTGTATCACTTTTGTGCAATCAGCATACATGTAAATGTGCAGGGTTGAAATGAGCAGTTGTTTACTATACTATTTGTTTTTTGGCCAAATGTCATGAATCCTCTCAAGTACTGTACCTTGGATTCTTACATGTTTGTGCGTGCAGTTTGGACACTCTGCACCAAGAAATGTTGTCACATGTGGTGCAGGCGTGCGCAGCTGACTAGTGAGGTGATTCCCTGCACTTTGACCAAACAAGGTCATCGTGACAGTCGTTTATGACGCTGCGAACAATATTATCATCCAATCCACCTGTGGCTTTTTCTTGCAGCGAGCGTCAACTGTGCCTGATAAAGAGCCTTGTATGCCAAAGTGATGCTTTGAGCAACTTGTCAGTCAGAGAAACCTGACACCAGAGGCTGACTCATTGTTGCTTTACTCCTGCTGCATGTGTCAAAGCCAAGCGGGGGGAGGGGAGGAGAAGGGTCGCATGTGATGAGCAGTGTTTGTTGTGGGTGAGGCTGCAAAGTAGCACATGGAGGAAATGAACTGTTAAAATGCAAATCAAGAAGGTCTGCATGATGTCACCTTGCAGGCCTAAAGTCAAGAGACTGTAGTGAGCGTAACACAGCAGTGTGAGTAAACACAAGTAAAGCGTGTCCCAAAGCAACTCTGAAAAAAAGGGGGTCTGAATGGAGGCATCAGTGTGAGACATGGCAGCTGTGTATCAGGGAGCATGTCAGCACTTGTTTTGGAGGATGGACAGGACAGGAAGCCCATTCAAATACCCTACCACAATAAAAGCATTTATTTTGGCAGCGCAACATTTCTGTCATCAAGAAACATATTACAGAAGTACATATTTTGTGACCACAGCTCAAATGTTAAGATGTTTTTTTGGTTTTGTTCAAAATGTATCAAAATGGCCGCCTAAAGGGCTGAACCCTAAATTATTTCCACAGAGGGCAAATCAAAGAATGTGACTGGTTATGTTAATATTTTTCTTTAATATTTCCGCTTTTTTTCTGGACATTGAGACATTAGCATTATAATATGTATTTATGTATTCATTCACTTATGTATGTATTGTATTTATTTGTGTTACTTATGTGTAAGAAATTGATATGAAAATGGAAAAGGAATATGATTGAATCAACTTTGCTTCCTCTTACTTCTTTTCGGACATGTTGTAATGAGTAATTGGAAATATGTGATGCCATATTTTTATTGTAATGTTTGAAATTGATCAAAACCACAACCGTAACTATATTTCATATTATTAATCAGTTATACATGGAAAATACCCCACCAAAATTTGTATTCATATTAAAGGCCTACTAAAATAAAGATTTTATTATTCAAACGGGGATAACAGGTCCATTCTATTTGTCATACTTGATCATTTCGCGATATTGCCATATTTTTGCTGAAAGGATTTAGTAGAGAACATCCACGATAAAGTTCGCAACTTTAAAGCCCTGGTAAAGCCCTGTCTTTACCGGAATTCGCAGACGATGACGTCACCCGTTGAGGGCTCCTCACATCCTCACATTGTTTTTAATGGGAGCCTCCAACAAAAAGAGCTATACGGACCGAGAAAACGACAATTTCCCCATTAATTTGAGCGAGGATGAAAGATTCGTGTTTGAGGATATTGATAGCGACGGACTATGAAAAATACAAATAAAAATCTAGTTAAAAAAACAAAACGTGATTGCATTGGGACGGATTCAGATGTTTTTAGACACATTTAAAAGGATAATTCTGGGAAATCCCTTATCTTTCTATTGTGTTGCTAGTGTTTTAGTGTTTAATATTACCTGATAGTCGGAAAGGTGTGTCCACGGGTGTTTTGACGCCAGTGTCTGATGGAAGTCGACGGCAGCTGTACGGACAGCACAAGCTCAACTGATCTCCGATAAGTGGCAAGTTTTTACCTCAATTTTCTCACCGAAAACTGCTGGTTGACAAGAAGTCGGGATCCATGTTCGCTTGACCGCTCTGATCCATAGTAAAGTTTCACCTCCGGGAATTTTAAACAAAGAATCACCGTGTGTTTGTGTGGCTAAAGGCTAAAGCTTCCCAACTCCATCTTTCTACTTTGACTTCTCCAGTATTAATTGAACAAATTGCAAAAGATTCAGCAACACAGATGTCCAAAATACTGTGTAATTATGCGGTTAAAGCAGACGACTTTTAGCTGTGTGTGTGCGCAGCGCTAATGTTTCCAAACAGTCCGTGACGTCACGCGTACACGTCAGCATTCTGCGACGTTTTCTACAGGACACTTCGCGGGAAATTTAAAATTGCAATTTAGTAAACTAAAAAGGCCGTATTGGCATGTGTTGCAATGTTAATATTTCATCATTGATATATAAACTATCAGACTGCGTGGTCGGTAGTAGTGGGTTTCAGTAGGCCTTTAACGATCGCTCACGATTATCATGTATAGGCAAACAAACTGAAAACAGTTTCCACATTATCTGTATCTTTTTAATTTATCAGTCTTTATCCAATGCATTTCGTCGTAGTAATCACAATAGAAAATAATAATATAAGATAGTATAATTCAATATAAATTAATATTAGAACGTAATGTGTTTGTTTTGCGCATCAAACTATCGTTTCAGTTTGGACTCTTCCTTTGAAAGTCTAAACCGGATGTAAACATTACTTTTCCGGTCTTTTAGAAAGCTATATAAACCCCCTGCCCTCTTCTCCGCAGAGAAAACAGTAACTAACGCGGAGGCAATCCGCGTAGAAGGTAATATGGCGTAAGCGTCGGTAGGTAGCTAGCGCAGATGGACTAATTTGGAAAGAACAAGCCAGGAAACAGTCGTCGAGACAATCTTAGCTGGGCCATTTGACGTGAAATGACACTTTTGGTCGACTGCTTGACACTTTTCGGCACATTGGAGCGCCTCTGATGTCCACCGGTTGCCGCCGTTCTCCATCGGGCAGAACCACTCAGCACTCATCCCAACACGCTCGCAGTAAGTCACATTAAAATAAAGTAATGCTATTATGATTCTCGTTAATCGTTTAAAAAATTATTTTTTATGCTACCTAACACGAATCATTTTTTTTTTTTTTTTGCATTAGCATGCAAATATTTTCACTTCCAGGCAAGATAAACGCTTGTTTGTACTCTTAATAATCACTGAAAGATTATGTTAACTCGACTAAAATTAAAATCTTAGTAAAATAGTCCATGCGCCCTGCCGGGGGTTTGTTTACAAACACGAGAGTGACGTCTTCGATGGCTCATTGCTGCCTCCTGCCGGCCAATGGTAGAATTTGGGTCAGCATGAAAGAAATATACCGGTATATATTTTTTAAACAATCTTTTATATTACATTCTTCTTTAAATATTCAATGTCTAAAATATATGTGTGTATATTTGCATTATTAAAACAATACTATTCTTGACAGAATGAAATGCAGTGTGTGTTATTGCCATTTGACTCCTCATCAGTACTTGTGACATTGTTAGTGATACACATTTGTTTGTGCATATCCAGGGTCTTCTAGGTTTTTCCACTGAGATGGCGCGTGCAGAGACCATGGAGAGTGTCTGCGAAGCTGCCACAGGCGCTGCCGGCGGCCCTTTGCCACAATACCAGCACGGCTCCTGCCACCGCGTGGAGCTCCCTGGCTCCTTCCCTGCTTGGTCGAGCATGCACCACCCTGGCAGTCCCAGCGGCCCTGTTCTTCAGACGTCATCGGAGCAGTTGGTTGCCTCGCCACCAGTGAGCAGAGCCGCGCGGTCGGGTAAGATGAAGTGCTTTTTTTTTCTTTTTTTTGAAAACCCATCACACCTGAAATGTTAGTCCTCATATGATGTGTGAGTCACTGGCAGAACAAAAGAGGTGCATTGACATCTCACCGACCAATCAGAACGCGTCTTTGTTGCCCCAGGTAGACTAGGTGATGCTACTTTGGTTAAATCTGGTTAGTGCTTAGAATCACCTTTAGGAATTTCATTTGGTAGACTGTGCTCTCTTTCTTCAGTGTAAAGAAATATTAACGATGAACTGTAAATATAACCGATAGGTGCAAGGCTAACAAATGATAGAGCAAAGCAAAAACATTCTCACGTCCGCTGCGCACTGTGCATACATTTTAATCAAAGAGGTCGTCTCGGTTTTCTTGGTGTGGTTTTCTGGACCGGAGCGTTAAAGATCGTGGCATAAAGCATAGAGAAATCCTAAAAAAATTTTAAGTAAAAATCTGCATTTTGATTCGCAGACGCAGTCTCTCTCCTGCATGTTTGCAGGGCAAGAGCACTGAAAAAAAGAGAAAAAAAAAGTTCAGATCACTGTCCATCAGACTTTATTTGTATCGGTGTCACGTTCCAACTGTGTGTGCTGCATTTCGGTCAATTTGGTAAAAGTTACGCTTCTGTTCGTCCTCCTAATGCAGTGAGGAAGAGTCGACAGTTGATGCTGGAATGTAGCGGTGGACGGGAGGTCGCCTTGATGACGTGGGATGACGTCAAAGAGTGCTCCAACCGGTTTGGGCAGCAAAGTGTGGCGATAAAAACAACACATGCTTTCAATTTTTTTTGTGCTTGATTATTTTTTTATTTTTTTAACAGTACAAAAAAATATATTTAAAAAAGTATTAGCAAGGCGGGAAAAAAATATGACTACATAAGACAATAACTGATTTTTTCACAGTTAATTTATAGCTATTTTATTTTTGTAAATGTGATATTTTTAAGTGTATTTATTTATGCCAGCCCTTAGCGGCATAAGGCTAAATAACGTGACAAGCTCTTATTTAAGCAAGCATATGTCATCAAATAAAATTTACTTATTGAACGCTTTGCACTTACATTTTTTATGGTGCTTGTTTTTGTTGACTTTATTCAGAATATATTAAAGGATCAGGAAAGCAGAAAAAACATTTTGATATGACTATAAAAGACAACCAGTGTTTTTTTCAGTTATTTGTTTTCTTATTTGTTAAAATGTAATAATTTTTTTGCCTGACAGCCTTTCGCAGTATAAGGCTAAATAATGTGACAAGCTCTTATTCAAGCAAGAAAATGTCCAATTAAATGGTGCTTTAAGCTTTTTTGCAGCTTAAAGTTTTTTGGGTGCTTGATTTTTATTTGTTTCTAAACCATATATATATATATATATATATATATATATATATATATATATATATATATATATATATATATATATATATATATATATATATATATATATATATATATATATATATATAAAAAAGTATCGCCAAATGAGAAACAAAATATATAATTACATATATTATACTATAAGGGACATTATAATCATATAGTGTCCCTTTAAGGCCTCCATAATGTCACAGTTAATGTATTGCTTTTTAATTTTTTTATATTTTATATTAATAGTTGGATTAATAAAATATATATATATTATTTGCAAGATAGCTTTTAGCGGCACAAGGCAAAATAATTTGACAAGCTCTTATTCAAGCAAGCAAATATAATCAAATACAATTTAGTAATTAAATGGTGACAATACCTTGCATCTTAAAGTTATTTTGGTGCTTGTTATTTTTTGTAAAAAAAATGTATCAGGAAATGAAAAAACAATCTATAATATTATAAAAGACAAAAAGTGTTTGTTTTTTTACAGTTTATTGCTTTGTTTATTTGGTAAAGTGTCATTTAAAAAAAATGCCTGACCACCCATAGTGATGTAAATAAGGCTAAATAATGTGACAAGCTTTTCTTTAAGCAAGCAAATGTCATCAAGTAAAATGTAGTTATTGAACACTTTGCAGCTTCAAGTCATGATAAATGGAAACGTGAGTAAATAGAGTAAAGTTGTAAGAGGAGGAAATAATGAAGCCTCCTCTTCCTCCTCCCTCCCACTGCTGAGGGTCAGCAGGCAGACATGTTCAGACATGTCCTCTACTAGCTGCACTTCCTGCCACTGCCTCTATGACAAAAATAGTGCCGTTAATATTCCTGTTACAAGATCAAATGCATGATAAAATCCAAAAAAACTAATAAATAAATGTATAAATAGACATCTAACAGGGAAAAAATAACACATGGCAGTTAACCAATCGGAAATAGGAGAGATAAATAAAGTTTTTCCAGCCAATCCGGATGCCCGCTCCGCCCCCCTCTGTCCAATCAGTGCACAGCGCCTTGCCCCGCTTGCCAATCAGGGCGAGACAGTGAGCCGTCCCTGAGTTACCTTGGCAACAAGCCAGGCCTTTCCCATGTGTTTGTTGTTTTTCAGCACTCTGTCTAGTCACTTTTTTGGGGTGGGGGGTAGATGGCTTCTAATCCTCCCCTGCAAAGCCACCTGTTGCCAAGGACGACCTCTTCCGCGGCAACCGGACACTTGTACTGGCCGTCTATGGAAGGGTGTCCAAACTTTTGCCGCTGAGGGCCGCATACTTAAAAACATAAAAGCATGCAGTCGGCCTTTTTTGATATTTTTTATGTGCAAAAACCAATACTGGGCTTCACGGTGGCAGAGGGGTTAGTGCGTCTGCCTCACAATACGAAGGTCCTGCAGTCCTGGGTTCAATCCCAGGCTCGGGATCTTTCTGTGTGGAGTTTGTATGTTCTCCCCGTGAATGCTTGGGTTCCCTCTGGGTATTCCGGCTTCCTCCCACCTCCAAAGACATGCACCTGGGGATAGGTTGATTGGCAACACTAAATTGGCCCTAGTGTGTGAATGTGAGTGTGAATGTTGTCTGTCTATCTGTGTTGGCCCTGTGATGAGGTGGCGACCCTTCCAGGGTGTACACTGCCTTCCGCCCGATTGTAGCTGAGATAGACCCCCCCGCGACCCCAAAAGGGAATAAGCGGTAGAAAATGGATGGATGGATGGAAAAACCAATACAATATATACATTGTTTTACCTTTTAGGGCTCCCCTTAAGTTTGGTACCGGGGACCCGAAAGGGTCTCAGTCATAGAAATAAGTCCTATAATGTGAGTTTTCCTTGCCCTTATGTGGGCCTACCGAGGATGTCGTAGTGGTTTGTGTTGTGGTTTGTGCAGCCCTTTGAGACACTAGTGATTTAGGGCTATATAAATGAACTTTGATTGATTGATAATAAATTTTTTTTACCCTCAATGTTTAAATCTCTACATCGGGGATTCTCAAACTGTGGTATGTGTACCACTAGTGGTACTTTGGTTCCATCTAGTGGTATGCCAAAGAATGACTTGAATAAAGTACAGTATTTTATTGTCCTACATTGGAACTGAGCCAAAAATGATAAATATACTTGTTTAATATACATTTTTTTATAACTCTTTTTATTGACTACTTAGGCCTCCTACGCTACTGTAATTGATGCCGGTCATTATGGTGGTACTTGTAGAGCCAAGTCTTTACTGAGGTGGTACTCGGTGAAAAATGTTTGAGAACCACTGGTCTAGATTTTTTATCTTTTCGGGGTTTTTTTAAATATTGTGAATGCAAAATTTTCCCCTTGAACGATTTCAAAATGGAATGTTTGATGTGAAGTACCGTAATTTAGCCTTGAACAGGTCAATAATTCATAACATTGATTTTGATTCATCTTTTTTTTTTTAGCAATGACAGCGTAAAAAAAAATCTCACACATTATCTAGGATCCGAGAGTTATTAAGTTATACATTATTTTATTTTATTTTTTTACTTTCAACGCTTAAATTTCTGGATCAACATTAGAGTTATCTGTGAATTTTAAGTTACTTGTAATGTTTTTGTCTGTTTTTCATGCCATAGAAAACTGTTTTTATCTGGCAAATGCACAAAATATGCAATATTTTCCCCAAAACTTATTTCAAAGTAGTAATCTTTAATGTGAAGTAACTGGATCCTTGAATAGGTCAATAATTCATAACAACATTGATTTTTATTCATTATTTTTTTGAGCAATGACAATTTAAAAGAAAAAAGCAGTCTGTTATGAGAGTCTAGATTGAAACTTTTTCTCATTACCTGTCACCTGTTTGCTCTTTTATTCCACTTTTTTTTTTATTAGTATTTTGTGCCGCGGGCCGTTCCAAAATGAGCTGCGAGCCGTACTTTGGACACCTCTGGTTTATGGTGGACTCGAGGGAGAAAACGTCACATGACCACTTTTTTTAATAGTGATGCTGAGGCTCGCGCACGCACGCACACAAAAGTAGACTTATTAAGAAGATTAAGTGATAAATCCCCAAAGAAGAAAACAACTGTGTTCATTCCGCTAGTTGTGTCTCTCCTCACTCTTCGGATCACTTCCTGGTTCGTGACCCTCTGTCCGTTGGTCCTCACAGACGAACGGCGGCATCGCCGTGCGTTCTGCAGACGCGGACGCCTGCTGGACCTGCTGCCTCGGGACGAGCAGGAGTTTGGGGATCTGCTACCGGCGCCTCAGCTGGACGTGATCTCTGTGGGCGAGCAGTTGAGGACCATTGGAGACGACTTCAATGCCTCCGTGCTGCGAGCGGTAAGGTTCTGTTCGGGACTGTGTGTGTGACGTTATTGCATGGATGACGATGAAAGATATTTTTCTTAAATCCGGAATCGGCCAATCAATACACTGCACTGTCGACTGTAGCTCTGCCCCTTTATCCACCATACCACTGTGTAAGGATGGATGTTATGGCCTAAAGTCTAACGCAATATATATTTTAGCCTTTTGTGATCTCACAATGTATAATCACAATATGTTATTTGGCAAATAAATGATATTAGAACCATTTCAAAACAGGTCACAAATGCTCCTTATTTGGCCCCTGACATATGCAATAACATATTGCCTAATTTCCAGTTATATTATTTTCTCCAAAAGATTATTAATCTACCTATTAATTTACTGTTAATATCTGATTACTTTCTTTTGTAACGTGTCCATTAAAATGTAATAATCACTTATTCTTCTGTTGTTTGGATACTTGACATTAGTTTTGGGTGATACTACAAATTTGGGTATACATCCAATACCATGTAGATACAGGAGCAGTGTCGGTCGTACAAATGAGAATGTTTCAAATTTTAAAAATTATTGAATGATTCCATTTTTAAACACATTCATAATCAGACAAAACACAGGATGGCGATTTAGCATATCAGTTAAATATTCAAATGACGTCCTTTTTCTCTTTTATCACGTGCAACTTGTATAATGAAGTCAACAGTGCAAAATAGTTAAACAAAAGCAAAAAACACTGCTGTTTTTTTTTTATTTTCTGAAAACAAAGGCAACAAAAAAACGATTTTTTGATGATAAAAAATTAAGATATAATCACTGTAGTATCAATACTGTACATATTTATATCGATTTGCCTACCATTGTTTACATTGAAGAGCTCGAGCTTAGCGCTATTCCCTGTCCTTTAGCCCTCCAGTAATAATGCTACTTGTAAGAAACGTAGTTTATTGTCCGCCATGGAGGCGAGGATTCGTTATTTAGTTTCGCTATTTGTAGCAAGGACGCTACACCGTGTCGAAGAGCCAGTCATTCGCTTGTCTCTTGTCAGATTTTTGGGACACAGCTGTGTCATCAACATGCATTATCGTTATATGACGATAATATTTAAAGCTCTATCGCCGTCCAGATTGATATCGTCGATATCCAGAGGTGGGTAGTAACGCGCTACATTTACTCCGTTACATCTACTTGAGTAACTTTTGGGATAAATTGTACTTCTAAGAGTAGTTTTTATGCAACATACTTTTACTTTTACTTGAGTATATTTATAGAGAAGAAACGCTACTTTTACTCCGCTCCATTTATCTGCAATCAGTTCGCTACTCGCTACTTTTTTTTTTTATCGATCTGTTAATGCACGCTTTGTTTGTTTTGTTTTTGTCAGACACGCATTCAAAGTAGGAACTACGCATGCTGGCGTTTCACCAATCACATGCAGTCACTGGTGACGTTGGACCAATCAAACAGAGCCAGGTGGTCACGTGACCGTCACACGTAGAACCCGACATGTTGAAAAACTTATTGGGGTGTTACCATTTAGTGGTCAACTGTACGGAATATGTACTGTACTGTGCAATCTAATAATAAAAGTTTCAATCAATCAACCAATCAATCAAAAGTGTAAAGGAAAAAAGACACTTTTTATTTCAACCGTACTTCCCGTCAAAAGCCTAAAGACTGATCGCACAGTTCCTGTCTTCACAATAAAAGTGCCGCTCCATCGCACAAAATAAGAGTCTCCGAAAGCCAGCGCAAACAAACTAGCAAGCTACGGAGTTTGCCGCCAATGTATTTCTTGTAAAGTGTATAAAAATGAATATGGAAGCTGGACAAATAAGATGCCAAAAACCAACGACTTTCATGATGTATTAGACAGGAAGGAGCAACTTTTTTTCTCCTCCATTTGAAAACCGTGACGTTATCAGCACTATACTGTCTGATTCCAATCAATGCAAGTCATCAGAATCAGGTAATACACCAACTTATATTCTTGTCTTCATGAAAGATAGGAATCTATATGTTAAACATGCATGTATATTCATTAAAACACCTTTAACATGTGAACAAAAACGGCAAAATAAATAAATATAAATTATATACTGTATATATAAAGGTATGTATATATATATATATATATATATATATATATATATATATATATATATATATATATATATATATATATATATATATATATATATATATATATATATATATATATATATATATATATATATATATATATATATATATATATATGACATGTGTGTATGTATATATATGTGTGTATGATGTGTGTATGTTTATGTATATATGAGGTAGATCACCTCGACTTGGTCATTTATTAAGTAATTGATTAACGTTGAAAAACATATTGGGGTGTTACATTTAGTGGTCAATTGTACGGAATATGTACTGTACTGTGCAATCTACTAATAAAAGTTTCAATCAATTAATCAATGAATGCCTACTGAGCCTATGGTGCTGTTAAGTTATTGTGGCTCAATTTGCCTTAATTTTTTTTATTTTTATGTATTATTATTTAATATATAATATTGTTTTAGTTGCTTAAGAGATATTCCTGGCTCTGAATTTGCTCATTGCTATTTTTATGTTTTTGTGCATTATTTGTTGCCGTAATCATTAAACGAACAGGTTACTCATCAGTTACTCAGTACTTGAGTAGTTTTTTCACAACATACTTTTTACTTTTACTCAAGTAAATATTTGGGTGACTACTCCTTACTTTTACTTGAGTAATAAATCTTTAAAGTAACAGTACTCTTGAGTACAATTTCTGGCTACTCTACCCACCTCTATCGATATCACGCAACCCTGCCAATGTGCTTTGCTAGCCAAACAACAGGCTGCCAGAAAGTGGTGCCTATCAGTTACTTTTAGCAACGACAAAATCAATACAAAACTGAACCGGAGTTCATGAGGAATATAATCTAGTCTGGGACACCCTAATGTGAGTAGAAATGGTCTTTTCCAGGGTCAAACTGTGGCCGTCAAAACAGCTTTATAAAGTGCTATGGTCACATCAAGTTAAGTTAGCCACTCGTCACAGTTCCCGCTAATCTATAGTAGGTGTGTGTTGCACTTTAGCAAGCTAAGCATCACGTTCAACCTGAAGCATGACACTTTTTGTAGGTAATAACGCACCTCCATTGGCAGTGGGGACTAGGGTTGGATCCAAAAATAGCCAATATTTGCCTTTTTTATTTTTATTTTGCCTATCATTTACAATCCTTTGTGAGACAAGCACACCTAAAAACATCCATACACCTCCATAAACAGTACACGCTGTAAGTACATATGTCATGTAATAACAGGCACAGTCATAATAACATGTAATATTTACCTATTTTGCTCAATTTAAGCAAATGACAAACATAATAAAACAATCACTTACTGTACAATGTCTGCTCTCATTGGGAGGCCTACTGATGGCATGTTTATATCCTCCTGTTTAGATGAAGAATGAATCCAAATCCTCACGAAGGGTTAAAAAAAAAAAAGTAGTTCAAACAAGCGTCTTTTCGTGTCTTTCTCGTCATCTGCGGGTCTAAGTTGGATGTCAAAGTTGACCAACTTTTCGGTTTATGTCCACAACCTCCTACTGTCCAGGTGAGAGGCATGATTTATAATCTGGATTAACTAACATCTTGGAGGCGATGCAGCAGCTCAGCATGTCGATATAGCTGCATAAACTAGTTAACTTCTTTGAGCGCAGCTAAAAATAGATTGCGTGCATTAGCCCTTATATAACAATATCGCTAATACTTTAATATTCAGGTCACTAAATGTAAATAAAGTATTGTTGTCGTTTTTTGGGTGTTTTTTTTTTACAGCGATTAAGAGGCAGAATGGATTACATTGTTACCCACCTAGCACAAGCCGATTTATTACAAATTAGAATGCAAAAAAATAAATACAAAAGTGTTCTTGTCCCTCATAAGGATTATGAAAGATAGGCAAAATTCTCCTGCCCCCCAAAAAAGTGTAGTTCCTCTTTAACTGATCCGCTGATGACCTACCGATCTTTACTGGAACTGTGTCATTTATCCACAGTGTGAAGCTTCTAGAATACTAATCCTCCCCACCAGGGAGGAAAATAAACTAACTTTCTTCCAACTATCGTTATCACTGGAAGGCTAGAAGAAAAAGGAATGGCGAAGCATGCTGTGCACACACCGAGCAGCAAGACACAAGAAGCTTACTGCTTAAGCTTTAATGTAAAATAAATTGATCCAGATGTCGACACTATCGATACTAGTATCGGTACATAAACGATACAAAGGTGGTTAGATCGATTTTATTTATTTATTTATTTTTCCTTTTCTTGTTATTATTACAAAATAATTTTTGGGTGATTTTTGTTATTGTTTACAAACTTAGGGGGTAAGTCTGATATAGGAAGTTTTAATGGGATCCAAAAGTAGTTTTATACTTTTATTTGGTGAAAAAAATGGAATGTCGCATTCAATACTACACATTTATTACATCATTTGATTTGCAACGATCCCAGCAAATTCTACATGTATTAAGACAATTTTTATAAAAAGGTGTTTACTTGCTATAAAACATTTTCACTTCTACAATTTATTGTCAATTGGGTCGGATCTGATGGCAAAAAAAAACTCACAAATGCTCATACAATGTCTTCAGTCTGAAGTTTTCCAGTTTTAACTCCAGCCACTAACCTAAAAAAAAAAAGAGTTTTCCCTTCCAAAATGTGCCACAGCCTACTTTTACTCACCAGTAAATAGGAACACGGTCGCTATTTTGTCTAAGCTGAACTTAATTATTATCATTATTATTATTATTATTATTATTATTATTATTATTATTATTATTATCTCCTCTGCTGTCTTTGGACTACTTTCTTATCTCCCTGCTTCCCCTCCCCTCCTTGCACTGGATCGCGTGAGGACTTGGCTGCAGACCCACCCCCCCTCCCCTTCTTTCCTCATACACACGCACACAAACACACACACTTTAGGCACAAAAACAAAGATGACGTCATCTGGCTGTCATCATCAGACATGCAGTGTGTGTATGCTAGACGGTCTGAAGCTCACGTGCACATGGGGGCCCCACCCTCTCCTATATTTAGCAAACCTGTGCGTCTGCCTGTAAACAACACACCAACCTGTTTTGGATTTTGCCCTTCTCGTCTCTTTTACTCATGCTAGTTATCTTAGGCTAACTGACTGTAATAATTGTGTCCGCAGCACGCGGCCGCCGCCCCCCACTGGCAGGACTGGATTGACGCCTACCGAGGTTTCCTCAACCTGGCGGCAAGGACCCTCAGCGCCCTCTACAGGCTGACGTAGCTCGCCGGCCGCCACCTCGACCTGGCGCTTCTTTTTTTCAAAACGCGCCGAGCCGTCTGCTGGTTCAGACCTCAGCCGACTCTACCCGCCTGTGTGCTTCCCCCCACCGCCCCCCTCGACTGTGAAAGCGGACCATTTTTGTTTGTGGAAGATAAAGCGGTCCAAACTTGTCGGTTACCTTGGTTACGAGCCTGTTGTCTTTGTTCATCCACATGAAAGTTTCCTTTTGTCGTACGACACGTGCCTTTGTGACACACCTGTTTGTTGGCGTGTAAATATTTTTTCGGACGATCATTCAGATCATTTCTGGAATATTCATCAACGGCTTTGGAGATGAGAGAGAAAAATAAATCCAGTGGATTTTTTTTAGTGGTATTGGCTAAGTTGAAGAAAAAAAAAAGACATGATATAATTCCTGAAAAGTATTTCACAATGTTTTAAAAACAGTATAAAGTCAGTTCAGTGATTGTTTTGTAGTTTGGAACAAAACTTTAATTTATTTTGTACGGTAGCCTGTTTGTAGCTTCTTTTTTTTGTTTGTTTAATTTATTTGTTCTGGACATTCCTGCTGTGCACATTGAACTCAGATTGTGTCGCTAATTCAAAAGCGTCGGGTTAACGTGCACTTTGCTTTCTTGTTTTGGTTCTTCAGCAGCATGTTCACCGCTCCTTTTTTTTACTGTTTGTGCATTTGGGAAGGACGTGACCACTTTGTACATTTTGCTGTTTGGCTTGATCACGTCACTTTGTCGCGTTCGTCTTCTTGTTAGCAGCCCGTTGACGTGCAGTTGTTTTTTTTACTGTTGTAAAGTTTATACTCAAATTTTGTACTTTGTTCTTTTATACAATAAATTGAATGAAATAAACTGGTGTGCTGTCATCTTTTGATACATTTCCTAGAATATCCATCCATCCATTTTCTACCGCTTATTCCCTTTCGGGGTCGCGGGGGGCGCTGGCGCCTATCAGTTTTTACTTTCTTTTCTCAAAAGTAATCCAGTAAAAAAAATATGAATATAAATTGTATTGTTTATTTGTAAACGTAATGATTATTTTATTTTTTTTTAAATCATGTTGATCACATTTTGGAATTTGGGTTTATCAGGGCTAATCACTGTGAAGACGAGACTGCAATATTTGTACACAAATGCAATTTTGTTGTCAGAATGTCATCCAGGAACATTTAACTTTAATGCACGTCATTTGCACAAAACTTGCTAACCGTTTTATCTGAAGCTCTTTCAGGATATAGTTTGGAGTTGAATTTGCCTGTGAGCAGACCAGTCTAAATCTCTGCACACAATTTTGACCGTAAAAGAGCTTATGCAGTCGAAATAAAGTGCATGATTAATCAGTGTGTACATGAATGCCTTTTTTTTTTTTTTACTATTAATCACGAGTTAACACATTTATTTTTTACAGCCATATATATATATATATATATATATATATATATACACAGTATATTTGTGTATATATATATATACAGTATATTTGTATATATATATATATATATATATATATATATGTATATATGTATATATATATATGGGCAGCTTGGTGATAGAGGGGTTAGTGCGTCTGCCTCACAATAAGAAGGTCCAGTAGTCCTGGGTTCAATCCCGGGCTCGGGATCTTTCTGTGTGGAGATTGCATATTCTCCCCGTGAATGCGTGGGTTCCCTCCGGGTACTCCGGCTTCCTCCCACCTCCAAAAACATGCACCTGGGGATAGGTTGATTGGCAAACTAAATTGGCCCTAGTGTGTTAATGTGAGTGTGAATGTTGTCTGTCTATCTGTGTTGGCCCTGCAATGAGGTGGCGACTTGTCCAGCATGGCCGGCTCTACGCAGGGGCAAGAGGGGGCAGAGCCCCCTTAAATAAATGTATTGCCCCCTCAAATCTAAATTTGAGAAAGCAAATTTGAATAAACTCACAAAATGATGACATTACAAGTTGACAAAATGATCTGCACTAGCGGAAAAATCCACCGAAAAAGGGACACACACGATATAGTAGTGTCGGCTCCCCTCTCATCCCTCCCTCCGCTGTGCGTGTATTCAACATTCCACAGGTTGCGCAGCAGACACACACCCCTCAGCCCTCAGTAAACATCCAATCACTTTTGCAGTATGAAAGTAAAAGAAAAGGAAAAGTTGTCTACATTTATCATATACTTGTTAGGATGGGTGTATTTGTGTAGTCTTATCTGTCATAAACACGTTTATCGTTGCGGACTTTCGGTGCTACGGAGTTCCTTTTTATTTATTTATTATTATTTTTTTTTACAACTTGACGAGTTGACGGAGGCTCTGAGCAGCAGTGGTTTGGAAGGCAGAGAGCCTCCACTGTCCCTGTAACAAGCTACAAGTCATTTATGATGCTGTTAATGACGGTAAAAATAAAACATAAGGTATATATCCTGCTTAGCAGTCCTTCTCTGTTGTCCTCTTCAGAGCGGAGTCCTTAGCAACCGCCCGTTTTACTTAGCAACGGTATGGCAATCGACTGCTGGAATTCTTTTTCTGTTGTTTTTCTTGTAATTCTATATAGTCAACCTTTAATGTTTCAATCTACATTTTGTAATAAACTAATTCTAAGTTTCATTTGATATGACCAAGACACCTAAAAAAAAACCCACTGCCGTTTTTATCAATTTACAAACAAGTGGGCAACACACATACATTGGAGTGAATGAGTTTTGTGCCCAGATGAGTGCCCACGTCCACTGCATGTGACAAACTGAAGACAAGTGACCTGTGTCTGACAGACCCCTAAGTTAAGCCCCGCCCCAGGCTGCAGTCCTGTACTGTTGTTGTTTTTCTTCATGTAATCACAGCGGGTTTTTTCTGTTGTTGTTCAAGCGTATTTATTTTCTGCTCCAGCTTCCAGCAGCTCACAAAGAAACAGTTAATGCTCTGTAATGCATCCATTTTTCAGAGCATTTAAAAAGTCTAGTCCTGCTCCTGCATGTAGTAGTAGCAATGATGCTACTGCTAGTACATAAGGGACAGCAGCTAGCAATACTGCACCTTTAGCACCAGCAAGCACTGTTTCTCCTGCACCAGCTCCCTCCGTCCCCCCAACAAGCGCTCCCCCAAAGCAGCCTGCTCAGCTACCCAGTGACTTAAATGGCAACGCACCATCTCAGCCAATACTGGGTGGCTACCCAAAGCGTGCATTTGGTTCAACATTAAGATCATTCAATCCTGCCTGGTACCGCACACGACCATGGCTAGAGTATTCTGTGGTGCGAGACGCCTGCTTCTGTTTCCCCTGTCAGAAATATGGCAGCGCTGTTAATGTTCCCCCCCCTGAGGGATTGCCACCTTATTGTGGTCAGGGGGTTTGTGTGCCTCAGTGACCGTAAGAACTATACCAGCAGGAGCTTAGTCTTCAGGTTGGACACCCAAGTTGGACAGGTCTGAAGGTAGAGGCCTGACAAAGTGCAATCCACTACTCCAGGTTGGGGTTGGACACATAGCTAAAGACCCATTTCAATGAAGAAAGCATCGTTACTATAAGCACAGAAAAAAAAGTGCTGGAGCATGATGTGCACACATGATGCCCCCTTCACATTTCTGACTGCCCCCTCATATAAGCATGCCTAGAACCGCCCCTGTTGTCCAGGGTGTACACCGCCTTCTGCCCGATTGAAGCTGAGATAGGCACCAGCGACCCTAAAAAGGAATACACGGTAAAATATGGATGGATGGATATATGTATATATATGTATAGATAGAAAATGGATGGATGGATATATAAACGGTGTGCGATAAAACCTTTAGGTTTTTATTTTTTTGTACAATGTTCCCCTCATTTTTTATTTCTTATACTTTTATTCTATCATCTGTAAAGTTTATTTCAATTACCTGTTAATATAAAATATCTATTTTTTTTTACTTTGTAATTTTTTTATTTTTCGTGTACGCCCCTTCTTTTTTTTTTTTCCTCACAGCGCCATTCTATTAAATAGCTTTTGTTTTTGTAGAAGTTGGCTGAGGGAGAAACGCACAATAATTCCAATGTACCTGTATCGTCCTGTACTTTTGCAAATAGCAATAAACCTAAATTCCATTCTATTATATATATTATTTATTTGCACATTTTAAATAGATATAACATTTTAGTAAAGTCCACTTTTGGAAAATTACAGTTTTTTGTTTATTTTTGCCTTGTTTACGGTACATACAACCACAATACATTTGAAATGAATACATCGATAAAGCAATCGGCATGTTAAAGTTAAAGTACCCATGATACCAAACACACACACGCACAAGGTGTGGTGAAATTATTCTCTGCATTTGACCCATCTCCCTTGATCACCCTCCCAGGAGGTGAGGGGAGCAGTGAGCAGCAGCGGTGGCTGCGCCGGGGAATAATTTTTGGTGATTTAACCCCCAATTCCAACCCTTGATGCTGAGTGTCAAGCAGAGACGTAATGGGTCCCATTTTTTTAGTCTTTGGTATGACTCGGCCGGTGTTTGAACTCACGACCTATCGATCTCAGGGGGATTGAAGTGCTGAGTTTTACCTTTGATTTAATAGGTTTGAAAAATATAGCATTTACTGTTTAGGACTTACAACTATAAATACATTGATTTATGTAAATCAGCAAAATATATATGTATCTCAGCTGCGGTCCGTACGGGCCGTTGCAGTACTCAGTTGTAATACACTTTTCCACCACTTGTGGCAGTAATGACAATATCAAACAAACAGAGGGATCTGTAGATGAATAGAGAAGTTCCTAAAGAGCAAAAATTATGACTTAAGTGATGAAGCTGCCGTTCTGTATTTCGAATCATAATAATACATCATTTTTATTATGTTATCATAATTAGTGCATCTCCTGGTAGTTGCCGTTAAGAACTAGTGACAGCTGTTTCTAACTTCAATCGAGGGTCTTTGAACGCTCCACATTAAAGGTGAAGAAGACAGTAGTATATGTCTGGAGACCCGGAGGCTGCACATTCAGACTCCTTATCGTTCTTCGACAGTGCCACTGTGAATAATCTAGTTATTTGTTAACCTTGGAACACTTTAAAACGGGTTTAAAGCCTTTTGACTAAATAGTCTACAAATAAATTAAATGCTTTTAAATGAGCTATTGCAGGGGTGTCCAAAATTCAGCTTGCAGTCCAAGCGCTGCCCGCCTGCGTCTACTTTTTGGCCTATTAGACGTCACAAGTTCGATAAGCAATACATCAACATTATTGGCATCCAGGGGCCAATGAAAATTAAACAACCATTAATGCAACTCAAAAGGGGACCCACAACTGCATTTAAATGTATGACCCAATGCAAACAACCTTCCCTAATCATGGTGTAGGGAAAAAAAGATCAAGCAGCACAACAATTCCATAAAATGGTCACAAATAACAGAACTTGCTCATCGAACTTTGTGGATGTTTAAAAAAAAAACATCCAAATAACATAAAAAATAAAAACGAAACCATTTTAAATCCATTACAAGGGAGGATGGGAAAAAATGCAAAATACCTTGTCCACACTTATTCATGCTTGGTGCATTTTAGCTGCTTGATATTTTCTGATTGATCAGAAAACTTTAAGGATGTTGTCATGGAATGGAAACAAGGTAGAATTTGAACTTTCGCATACTCTTAAAAAACATTAAAATAATGATTAAATATATATTCATTAAATTATTAGAATTATGCGTATTCATATATATGTATCGGCTTTAAATATATATATATGGGACGTGTATATATATACATACATACATACATATATATATGTGTATATATATATATACATACATATATATATATATATATATATATATATATATATATGTATATATATAGTTACTTTGCATGCAGTCAGCTTTCGGGCCCTGGCCAAATTTTTTAAGCCCAATGCAAAAGTTCAAATTCTACCTTGTTTCCATTCCATGACAACTTCCTTAAAGTTTTCTGATCAATCAGAAAATATCAAACAGATAAAATGCACCAAGCATGAATAAGTGTGGACAAGGTATTTCCACATTCGCCCATTCACACACTGATGGCGGGAGCTGCCATGCAAGGCGCTCACCAGGACCCATCAGGAGCAAGGGTGAAGTGTCTTGCCCAAAGACACAACGGACGTGACTAGGATGGTAGAAGGTGGGGATTAAACCAGTAACCCTCAGATTGCTGGCAGAGCCACTCTACCAACTTCGCCATGCCGTCCTCCAATACCAAAGTTGATTTTATGGTAAAGAAAATCTATTGTTAATTTTACAGTGTACAATATTTGTTTTGAAATCATAATTCAAGCAGATATTTAAGTACAATGTTTATTTTAATTTTAGGAAAAAATAATTCTGGGAAACATGATAGTATAATATTTTGATTTTGATACTGAATTTTTAAAGATACACATATGCATGCAGTACATGATTTTTAATGTCAAAGCTGAAAGATCAAATATATTTAGTAAGAAAAGATTAAGCCTTTTATGAACACATTATTTACAGGCTTTCGGGTGTGGTGGGCCAGATTTGGCCTCCGGGCATTGAGTATGACACACGTGTCCTATATGCTGCCACAAATACATGTATTATATTTTTTAATTTCTTCCATCACTTCATCCTTGTTCCGAAATGCGGGTGCTGTGCGTGAATGCTTAAAGGTGAGCTTTAATGACGTTTGTGTTGAGAAAAGTGTTTAATGCCACAAGGGAAACAAAGCATTTTGTATTTTTGAGAGAGGTGTTGTTCGTGTTTGACGTTCATAATGTGGTTCAAGCAACTTTATTATTAATCATACAAAGCAATATTTACAATATATTAAAATTTAGGAAGTCGTGTTTTTTGTATAACTTACATATTTAAATGACAAAAGCCCAAAACACGGCCACAGTCCGAATACTTGTTTACCAACAATAACATTGGAATCAATAAATGCTCAATAATGTAATCGTGGTTACATTTGACCTTAGGTATTGCTCAAATTAACTCATACAATATCTCAATTACAAAATAGATGTGTCAAGGAGTGAGCAAATATTAGAGAGTATCAGTTCAAACAGTCCAAAGTGAGGATGTCCTCAGATGCTCCCTGCTGCAGGATGAGCCAATCACGTCACAGATGGAGCAGCATCTGGCCCGTGATTGGCTGCAGCAATAATGCAGCGACCTCTCTGTGAGGACACCAAGCAAACAAAGACATGACGTCAGCAAGGTTTTACTTTTTGAATAATCATGGATGACGTCGTCGTCGTCTCGGCCTCTTTTCTTTCAGTCTCCATATTCCTAACACTTTCTTTAGAATCAATATTGAGGTGTCACAATGCTTACCATTAATCACACAAAAACTCGTGAAAACACCGTAACGTGTTTTTATGTAACACTTTTATTATTAAATGTAAAAAAAAAAAAAAAAAACAGCAGAAAAGTATTGTCGGTGATGGATGCCATAAATAAACAATCGGATGAAGATGAAGATGATGATAATGATGAGATTGATGGAGCGAGCGTCCTCAGTTCGGTCCAAAGTAGTCCACCATGCCGTTTCCTTTGCGGCCGTCGAAGAAGAAGAAGTTCCGATGTGGAGCGTCTCTCTGAGACAGAGCCTGGAGAACAAGAAGCACGAAACATTCAAGCACTACTGTCAGGTCAAACCAACGTCCTCTGCAGTGGACGTTTGTTTTGGGTCTACTTCTGTCCCTATTATGCAAATCACAAATATCCACTGCAGAGGACGCTGGCTCAAAACATCTCATCTTCCCGTTATGGGTGACAAAGCTTATTGATGTTATCTAAAAAAAAAGGGATGTTCCAATATGGTCATCTGTCAGCATTGTTTAAAAAATTATTTTTAAAAAGTAATCAAAGTTACTCATTACTTTGCCAAAAATGTAATTTATTTATAAACAGAATTATTCTTTAATACATGTCATTAATTACTAGGGAAAGTAATAATAGCATTACCAAAACAAGAAATTAAATATCTGGCAGTGCAAAGACGTTTCATGAAAGCAGAGTGTGCGCCTTTAAAGAGCCGTGCTGTTTTGCTAAATTCAGTTCAGTTTAAGTTTATTTTGAACATGCATACGATACAATGTAATGCGTCGCATATTTACAGTTGTTTTTTTACAGCATGTCCGAAAAGGACTAGGAAGAAGCAGAGCTTATTTAATCCTACTCCTTTTCATTCCATAGCAATTTTATTCCATTTCCTTGTTCTCTGTAACATAACAGTGAATTAATAAAATATCTTTATCTCAAAAGAAAAAAAAAGAGCAAAAGGGCTCAAGGTGTTCATCATAATTCTTGTTCTGTGTACTTTGTGAACACTAGTAGTTCGAACAGTCTCTTAAAGGCCTACTGAAATTAGATTTTCCTTATTTAAAACGGGGATAGCAGGTCCATTCTATATGTCAGACTTGATCATTTCGCGATATTGCCGTATTTTTTCTGAAAGGATTTAGTAGAGAACATCGACGATAAAGTTAGCACCTTTTGGTGCTGATAAAAAAGCCTTGCCTTTACCGGAAGTCGCAGACGATGACGTCACATGGGTGAGGGCTCCTCAAGTCCTCACATTGTTTATAATGGGAGCCTCCAGCAGCAAGAGTTATTCGGACCCAGAAAATGACAATTTCCCCAATAATTTGAGCGAGGATGAAAGATTCGTGGATGATGATATTGATAGCGAAGGACTATAAAAAAATTTAAAAAATAAAAAGGCGATTGCATTGGGACGGATTCAGATGTTTTTAGACACATTTACTAGGATAATTCTGGGAAATCCCTTATCTTTCTATTGTGTTGCTAGTGTTTTTGTGAGATTAAATAGTACCTGATAGTCTGAGGGGTGTGTCCACGGGTGTCTTGAGCCCAGTGTCTGAGGGAAGTCGACGGCAGCTGCATGGACGGCGCAAGCTCAGCTGATCTCCGGTAAGAGGCGACTTTTTACCACAACTTTCTCACCGAAACCTGCCGGTTGACAAGTGGTCGGGATCCATGTTTGCTTGACCGCTCTGATCCATGGTAAAGCTTCACCTCCGGGAATTTTCAACAAGGAATCACCGTGTGTTTGTGTGGCTAAAGGCTAAAGCTTCCCAACTCCATCTTTCTACTTTGACTTCTCCATTATTAATTGAACAAATTGCAAAAGATTCAGCAACACAGATGTCCAGAATACTGTTTAATTGCGCGATGAAAAGAGACGACTTTTAGCTGCAAATAGTGCTGCGCTAATATGTCCTCTGCAGTCCGTGATGTCACGCGCACGTGTCATAATTCCGCGACGTTTTCAACAAAAAACTCCGCGGGAAATTTAAAATTGCAATTTAGTAAACTAAACCGGCCGTATTGGCATGTGTTGCAATGTTAATATTTCATCATTGATATATAAACTATCAGACTGCGTGGTCGGTAGTAGTGGGTTTCAGTAGGCCTTTAAACTGAATCATATTAGTGCTTTGTTTGATTTCTTTGGTTAATCCGTTAAGTAACGTATGATGGTCCAGCCCGGCTGCACCAAATAATAGTATAAATCCATTTAATAAAATCAAATACAAATAAAGCAACAAGAGAAGTATCCCACACTTCTCTTTTCTAAAGTAAATTTGTACAGCCGATATGGTCATCTACATCAACTATATGATTTGCCTGAGAAGCTGGACAGGACAAAAAAAATTAACTGAAAAAAACAACGTATGATGTCAGGGAGAGACCAGGCAGAGCAGCATTAGGTCAGGTGTGTCTGTTAGCTCTTGTGGGACGACAGCTTTGTTGAATCTTTTTTACTGATTTGTGTTCCCGCCGGTTAATAAAGAGGTGAAATGTGCTTCCATTGCTCTCGTGTCCTTGTGCACTTCAATGATTGATTTGTTGTTCATTATTTATTCCCTTGTAGTAGTAGAAGTACTAGTGTGTATGTGTTGTTTGCTGTGTGATGTTGCCTCTTCCTTTTTGATAGCAAGTTAATTTTCGTGTGGTGATGGTTGTTGCTTTCATTAGTAAAAAGAGGTTTCCTGCATTGAACTTGCGCTTCTGACACTGGCATGTTGAAATAAAACCACATCCAAAGTAGCGTGCCACGTTACATCAAACGGATTGATAACAGTATTTTAATGTACATAAAATTAATTGATTAGATTAGTCGTGACAAGTTAAAGTAACGGCGTTAGTAACGCCGTTGTTGTATAACGTCCTGCGAACACAGCCCATGAGTGAGATTGGCCGATACCGATCACAAGTATTAACTGTCAGTTTTTCGATGTATTTATGGCGAGTACTATTGACAGTGTAACAATATCAACACAATAACAAAACTAGTTCCTTGTACTTCTTAATGTAATATAATTTTTTGGGCAGGGGCAGCACGGTGAAACAGGGGTCAGTGCATGTGCCTCACAATACGAAGGTCCTGAGTTCAATCCCGGGCTCGGGATCTTTCTGTGTGGAGTTTGCATATTCTCCCCGTGATTGTGTGGGTTCCCTCCGGGTACTCCGGCTTCTTCCCACCTCCAAAAATATGCACCTGGGGATAGGTTGATTGGCAACACTAAATTGGCCCTAGAGTGTGAATGTTGTCTGTCTGTGTTGGCCCTGTGATGAGGTGGCGACTTGTCCAGGGGTTTACCCCGCGTTCCTCCAGAATGCAGCTGAGATAGGCTCCAGTAGCCCCCGCGACCCCAAAAAAAGGACAAGCGGTAGAAAATGTATGGATGGATGGACAATTGTTTGATTGCAACAAAATCAATAGAACTCAATATTTAAACAAAAACAAGTACATTTTGCCCTCAAAGTCCTCCTGTGTCCAGTAAACTCAGTTTTTACGTAAAACAAAAAACAAAAAAAAATACTTTCAAGAAAATACAAATGTCGACCTAATAGCTCTTGCATCAGCTCATTTATTGATGTGACCCATGGTATCAACACCACCAATTCATAGATGGATCCACCCTCGGACGGTGACATTGCTGACGCACCAACAGTTGTTATATTGTCTTTTCTCTAGGCTCTTATTAATTTACTTGTTAATTTCCTGTTAATAACTTCTTACTTTCTTCTGTAATTTGTTTTCATCTCCACGTATTAAACTTTACAAAGCAAATATTTCCTTGTGTTGTTTAAGTGTTAGAATAATTGTATCTAAGTTATCACAAAACTTTGTGTTACATTGAGTTCAGCTCGCCCGGCGAGAAGACAAAAGCTGCCTTTGAACCTACCAAGAAGAAGGCTTGTAACACTACACTGTGTAGGATGGGAAGCAACATGAAGGTGTTCTGTTTCTTTCATGTATTGTAATCAACAGAAAGATAGTGTCTTGACCCGAGATCTACAAAGCGAAGAGGAAGCAAGACCTGACTCCCCTACAGGGACCTCTTCTTTGAACTGTTTTAAATACTTTTCTGAAAACAGTTTACAACATTTCTTTGAACTGTTCTGTAACCAAAGGCGATGGCTGTTTAGGACCCTCTCCCTTGGAAACAGCTGTTGCCATGTAATCAAGGAAAGTCCAAATAAAAGAGGAAGCGTGCTGAGAGGCTGTACAAAAGTACAGCCCAAACATCTCTCGTCAATTGAGCCAAATTTAATTCTGTCTCTCTTTCATTCTTTGCTGCTTGTCTTGTTTAATAGATGTCATCCATGTTTGAACCTGACATATTAAAATGACTATTACGTCGAAAATGTATGTCACACAATTTCCAAAAAATAAAAAAGCATTGTCGATTTTATTTTTTGTACAAAATGTATTTTAATTCAATTTTTTTTCAAATAGCATCTCAAGTTAAGTTTTAAAAGTAGCGATGTGTCACCGGTATGGGTTCAAATGTAAACGCTACGTATCCCTAGTCTTCGGGAAGCTCCCGGAAGGTGTAGGTGTGCTTACCTTGACAATTTCCTGGCCCAGGACTCCTCCCACCACGGCACACACAGGAGGCATCACGGAGAAACAGTAGCTGTGGACACATGTCAACGTCAGCAAACAGGAAGTGACTCATTTGACTTCCTCTAAGATTCCAAAGCGGACATGTACAGCGCGGGGGCCACAGCAGGTACCTGATGAAGTCGTCGTTCAGGATGTTGGCGCCCACGCCCATGGCCTCCAGGAGGTCGTCGCGGATCTGTCTCAGGAGCTGACTGTCCTCTTCAAAGGACTTTGGCTCGGGGGCACGATGTTTTTCTGCACGGAACTTCAGCAGGACTGCGGAGGACAAACACGCTGTTTCCTTTCTCTTTAACTCCACACACCATTCATATGCACTACACTACCCACAATGCCATGCAATACATAACAAAAACGTGAATGGCGGATGACAGATTCGAGAGTCCGGGGTAAGGATACAGCTATAAAGGATTTTAATAATCGAGTAATCTATCAATGAGTTTGTTCCATTAGTCGTGCAAATGGATAAAACACACTTTATTATCTCAATGCGTATTTTAGGGAAAACTGTCAAACTAAACAAAGATTTTTGTATTTTTATTACCTTCTTTTACCTTGTCTATTCCCTTTATTACCTATTATTTACCCTCGATTGAACTCCTTTTACATTTTATTTACCTTCGATTACCTTCTTTTAACTTATTTTACCTTTTATTTACCTTCTATTGAACTCATTTTACCTTGTATTTACCTTCGAATAACTTCTTATACCTTCTATTTACCTTGTATTTACTTTTTTTGACCGTATTTCACCCCAGATATTCCATATTTACCTTTTATTTAACTCTTTTTACCTTTTATTGACCATCTATTTAACTTATTTTACATTTTATTTACCTACTATTTACTTACAATTGACCTGTGACCACACTTTACCTTGTAGTTTCTATATTACGTTTTATCTTTTATTTACCTTCTACCTTCTATTTAACTTCTTTTAGCTTGTATTTAATAATGAATTTACCTTTTATTCAGCTTTTAACTTGTTTTATCTTTGCTTACTTTCTACATTCATTCCGTTGACTTTTTTTACCCCCTATATTTCTTCTATTTAAGTTATTTTAACTTATATATTCCTTCATTTAGCTTATATTTATCTCTGATCAGAATCAGTAGCTTCATTTACATTATTTTGCATTTATTTTATTACCGTGACCATTTATTTACTTTGTTTTACCTTCTATTTATTTTTTACCCTTATTTCACCTTTTATTTGCCGTATTTGAACTTTTTTTTACTGTATTTTTCGGATTATAAGTCGCAGTTTTTTTATATAGTTTGGCCGGAGGTGAGACTTGGCCAAACTATAAAAAAAAATTAAAAAATTTGTTGTTGTTTTTTTGCCTAGTCTCCCCCCCGGCCAACCTATAAAAAAAACTGCGACTTATAGTCCGAAAAATACGGTACTTCTTTTACCTTCCATTTACTTTATTTTACTTTACATTTACCTTTTTTCACCTTCTTTTATCTTTAATTCACTTCTATCACCTCCTATTTACCACCCTTTACCTTCTATTCAACTTGTTTTACCTTCTTTTATGCGGTCCGGATTTTAGAACTGTTTATTAGTTACACTCATCAAACGACTAATCAAAGCAACAGAATATTAGCCCTAGTCCAGAGACTTGGAGAGGAACATGGACAGGTTGGGGGTCACACTTGACTGCACCTCCGTGTGGGACAGGATGCAGTCGTCACGGAGAAGAGTGACTTCCTCATCGGTCGCCTACGACAAGCTCTCGGCTACACCACTTCCTGTGGCACTTCCATATTTACCAAGATGCATGCTAAACAGTATAGGGTAATAATAGCATCAACTGATTTAAAACTATAAATAAAATGTGCCTCCATTATTGTGCAAGACAGAGTGGTGGTGTACTTGTAGCAGATTGCCTCTAGGTCAAGGGTGTCCAACTCGTTTTCATTGAGGGCCACATTGCAGTTAAGGCTGCCCTCAAAGGGCCGTTTGGAGCAGTGAATAAAATATGAATAAATGCATCTGGATTTCTTTTCTTCTTGGCCTTATGTGGGATCTGAGCTGAGGATGTCGGTGTGGCTTGTGCAGCCCTTTGAGACATTTGTGATTAAGGGCTATATAAGTAAACTTTGATTAATTGATGGTTGATTGGCTTCTTGACATAATTTTACAATTACCAACACATTATATCTTGTTTTAACCTAAACTGTAAAAAACAATCAGTAAATGTTACTGTAAAAAACTGGGAGTTCAGTTAACTGAATTTTATCGTGAAATGTACAATGTTTTAAACAAGATATTATTGTAAATGGAAAAAAAAAAAAAAAAGTACCACTGTTTTTAAGGGTAATATGTACGGTTGTCTTTTTTACGGTGTATTACTGTGAAGGGATACAACAATATTTTTTTACGCTTAAAATTCTGGGTAATGAGCTATGGGGGTTTTTCCCCGTAAAATCTAAGTTAATTTTTAGAGTGTACAATTCGATGGATAACTTGCTTTAAAATCATGGGTCAAGCAGATATTCAAATGTTTATTTTTATTTTAACAAAAAAATAGGATAATATAATATTTGTTGCATTATTACATAATAATACCATTTCAAAGATATGCAATTGCACACAGTATTTTTTTTTTTGCTGCTGTCTAATGACTATATTTTCTAATCAGATTCATCGTGATTAACTACAGGTTGATACTAGCTTGCATAACTGAAATCAACTTACGAAAAGACCCCAATATTTTGACACAAATACAATTACAGCGTAATAAGTCTGCGTATAAACATGATAAATGCAGTATTTTTTGCATGAGGTAACTTGATAATTGACAGCCTTTAGTTTTTTCTGTCCAAATGCAAAGAACTAATCTGTTTAGTAAGAAAAAAAAAGTACTGTATTGACTAATATTTCCAGGCTTTCACTGGCCTTATAAATTGATGCGGCCCTCTGGCCTTGAGTTTGACATCTGTGCTCTAGGTAATGTTGCATTTTCCCATGCCAACAAAGCAAGTACGTCTTGTAGAAAGATTTCAAAAGTAAGGCAATGCTTTTTAAAATGTGTTAGCTCAATGCTAGTTTATATTGGATATGCCATAGACATGCTACAGATTAGCATTAGCGATTTTACATAGCAATTCAAACGCAAATTAGATCATGAAAATTACAACTAAGATGCTTGTTACAATCAAATATTTGGTGTAATAAGTACAATACTGTATTTTCCAGGGTGGGACAACAAGTTGCTACTTTTCTCCTATGCTTTGAACCCTGCGGCTTATAAAACAGCGCGGCTATTTTATAGATTTGTCTTCACCAGCGGCAATAATGTTTAGTATTCAACCAATAGTTTTCATACAAACATCGAATGAGATGTTGTAAAGGTATGTTACTGTTTGTAATATGGCGCCATTTTTTGGACAAGTTTTCTCACTGCAGATAATGCAGGTTAAAAATGTACTTCCTGTTTCGTTCCTTGTACCCTAAGTATTTGTCCATAACGTTTCTGCTCGAAAGGATTCTTCATTCATCACTACAAGCAACGTTTGTAAGTTTGACAATGTAACCAAAAACATGCACGAGCTATTGTAATGCAATCAAGCTATCATCGTTAGCATATGCAAAAATGCTATCACGTTTACTCGTGTCTTTGTTAGCATTATTAACTTACAATGGCATTATTTTTGTATTGTTTCAGGTTCACAGATTCCTCAGTAAATTCACCAAAACGTCACCGTGGAATTATTGAGACTGTTTAGCGGATTGTAGAACTTCCTTCCGCAGCTAGTGGGTCCATGATGATGACTTCTGTTTTGTTTAAACAGCCGCTTTCCTGCCGTATTACAGGCATTGTTTGAAAACAACTATGGTACGCAAATAAGCATTTACGAAATATTTTGTACCGCCAATTTTATTTATCTTCTTTTACCTTCTTTTACCTTGTTTTGTCTTCTTGTACTTTCTATATTTTCGCTATCTACCTTTATCTTTTTTCCCCTTCTATATTTCCTCTTTTTAACTTATTGTACCCTTTATTTACCTTCTATTTAACTCATTTTACTTTCTATATTCCTTCTTTTACCATTTATTTATCTTCTATGTACATTCAGTTACCTTATTTTACTTTTTTTACAACCTTTACCAACTATTTCCTTTTTTAAAAAAAAACTCTATTTCACCTTGTATTTACCATATTTTTTTTTTTACTTCTTTCACATTCTATTTATCTTATTTTATCTTCCATTTAACTTGTTTCCACCTTCTTTAACTTTAAATTCCCTTCTATTACCTCCTAATTGCCATCGTTTACCTTCTACTCAACTAGATTTACCTTCTATTATGCGGTCGTGATTTTATAGATTTTTATTAGTTACACCCATTGTTTAATCTAAGCAAAAAGATATAAATCCCAAGTTAATTCTAACCAAATTAATGGATTTAATCAATTAATCGTTGCAGCCCTAGTCCAGTGACTTGGAGAGGAACATGGACAGGTTGGGGGTCCCACTTGACTGCTCCTCCGTGTGGGACAGGAAGCAGTTGTTACGGAGAAGAGTGACTTCCTCATCAGTCACCCACGACAAGCTCTCGGCTGAAACCACTTCCTGTGGCACTTCCATATTTACCAAAATGCATACTGAATAATATGTGGTAATAATAGCATGAACTGATTTGAAACTATAAATAGAATGTTCCCCCATTATTCTGCAAGACAGAATGGTTGCCAACTGTCAAATAACAGGAGGCTTTTTCCCCCACAACTCCATCTGCTGGATGCAGTGAGTCACTACCACACTTGACCCCAATGCAAGCGGACTGTAACCGTCAATCAGCACCATTACCTGGATTTGCTAATCTAGTCAGTGGCTTCATCCTTGGCCCACTCCTCTATTTACTAACATTTTGGTTACACAGTGTACATAGTAGTTTGCATGTTTTGGTGCACTGTTTATCTGTGCATTTATTCTTGACGTGTTGTACGCTCAAGTATATGCTTGAGTTTGAAGAAAACAAATTATTATCATTATTAGTTGGCTACTCACTTGCTTTTTTTCATTCAAGCACACTTCCATTGGTCTTTCTGTTGTTTTTATGGAAGGTCCCGGAAGGACAATGAATGTGTGACTTTTTAAATGTATTAATAAATAAACTAAACAAAGATCTTGTTCCGTCATTAAATACCATGTAGCAGAAAGTAGTCCACAGGCCTTTTCTTCAGACCGGCTTTGGCCTTCTCTGTGGTCCAGTCCACATGCAGAGCCTCCTTCAGTAGGCAGAACTTGGCCGTCTGTTTGGGTCCACACCAGAAACAACACATCATAAATGGACTTCTTAACTAAATGAAACATATTGTTTTCTTGCAAATTCACACATTTTGCATGTTAAAATTACACATACATTTATTTGTGTTCTAAACTAAAGCATTTAATTGAAAACTCATGCTGCTATATTTTAAACTAGAATTGCTCCAGTGTTTCATTAATACATTAATGGTCAGCCACAAGTGAATGTACATTAAAAATCAAGATTACTAAAATTGTTTTCAATATTTTGCAGTAGAGGAAAGCGCACTTCCCCTTCCAGGTGATTTATGTACTACAAAACAATGTTATCCATCCATCCATTTTCTACCGCTTATTCCCTTTGGGGTCGCGGGGGACGCTGGTGCCTATCTTAGCTACAATCAGGCGGACAAGTCAGGGCCAACACAGATACAAAGAACATTCACACTCACATTCACACACTAGAGCCAATTTAGTTTTGCCAATCAATCCATGCAAAACAATGTTGTGTGTTATAAAATTTGAGTTTGAGATAGTAGAGCAGCAGACACGCCTAGTGTTACAAAATTAGCGGTAAAAATGTGTTTTCCACACTGATTGATGACTACTTGCCTGTGATTATAAATGCATTTGCAGTTTTATGTCAATTTTGTAACGTTACATTCTCATTTGTTAAACGTTTGTACAGGTTTAATACGATCACAATGCTATTCTGTTAGCCTGACAATGGGCTTTTCCATTGTATGTTAGCATTAAGCTAGCGGCATACGAGCCAACTTTTACCCCGTATGTTTCTATTGCATTTTTCCCCAGTTTATACAAAACTGTATTGTCACTTTACCATGATTCCTACATGTATGTGCACTTCATTTGTATACGAATGCACTTTCCTTTGTTTCAAAGTAACTGCATTGTGGAGACTACCAACTGGCAATCTCAAGTTGGAAGTTTTTCATACCTAACTTAATGGACTGTTTACCTATCTGAAAGACAAAAAAATCCAACATTTGGTAAGGACGGAATAATATGTAAATAAACCAGGGGTGTAAAAAGTGCAGCCTGTGTTAATAAAATAAGCAGCAGCAATTGAAATATACACCAAAACAATATATTGTAACAAGTAAAAGGTATGTTGATGCAGACAACTAAAAAGACAGATTTGTCTTTAAATGTATGTGTAAGATTTGTTTTTAAACTACATGTGTCATAGCTAATGATGCAAACTATACATTGATTTCATATTGACACGCCACCGCCTACACAAACAAATTGCCAATCTCTGGTAAACACCGAGCGTCATACAAAATCTAACCTTTTTCACCATGGTGGTCTCGTTGGGATCCACTTTGACCCTCTTGGCCTCTGGCCCGTCGTTGGAGTCTCCAGAGGGCTTCACTACTTTGGGTTTCTCCCTGAGGACCAAAGCAAAGTCCTGTAAAGGGACATTGTCTAGCGTGTGAAAGGTCATGTGACCACTCACTCCACGTAGCTGTGCTCCGGCCCCAGGTTGCAGAACATATAACCATAGTAACCGTGGATGTCCCCGCAGAAGAGCAAGATGTTGTGCTCCGTGCAGATATGGTCCACGCGCACCATCACGTCTCTGGAGCAGCCGGTTAGACACACCTGAGGGCGGGACGGAGGGTATTGTCAAAGTCAGTTTTCATCGTTTGTCCTTCCATGATGCTTGTTAACATCCATCCATCCATTAACACATAATTAATTATATTAATTAATATCTCATACATCTCTTTTACTTCCTGTCCACTCACCGCGCTGAACTGCAGAAAGAAACTTTCAGGCATTTCCTCAATTAACCCGATTTGGGCCCGCACCTCCACCATGGGGTTGAGGGTCTGAGCGCGCTCCACTGAGGCCTGGGCGCGACTCTGGCCGTACTTGCTTACCGGCACAAGGAACTGAGCACGGCACAACTCCTCGCTTGCCTGGTGAACGCAGAAACAACGGCAATAAAAAGCTAGGTCCTCAAACCGTGCTGCAGGTTTTTTCATTTCAGCGAAACTTGCGCAACGTGCTGCAAAAATTACATTTATTATTTCAAAACTTGATTAAATGGCACTGAAAAAAAAAACATGTACGTAACAAAAGTACCAACAATATATTTTGTTATATAATTACTGTAGTTATTGGACTAAACTGTGAACACAAGCACTTATCCATGGCTCTCCACTCCACACTGAGCCACCTGGAACACCGGGGGAGCTATGTCAGGATGCTTTTCATTGACTATAGCTACGCCTTCAATACCATCATTCCAGACATCCTGGTCACCAAACTGCTGGACTTAGGCCTCCCCTCACCCACCTGTCTTTGGATTAAGGACTTCCTGACCAACCGACCTCAGACAGTAAAACTTGGCCCCCATCTCTCCTCCCCCCGCACACTCAGCATCGGCTCTCCATAGGGTTGTGTGCTGAGTCCTTTGCTGTATTCCCTCTACACCCATGACTGTAGTCCAGACCACTCGGAGAACACCATCATCAAGTTTGCCGATGACACAACGGTGGTGGGTCCCATTACAGGGGGGGATGAGTCTGCATACAGAGATGAGTTCCTGAAACGATCAGCGTGGTGTTCAGTGAATAATTTGGCACTGAACACCACAAAAACCAAGGAACTCATCTTTGACTTCAGGAAAAACACTGCAGACCCCGCACCCCTCTACATCAACGGCGAGGAGGTGGAGAGAGTCAGCTCCTTCAAGTTCCTCGGCACCCTCATATCTGCTGACCTGTCCTGGACCCAAAATACAACTGTGGTCACCCGGAAGGCCCAGCGGAGACTCCACTTCCTGAGGGTGCTGAGGAAGAACAGACTGGAGAGGCAGCTGGTGGTGACCTTCTATCGCTCGGCTTTCGAGAGCCTGCTGACGTACTGCATAACAGTGTGGTACGCCAGCTGCACTGAAGCAGACAAACAGGCGATTCAGAGGGTCATAAAGTCTGCACAAAAAATCATCGGCTGCCCCCTGCCCTCCCTGAAGGATTTCCATAACTCCCGTTGCCTCAAGAAAGCAAAAACCATCACCAAAGACAGCACACACCCTGGCTACCACCTGTTCCACGTGCTACCATCGGGCAGGCGCTACAGGTGCATCAGAGCCAGAACAAACAGGCTCAGAGATAGCTTTTTTCCCAGAGCTGTCACCATGCTGAACTCTAACTTATAATAATAATAATCCACCCCTGTACAATATCCTGCCCTAATACCCTACTGTGCAATACGACCCTTCGGGTGCAATACGTCTGACACTGATTGTTATTTATTACTTCGGTACTCTTGTCGTGTTCTGTATATTGTACAGTACTTTGTATTTCTACAGTGTTTTGTATATTGTACAGGATTGCTTGTCTGTTTATTTCAATTGTTAGTTTTTCCTTTATCACTCTTGTTATTTATTTTACCCCATATTTGTTCCCACAACCGCACCTTAAATTGGAGTCTTTAATCTCGTTATATGCAAATATAACGGTATAGCGGCCGTGCCAGCAACTTGAGGGTTGCAGGTTCGATTCCCGTTTCCGCCATCCTAGTCACTGCCGTTGTGTCCTTGGGCAAGACACTTTACCCACCTGCTCCCAGTGCCACCCACACTGGTTCAAATGTAACTTAGATATTGGGTTTCACTATGTAAAGCGCTTTGAGTCACTAGAGAAAAGCGCTATATAAATATAATTCACTTCACTTCACTTCACTATAATGACAATAAAGTCTATTATATTCTAGTACTGTACATCATTTGCCACTGTCCCCATCTAGTGGACAAAGTTAGACATTGCGCACTTGTGCCAAGTCCTACAGAGTGAATCGTGAATACGTGAATAATGGAAACGCCTATAAAAAAAAAAACAGCGCCATTTTTTTTTCTAAAGCCAGGGTAATATTCCATGGGTCAGCAAATAATGGCCGCGGTATTTTTTTTAACAATGGTACTTTGAAAAGTTGTATAACCTCCGATTTTCTTCAGGGTCATGAATGCGTCCATGCCGGTGTCGTGTTAAATGCTGTATCCCTGAAATATTTTGTGTCCCCCAACCGCGGGAGCGCGCATAGAGTCGGAGCTCTGTTCCTTGTTTAGACAGCGACAGCACGTCCTAGTTATTAGCGATATCAATGATACAAAATGTGGAATATTACGATCATGCTTTGACTGTCAAAAATGTTTTTGGTGTAACATGCAAAATTCCTACCCGAATAAATGCTTTTGATCATCCGTACATGACGTGTTGTACTTGTAATCACATCACTGCACGCACGCGCTTCTTTATTGTACACGTGTCATGCTGCAGAGCTGTTGATCAGCCTACCTATTTTATGGAAATTACATTAATAACATCCTGTAATTTAGTTTATTATTTATTTCATCCTCTGATGGATAGAAAAATAACACCAATATAATGGGAACAAACACTTCATGGTAGACTCAATTCCATGTTAAAAACAAAACAAAAAAACGTATTTTATATCAGAAAATGTGTCCCACTCACGTTATTTCAATCAGTCAGTTTATTTATATAGCCCTAAATCACAAGTGTCTCAAAGGGCTGCACAAGCCACAACCCCATCCTCGGTTGAGAGCCCACATAAAGGCAAGGAAAAACTCACAACCTAGTGGGACGACAATGTGAATGAGTATGAGAAACCTTGGAGAGGACCGCAGATGTGGGTGACCCCCCCTCTAAGGGAGACCGGATGCAATGGACGTCGAGTGGGTCCAATATAATATTGTGAGAGTCCAGTGCATAGTGGATCTAACATAATAGTGAGAGTCCAGTCCATAGTGGATCTAACATAATAGTGAGAGTCAAGTCCATAGTGGATCTAACATAATAGTGAGAGTCCAGTGCATAGTGGATCTAACATAATAGTGAGAGTCCAGTCCATAGTTGATCTAACATAATAGTGTGAGAGTCCAGTCCATAGTGGACTAATAGTGAAAGTCCGGTCCATAGTGGATACAACATAATAGTGAGAGTCCAGTCCATAGTGGAGCTAACATAATAGTGAGAGTCCAGTCCATAGTTGATCCAACATAATAGTGAGAGTCCAGTCCATAGTTGATCTAACGTAATAGTGAGAGTCAAGTCCATAGTGGATCTAACATAATAGTGAGAGTCCTGTGCATAGATCTAACATAATAGTGAGAGTCCAGTCCATAGTTGATACAACATAATAGTGTGAGAGTCCAGTCCATAGTGGATCTAACATAATGGTGAGAGTCCAGTGCATAGTGGATCCAACATAATAGTGAGAGTCCAGTCCATAGTGGATCTAACATAATAGTTAGAGTCCAGTCCATAGTGGATCTAACGTAATAGTGAGAGTCAAGTCCATAGTGGATCTAACATAATAGTGAGAGTCCAGTGCATAGTGGATCTAACATAATAGTGAGAGTCCAGTCCATAGTTGATCTAACATAATAGTGTGAGAGTCCAGTCCATAGTGGATCTAACATAATAGTGAGAGTCCGGTCCATAGTGGATCTAACATAATGGTGAGAGTCCAGTGCATAGTGGATCCAACATAACAGCGAGAGTCCAGTCCATAGTGGATCTAACATAATAGTGAGAGTCCAGTCCATAGTTGATCTAACACAATAAGGAGATTCCAGTCCATGGTGGATCTAACATAATAGTGTGAGTCCAGTCCATAGTGGATCTAACATAATAGTGAGAGTCCAGTCCATAGTGGATCTAACATAATAGTGAGAGTCCAGTTCATAATGGATCTAACATAATAGTGAGAGTCCAGTCCATAGTTGATCTAACATAATAGTGAGAGTCCAGTCCATAGTGGATACAACATAATAGTGAGAGTCCAGTCCATAGTGGATCTAACATAATAGCGAGAGGCCAGTCCATAGTGGGGCCAGAAAGGTTTGCGGGTAATTAAATGTCGACACTTGATAGCACACACAAAGCTAATGTACTAATAAGCTTGTGAGCAGAGGACTGTGTCTCTTATGCAAGCATAATTAGGAGTGCAATTCATTTAGCGTGTCTGCCTTCACGGGTATATTAAAAAAATATATATATTAAAAAAATAAAAGGAAATAATAATAATAGTAATAATTACTTCCTCACGCTATGTGCTAAAATCATGTATTGACTTGGCATTGTACAAAACTTAAGAATTTGTATTAATTTTATTAATGAGAAAAAAAGTTAGTAGGGATACATAATATTTATAATCATTCACATCGATAGGCTCCAGCGACCCCAAAAGGGACAAGCGGTAGGAAATGGATGGATGGATATTGCTAAAAACACAGAAGTGTTGCCGCTGTCTGAACAAGGCACAGAGCTCCGCCCCCAATGCGCGCTCCCGCGGTAGGGGAAACAAAAAATATTTCAGGGCTACAGAATTTCGCACAACACTAGAGATAGTCGCCTTTGTGGACATTGTGAATTTGCAGGGAGATCCACGGTAGTAAAACATGATTTAATTGACCAAAACAATGAAAATATGCATATCAAAATAAAATATATGGTGGAATGTAAATGGATGGTGCTGATATGACATTAAAGTTCCTTGAATCTTTAGATCAGGGGTGTCCAAACTATTTTCAGTGAGGGCCGCACACACTTAAATCAAAGCATACGAAAGGCCATTTTGATATTTTAAAAAAAAATAAAAAATAAAAAAAAAAACATTCATTTTTTCTTAAACTTTAGGGCTCCCCTCAAGTTTGGTCCAAGGGACACGAAAGTGTCTCAGTTATAATAAAAAAATAAAAAAAGTCATGCATTATTATTATTTTTTATTAAACGCTTAAATCTCTAGATGAACTTCAGGACTATAAAGTGTTTTTTTATTTATTTAAGTTTTATACCATTTTTACTCATTGCTACCATATTTCTTATTGTGCAGACATATGGGGAAATAACTACAAAAGTGCACTTTGCGGGTTACAAAAAAGATGAGTTAGAATAATACATACTGTTGGCTATAGAAAACATACAAGTCATGTATATATTGAATCAAAAATATAAAAATTCTATGATTTGGTGCATTTACAAATAGCTAAATTGTATTCACAAAGCAACATATAATCTTCTACCCATGAATGTGTAACAACTAATAACAAAAAAATTACTTACCTTAAAACATTTGTATGTATGTATGTAGGTATATAACACTGAAACATTCAGCATATCCGTATGTGGAATTAAATTAAAGAATTGATTGAGCAAAGAGGTCAAACTTTGTACTGATATGATCCAGGCTGTTCGGAGTAAAAGTGTTTACAAATTACAAGGAAAGAGGATTTAAAAAAACACCTAGACGATATATTCAATATATTCTTCATCTTAGTATGTTAATCATGACTGATTTAATGATCCATTACAACAGGGGTGTCCAAACTTTTTCCACAGAGGGTCGCACACGAAAAAATTTAAGCATGCGGGGGCCATTTTTAATTTTTAGTTTTCAAACCATAACAAAATATATGGATTTTTTTTTTTTATCCCTAGGGCTCCTGGGGAGCATAGAGGGTCTCAGTCACTAAAATGTTAAAAATAAGTCAAATTATTATTTTTTTTTTTTATTTAATACTTACAGTAAATCTCTATATCAACTTGAGGTTGATATAAAGTAAAACAAATAATGTTTTATGCCTTTTCTGTAAAAGACAACTTTGTTTTTATAGTCAAACTGAAATATGAAGTATTTAGATAGATAGATAGTACTTTATTGATTCCTTCAGGAGAGTTCCTTTATTTAGCAATTAAAGCCCTCAAATATCAATAATGCAGGACACCATTGATTTTAATTATTTAATATTTTTGAGTAATCACAGTGAAAAGTTAAATAAAATCCTACTAAATATATTTTAGATCCGAAAGGTTCCCCACTCATAAAGTGATACATTTTTATTAATTTTCTTTTACTTTTAACACTTAAATTTCAAGATCAACTTCCGATATATCTCTTAAGTTTGAACTATTATTTGGTTTGTTTTATGCTCTTTTGTCAAAACGTTGATGTTTTTATATGGCAACCACACAACATATGCAATATTTTTTCCACATAAACCATTTTAAAGTGATAATTTTTAAGTAATAATTCATTATTACATAGATTTTGTTGTCTTTTTTTTTTGAGCAATGGAAAAAAAAGAAAATAAAGACAAAAGGAACAAAAAAACTGCCTGCATGGCAGCTGTGTGTCAACTTTGCCACTTTTTATCATTAGATTTCACCTCATTCCACTTTTTTTAAATGTTTATTTATTTATTTTTGCAATACTATCAATTTTGCAATTTTTTCAGAATGGGTGGCGGTCCGGTAAACGATTAGTTGCGGGCCGCTAATGGCCCCCGGGCCGCACTTTGGACACCCCTGCATATAAATTGTGTTACACAAAGAAGACAGTAAGTGAACATATGTGTTGGTAAGTGCTCTGAAGTGGGAAAGGAGTAGGACCAAATAAACTTTTCTTCCTACTCCTTTTCGGACACTTGTAAAGAAAAATGATATGAAATTATGATGTATCATATTGTAAGTGTATTTGTTTTCAAAATAAAATAAACTCAGAAATATGACAAAAACACAAAATGTGCAATATCCCCTCCCAATTTGTTTTGAAGTGGAATATTTGTTGTGAAGTAATTGGAGTCATAAGTAGATAAATAATTTACAACAACATTAATTCATTACTATTTTTGAGCAATGATAGTTTACAAATATCCCACTGAAATTTTTGGGGGATCCAAAAGGGCCCCACTCGTAAAAGTGATGAAAATAAGTCATGCATCATTTTGTTGTATTTTCAAAGCTTAGTTTCTAGATCAACTTTTGATCTTTTTCTCTATTTTAAGTTTTTATAATTTGTTATGTCTTTATTGTCAAAGAAAACATTGGTATTTATATGGTAAACACACACACACAGACACACCCATGTTCGATGTGAAATAATTTGAGCTTTGAGTAACTCATTAATTCATAACAACATTGATTTTGATTCATTATTTTTTTGTGCAATGACAGCTCAAAACAACAGTCTGCGTGGCAGCTTTGTGTTATTAAAATCAACATAGAAACTTTTTGTAGTTACTTTTCACCCGTATGCTCTTTTATTCCATTTTTAAAAATGTTTTTTTCAAAAGTATTTTTCGAATGTGCCGCATGCCGTTAAAAAAGGCCTCGGCCTTTGGGCCTCAGGGCAGCAAATGGCCCGCGGGCCACACTTTGGACACCACTGCATTAAAATACATTGCAACAACATGTTGTTGAAACTAGAAACTGCACTGCTAAGGACAGGAAGGCACTCCAGCGAGTGATTAAAACTGCTCAGTACATTTTAGGAGCAGCCTTCCCCTTACTACAGGACATGTACTCTACCAGGGCCACCAGGAGAGCACACAACATCGTAAAGGACAGTACACACCCCCAGCCCAGTCTCTTCAGTCTCCTACCATCATGCAGACGATACAGGAGCCTGAAATCCAGGACAACGAGACTGACAAACAGTTTCTACCCACATCTGTGAATGCTAGCTCCCCCCTACCCCATTTTTACTTTGTCTTTTTGAACAAAAGACAGCTACCTTGACCACCCCCGAACTGTGAACCATCACTGTAGATACTTTTCACCTTTGATCACTAAAGACACTTTAACTGCTGCTGTGACCTAAGGTCACTTCCATATTTATACTGTTGCCTGTCAATCAGAATGTGCAATAATGTTATGTCACTAACTGAGCCTTGTATATACATTTTTATTTTTAGCTAAGTACTGTGTGACTTGTTGAAGGGTGGACGAATATAGTAATACACGTTGGCTCCAATGACGTTAGGATGAGACAATCAGAGATTACAAAGAGAAACATAGCCAGGGCTTGTAATCTCGCCAGAAAGATGTCCAGGCATCGAGTAATTGTCTCTGGCCCCCTGCCTGGGAGAGGCAATGATGAGAGATATAGCAGATTAGTCTCTCTTAACAGGTGGCTGGATAGCTTCTGCAGACAACAGGGATTTACGTTTATTGATAATTGGCCCTCTTTCTGGGGCAAACCTGGCTTGCTGAGGAGAGACGGCCTTCACCCTAACCAGGAAGGCGCTATCCTCTTGTCTCGGAACATAGACTTCGCATTGAGCCACATTTGACTAACTGCACTAGAGCAAGCCCGGTCACAGGCAATTACAGAGCCTGCTAGCCTGGGTATGGAGTCAGTTAAGTTAGAGCTAGCCAGCGCCAGGCTGGATGATCCCTGTACACATAGCAATTTTCGTAGAATAATACACAACTCACAAAATGTTTTTTCTACTGTGTCTATGACTTCGTCAGAGTTAGACATGCGTTCTACTGAGGTGGCAAATTATGATGCGTTCAGTTTATCGCAGCGCCAAGTAGACAATCTGAAAATTCCCGTCATATCAATTCCTAGATATGGTCGTAATTATTTTAAGTACACTGCGCATAATAAATGCAACATTATTAATATTGCTACTACGGATAATTTTATCAACAACTCCTTAAAACAGCCCACTACCTATAATATGGGCTTTCTAAACATCAGATCTTTGTCTCCCAAAACGTTATTAGTCAATGAGGTCATTAGAGACAACAACCTTAACGTCATCGGTCTTAGCGAAACCTGGCTTAAACCAGACGACTTTTTTGCGATAAATGAGGCATCCCCTCCTAACTATACGAATGCGCATATTGCCCGTCACCTCAAAAGGGGAGGGGGTGTCGCACTAATATACAACGAAAACTTTAACTTTAGTCCTAACTTAAATAATAAATATAAATCGTTTGAGGTGCTTTCTATGAAGTCTGCCACACCTCTGCCTGGCCGTTATCTACCGCCCCCCAGGGCCCTATTCGGACTTTATTAGTGAATTCTCAGAGTTTGTTGCTGATCTAGTGACGCACGCCGATAATATAATTATAATGGGGGACTTTAATATCCATATGAATACCCCATTGGACCCACCGTGCGTGGCGCTCCAGATTATAATTGATAGCTGTGGTCTTACACAAATAATAAATGAACCGACGCATCGCAGCGGTAATACGATAGACCTAGTGCTTGTCAGAGGTATCACCGTCTCCAAAGTTATGATACTCCCGTATACTAAAGTAATGTCCGATCATTACCTTATAAAATTCGAAGTTCAGACTCATGTTCGGCAAGCTAATAATAATAATAACTGCTATAGCAGCCGCAACATTAATGCTGCCACAACGACGACTCTTGCGGACCTACTGCCCTCGGTAATGGCACCGTTCCCAAAGTATGTGGGCTCTATTGATAACCTCACTAACAACTTTAACAACGCCCTGCGCGAAACCATTGATAGTATAGCACCGCTGAAGTTAAAAAAGGCTCCAAAAAGGCGTACGCCATGGTTTACTGAAGAAACTAGAGCTCAGAAATTATTATGTAGAAAGCTGGAACGCAAATGGCGCACGACTAAACTTGAGGTGCACCATCAAGCATGGAGTGATAGTTTAATAACTTATAAACGCATGCTTACCTTAGCTAAAACTAATTATTACTCAAATCTCATCCGCATTAATAAAAACGATCCAAAATTTTTGTTTAGTACAGTAGCATCGCTAACCCAACAAGGGACTCCTTCCAGTAGCTCCACCCATTCGGCAGATGACTTTATGAAGTTCTTTAATAAGAAAATTGAACTTATTAGAAAGGAGATTAAAGACAATGCGTCCCAGCTACAACGGGGTTATAGTAACACAGATACGATTGTATATACGGCGGATACTGCAAATATCCAAAATAGTTTCTCTCGTTTTGATGAAATAACATTAGAAGGATTGTTACAACGTGTAAATGGAATAAAACAAACAACGTGTTTACTTGACCCACTTCCTGGGAAACTTATCAAGGAGCTTTTTGTATTATTAGGTCCATCAGTGCTAAATATTATAAACTTATCACTTTCCTCGGGCACTGTTCCCGTTGCATTCAAAAAAGCGGTTATTCATCCTCTCCTTAAAAGACCTAACCTCGATCCAGACCTCATGGTAAACTACCGACCGGTGTCTCACCTTCCCTTTATTTCGAAAATCCTCGAAAAAATTGTTGCAGAGCAGCTAAATGAGCACTTAGCGTTTAACAATCTATGTGAAACCTTTCAATCCGGTTTCAGGGCAAATCACTCGACTGAGACAGCCCTCGCAAAACTGACTAATGATCTATTGCTAACGATGGACTCTGATGCGTCATCTATGTTGCTGCTCCTCGATCTTAGCGCTGCTTTCGATACCGTCGATCATAATATTTTATTAGAGCGTATCAAAATACGAATTGGTATTTCAGACTCAGCCCTGTCATGGTTTAACTCTTATCTTACTGATAGGATGCAGTGCGTCTCCTATAACAGTGTGACCTCGGACTATGTTAAGGTAACGTGTGGAGTTCCCCAGGGTTCGGTCCTTGGCCCTGTACTCTTCAGCATCTACATGCTGCCGCTAGGTGACGTCATACGCAAATACGGTATTAGCTTTCACTGTTATGCTGATGACACCCAACTTTACATGCCCCTAAAGCTGACCAACACGCCGGACTGTAGTCAGTTGGAAGCGTGTCTTAATGAAATTAAACAATGGATGTCCGCTAACTTTTTGCAACTTAATGCCAAAAAAACGGAAATGCTGATTATCGGTCCTGCTAGACACCGACCTCTATTTAATAATACAACTTTAACATTTGACAACCAAATAATAAAACAAGGTGACTCTGTAAAAAATCTGGGTATTATCTTCGACCCAACTCTCTCCTTTGAGTCACACATTAAAAGCGTTACTAAAACGGCCTTCTTTCATCTCCGTAATATCGCTAAAATTCGCTCCATTTTGTCCACTAAAGACGCCGAGATCATTATCCATGCGTTTGTTACGTCTCGTCTCGATTACTGTAACGTATTATTTTCGGGTCTCCCAATGTCTAGCATTAAAAGATTACAGTTGGTACAAAATGCGGCTGCTAGACTTTTGACAAGAACAAGAAAGTTTGATCATATTACGCCTGTACTGGCTCACCTGCACTGGCTTCCTGTGCACTTAAGATGTGACTTTAAGGTTTTACTACTTACGTATAAAATACTACACGGTCTAGCTCCAGCCTATCTTGCCGATTGTATTGTACCGTATGTCCCGGCAAGAAATCTGCGTTCAAAAGACTCCGGCTTATTAGTGATTCCTAGAGCTCAAAAAAAGTCTGCGGGCTATAGAGCGTTTTCCGTTCGGGCTCCAGTACTCTGGAATGCCCTCCCGGTAACAGTTCGAGATGCTACCTCAGTAGAAGCATTTAAGTCTCATCTTAAAACTCATCTGTATACTCTAGCCTTTAAATAGACCTCCTTTTTAGACCAGTTGATCTGCCGCTTCTTTTCTTTCTCCTATGTCCCCCCCTCCCTTGTGGAGGGGGTCCGGTCCGATGACCATGGATGAAGTACTGACTGTCCAGAGTCGAGACCCAGGATGGACCGCTCGTCGGGACCCAGGATGGACCGCTCGCCTGTATCGGTTGGGGACATCTCTACGCTGCTGATCCGCTTGAGATGGTTTCCTGTGGACGGGACTCTCACTGCTGTCTTGGAGCCACTATGGATTGAACTTTCACAGTATCATGTTAGACCCGCTCGACATCCATTGCTTTCGGTCCCCTAGAGGGGGGGGGTTGCCCACATCTGAGGTCCTCTCCAAGGTTTCTCATAGTCAGCATTGTCGCTGGCGTCCCACTGAATGTGAATTCTCCCTGCCCACTGGGTGTGAGTTTTCCTTGCCCTTTTGTGGGTTCTTCCGAGGATGTTGTAGTCGTAATGATTTGTGCAGTCCTTTGAGACATTTGTGATTTGGGGCTATATAAATAAACATTGATTGATTGATTGACTTGCAAAGTAAGATTTTCATTGTACAGCAAACTGTCTGTTTAACTGTGCATATGACAATAAACAATCTTAAATTGTGCATTACCTTACACAAAAATAGTTAATAACACAAATGTAGTACCATTTCAAAGACATGTTGGTTATTGTGAATGTGCGTACCTTTTCGTGATCCAACATAGTGAGTCCTTTCACCCCAGCCAGGATTAGGTTTTTGGCCACTTCAGCACCCAGACCTCCTAAACCAACCAAGAGAACCCGAGATCCTCGCAGTCTGCAGGGGAAATACAAACGATTTTACCTGTCAATACGTTTGTTTTCGCACAGGTTTTCAAAATAAATGCCACATGGCTATAATAAAACACCCTTTGCCAGATAATATGTAGTCTATCCACGTTTGCTTACTTGGAATGTTACGATCAAAAAAGAAACGTTGCTCAAAAATCCATCCATCATCAAGGAAGACTAGAGTGGCCGTGTGGTTTTCAAAATAAAAGCCACATGGCTATAATAAAACACCCTTTGCCAGAAAATATGTAGTGTATCCACGTTTGCTTACTTGGAATGTTACGATCAAAAAACAAACGTTGCTCAAAAAACCATCCATCATCAAGAAAGACTAGAGTGGCTGTGTACCGCTTAGCATTAGCATGACAAACTAACGTGTTACCTCTTCTGGGCATCCAAGCCCCACAGACGGATTTGACGATCATACTGAGCAGCCTCTTCCTCTGTAATGACCGGATCCTCCTTTTCGATCATGTCGATCATTTCACCTCCCGCCAATGAAAGAAAGAGTTACGATAAACCTGAAAGTTTGGCGAAGCGACACTGGCAATTGTTTCAAAAGCCGCGAATCGGCGCAGAGTGATGACGCCAGAGGGAGGTACTGTTTTTTTAAATACAAAGTTGTTGTTTTTTTACATTACATTACACTGAACCGTAAAGCCATTTTAGCCAGATCCACTTGTATTTGAGATGTATTTTCTTTCATCTTAAAAAAACTATAATTGACGTGCATAAAAAATACGAATAATATAAAAGATAAATTACTAAAATCTATGAAATGCCCATTTCTAAATGTATTATTACTTTACTTTTTACAAAACATTATAAACGTTGATTTACTAAGCGGGTGCCTTCTATGTTAACGTTACCAGGTGTATTTATCCCTGAGCGTAGACTTACGAACAATTTCAGGATTTTAGTCCAAACAAAATGATTATTTTGGATAATGATCATATATTTGTATGTCATTGTTTGGCTGTGGTATTTCAAAGTGCCTAATTAAGCTATTCACGTTGTTATATCGCAGAGAGAAATTATGCAACTACGAATATTTTGTTAACAGTTTCAGTTTTATTGAATATACGTGATCTCATTAACTCTATTAGGGTATGCATGATTATTAACCGTGTATCGACATGTACTGTGTTGGCCGTCAATTTTGTTTGCCTGTGAGACAAAATAAAGGATTTATTTTTTCAGTTTCACTCGGTAATGTCCGTGAGAGGCACATGAGACCGTAGATGTGGTGACGTCATGATCGGAAAAGCCCGGCCCATTTTTCCGCGATGAAGACAGTCAGCCATTTTAAGTGTTTCAGTCGTCATTTCACATCGCTTCAGTAGGACGGAGAACGTCTGGACTCAATTTCAGCAAATTTCTCTTACAACTGTTATGGAGCACTGCCTACTATGAACTGAAATTCAACTAAATCCAAAACCTAGTAGATCTCTGTGAAGTGACGCATAAGCCAGTAGTTTGCAGTGTCGAGTTTGAATTTTTGGCACCTTCATGTTAGCTAACGGTTAAGAGGAAATGGCGGTGGAAAGCATGACTGTCCATCCAAACTCCCCAACTTCCAACCACGAACACAACAGTCTCCTGACTGACGAAAGGTCGAGTAATTCTACAATCATATTTCAATGAAACTATTCATTTGTCCTGTGCTTTTAACACAAAAGCCCGGGATGCATTTTTCCTTTTTTTTGTCAGAGGGATTAAATTCGCCTTTTTCTGGAAAACGGTAACGAGGTAACGAACTGTCCTGACACGACGTCGCCAACTGGGAGGCCAAATAACGTCTGACAATAACGTTTTCCCTTATTTTATTACGTTATCCCACTCGGACGGTTAAGCGACTCAACGCGGAGGGATAATGACGACCAATATGAGAAGGCCCGAACCTCCGAAACGTTATTTTCACTTCAGTCAACTTCGACGAATATAAGACATGGTCGAACGTGTTGCGTTAAATAACAAACGATTTTATTTGGTGTGAGTAGATTTCATTTGGGTGTGGCAAACACACTACTTTGATAGGTGTGTGCCACTTAGCCACGTTAGCTCGACGCTAAGCTAACAGCTAACTGCTTTCATAAACATCCTTGACTTTGTCGCGCGTTACGTCGCATACCACGGATTTATCCACGCTGCGCACGTATATTCAAAGTTCTTCCAACATATCTTTACTAACCAATTACGACACAAACGTCTTACTGGAGGATACGGTATTGGCACTATACATTACATTATGATAATTAAACATTTTGCAGAAATATGGCAATTCCATTTGCTAGTCAAACACTCTTAAATTCCCAAGATTGGAGTCCTTTCTATGACGTCACCGTTAAGGTTCATTGGAAGGGCATGTTAACTAACTCCTAGCTAGTCTTAAGATTGTGTTGTTTGATTAACACTTCCAAATAGACTAGCCCCAAATATGTACCAAAGTTGTGTAAAATGTCTGCAAAGCATCCCAGAAGTCAAACACCAAGCTGAGTTTCGACCTAACCCCCAGTTCCCAGTTGGCAAATTGCAATGTGTAGTTTAGTCCAATTTCCAACACCCACTAACTCCTCCAGTGACCCCAAGTTGTTAGGGGGAGGACTTTTAATGGTTGTGTTTACAAAATATGGAGAAAGCCTGTCACAGTAAGTATCCCCCATTTTTAATCGTGGCCCTTGTCTTTGTAACCGCTATTAGGTTCTGGACACATTCTGGAGCTATTAATGCCTCTTTAACCAATGTGCATGGTGTGTCGGGCAGAGAGGAATAATCTTGGGCTCAGTTGACTGTAAAATATATATTTCTGATTATTTGGAGTAGTTAATAACACTTGTGTTTACTGTCATTGCTATGAAACATAGCTTCCCCACTGCGCCGTTTTAGTCCAGTTGTGTGTTTGTCAAATCATTGACTATTCAACCCAGCTGTCAGTCTCTGGGCAGGGATCTGAAAAGCCAGGTGTTTGCACTACTTGCTACTTATTAGCTGGTTTTCTTGGCCTGCGGGTGACATGAACATGTAGAGAGGCCCTTAGTTTGTCAATTTGAAGTTACCCCTTCATAAAAGAGTCAAATCCTAGTGCTTTAGCTTGAAATAGTTATTTGTCATTAGACCATCCATCCATCTTCAACCGCTTATCTGAAATCGGGTCGCGGGGACAACAGCTCTAGCAGAGAACACCAGATTTCCCTCTCCAGAGCAACATTAGCAACTTCCTCCTGGGGGATACCGAAGCGTTCCCAGGCCAGAGAGGAGATGTAATCCCCCCATCTGGTCCCTGGCCTGCTGCGGGGTCTCCTCCCAGTGGGACGTGCAACGAGGACCTCCCTAGGGAGACGCTCGTGAGGCATCCGCATGAGATGCCCGAACCACCTAAGCTGGTTCCTTTCCAAGCGAAGGAGCAGCGGCTCTACTCGGAGTTTCTCTCAGGTGACTGAACTTCTCACCCTATCTCTAAGGGAGATGTCAGCCACCCTTTTGAGGAAACTAATTTCGGCCGATTGTATCCGCAACCAGTGATTCTCAAAATGTGGTAAGGGGCTCCATCTAGTGGTACGCCAAATAATTACTTAATCTAATATTCGAACACAGTATTACTGTTCAAACCGTGTGTAATGTTACAGTGGCCGAACATATTAAATATACTGAGTAATAAAACTTGTGCCTTCACTTTAATGAATATGTAGGCTTACTACGCTACTGTATTTTAATGTTGGTCATTATGGTGGTACTTGGAGAGCCAAGTTTTTTCTGGGGTGGTACTTGGTTAAAAAAAAAAAGTTTGAGAACTGTTGGAAGACAAATAGGGCAACATAGGTGACAGGGTGGCAAAAGTGCCTAATGCTTACAGTTTTGTGTAAGTGAATTGATAAAGTTATGAACTTTTATGTTATGTCAGGCTTAAGTTTGCAACTTCCTATTAGATACACATGTTGTAAAGTGTCCCTGAGCAAAATACTGAATCCCAAGCTGCACGTGAATCTTGTCTTTTATCTGTGTTGGCCCTGCGATGTGTTGGTGACTTGTCCAGGGTGTACCCTGCCTTCCGCCCGTTTGTAGCTGAGATAGGCACGAGCGACCCCAAAGGGAATAAGCGGTAAAAAATGGATGGATGGAAACTGCACCGTCAATAGGAGGGCAATCAGGTGACAAAGTGTGCTTTGAAGGAAGGGCATTATACAAGTGAAAGGGATGGATAGTAAGATGTTAAGATCAAAGATATCGACATAGAGCATGCTTGTAGCCTTCTGTAGTGTTTTTTGCAGTCACCAAAAGCTGAGTCAAAGCCTTCCTGCAGACAGCGCAGGGGAAAGCAAACTTTGTAATTGTCAATTTGTTGCTAATTTAACCCCTCTGCCCTCATCCATGCCAGTAGTGTGTGGCTGTCATGTCCCTCAATGTCTGTCCCTTCAGTCAATAATGAGAAACATTGAATAAGACATAAATGCTTGTTTGATAAAGTAATATTTGAAGACACAAGACTAGTTGTTAAAGTCAATGACTGCAAGTTTATTCATCTACTCTATATCCTGATAGTTTATTTAACTCTTTGAATTATTGTCCGACATGTTGCTTTAAAAATACACAAATTTAACGTTCATGTCGTTCCTGTCGGGGTAGGCACGAGGATGGGGAGCTGGAGGAGGGCGAATTGGAAGACGATGGGGGAGATGTAGTGATGGGAGGCGACGCGTCCGCCCCAGGAGTAGTGGGAGGTGGCGATGACGTGGTCGACGAAGCAGGTGCAGGTGGCGGCGCGGCAGGGGATGGAGGCGCGGAGCGACCCGCGCGGAGTAAAGAGCGCCACGCGAGCAGCGAGCCGGACGAGGAAAGGTCACACCGTCGCAAGCGCAAGAGAAAGAAGGAGAAGGAGAAGGAGAGGGAACGAGAGCGGGAGAAGAGGAGGGCCAAGAAGAAACGCAAATCCAAACACAAAGTAAGAGTCGTCATGACGACCCAAGTTTTTGTAATTGTTAGCGGGTTCCTCCTCACCAACCCCAATTGTCTCCTACAGCGCCACGCGTCGTCCGATGACGACTTCTCGGACCTCAGCGATGACTCTGACTACTCTCCCAGCGAGAAGAGGAAGTACAGAGAGTACAGCCCCCAGTACCCGCCCACCGTAAGTCTCGTAAACGCTGCCGCACTGTCCACCTTCTTCTTCACTTGATTGGTCAACCCATCTCTCCAGTCGCACGGAGGCTACGGCGGCTCAAAGAAGGGCGGCTACATGAAGATGGACAAGCAGGGCTACGGTGGTTACGACGGTTACGAAGAAGACAACTACGAAGGAGAGGAAGAGGAAGACATGGGGGATGGAGAATACGATGACTATACCAAAGAACTTCACATGTACCGCAAGTCCAAGGAGGGCGGACGAGGCGGACGAGGTGGGTGCGAGGATTCGAACGGCGTGGGTGGTACTGGTCTGCATTATAGTGATAGGGTAGCCGCATCAGTGATGTTATTGGCATGGAGTATTGTTCAGAGAAAGTTGCGTTGATTCGGTGTGGACGATGGAAAACCGGGGCAGTGAAGCCAACTCGCTGAGGCGACGCTTGCACGGGGAAGGGGAAAGCAAGGCGGAAGTGTCGGCTGTCATGTTGACGTCGGGGCAATGTGAACCTTGAAGTAAAATGGAAGCATTTGTTTTTAGTGCAGCCCGTCAAATCAAAAACATTTCGAAGTTAGCATGTGAGCTGCACTATTGTTGATGAAGCGATGTGACTAAGTTGTCTTGTTACTGCAGGGGGCAGAGGTCGCATGAGGAACATGAGATGCCGAGGCGGAATGAGGGGTGGACGACGAGGAAGAGGAGGCAGCAGAGGAAGAGGACGAGGTGGAAAGATGGGGGATGATGATGGAGATGGTTATGGGGAGGACATGGACGTGAGTGTTGTCATAATCTTCCTAAATTGTAATAATACTTCTCTGAACATTTCCTGCCTGTTTGAAATCTTTTTTACTTTAGCGGTATTTTCACCTACCATTTATATATATCTTGTATTTTCTGTGTAGCACCAAAATAAGTCATTTTAGGTTGCAATTCATACAAAACAGGTGTTTACATTGTGCTTTTAGTAATAAAATTAAACAACTTATAAATCTAATAGGGGTGCAAGGTGATTATTGGAATTATGACGATTTATGACGTCATACAGATAAATCTGATAACACTAAAAAAAATAGCAACAATAACTATTTAAAAAAATTGCTCCAAGGGGAGATTGTCTATATTGTGCTGTTAGGGTATGCAAATCAAGCGCTCCTTTTCTCCTACGTGCCTTTCTGTAAACTGGATGATATGGCTGAAAACTGTATCACGATATAAGTATTTTATATCGGTCGATATCGATAATTATTTATATTTTCTATGACCTATCAAGAATAAGGACCGAGAGAAAAATATAATAAATGAAAATTTTTTTATATAAAATGTAGCCTTCCTCTTATAATGCTTTTAGCTGTCAAGGCCGTAAAGACTTGTCAACACAGGCAAGGAAAACAAATGTAAACACAATTCTAAAATCACATTGGACACAATACTAGAACAATAACCTCTTAAAATGATTATGGTGAATAAAAAAAATATGTAAGAAATGCTTAAAGTGTAACAAAATAGTGCAGTGTGTGAAAATGTAAACAGAGAAACCTAAGCTGGTGTTGTATTACTGATAACAAGCGTCTTGGTCTGACTCCAGTCGGTTTTAAAAAAAATAACTGCCTCAATGTCGAGGAGACTTTCCCTGTTTTATCGACAATTTCTTTGTTCTCTGTATGGATGTAACGCTATGGAAATTTCTTATCACGGTTATTCTGACCAAATTGATCACGGTTATCGTTATCGCTGTATTTTTAAATGTGCTCAAAATGTTCAAAAATTATTTATACTTAAATCTTTTAATCCAGTTTTATCAGAAAAACACAACAAATTCAAAATGATTTCCTTAGAAGAACAAACATTTTTGTTTATAAGAACACTGCTTGTACCTCAAGTAGAAATTGAATATACATGTGAAAACAACACAAACATTATAAACAAAGTAATATGGCAGAAACAAAATAATAATATAATTAAGTTAAAGTGAAAATTGTTTAAGTTAGCACCTTTTGGACGTAGGAAATAAAAACAAATGTAAGAATTTTCCAAATGTCACCCGATGGCCGTAAAACGTAATTGCACTTTTTGTCCATGTAAATAAAAAGGGTATAGTCATATATGAGATTATGGCCGAAATCATAATTGAGATTATTTTTTATTAATAGTGAAATTACAATTATTAATCTAGGTTTTTCAATTCATTATGTTGGGTAAAACAGTGTTGGGGTGTGAATGTGGCGCTATCATGTAATTTATATTGTCTAATAAAAAGGCTAAAAAATAAACGTTATCCATTTATTTAAAGTCTTTTTGTTAATTAATAGTATCAACGTGTCAGTTTTTTGTTATTACATTATGCCTTTATCTTGATTTTCATATTTTGATAGAAAGGTATTTTTTAAGATATGTACATGTACTAAATGTATGTCTATGTACATGCTGTATCGCAGTGGTTCTCAACCTTTTTTCAGTGATGTACCCTCTGTGAAATTTTTTTAAATTCAAGTACCCCCTAATCGGAGCAACGCATTTTGTTTGAAAAAAAGAGATAAAGAAGTAAAATACAGCACTATGTCATCAGTTTCTGATTTATTAAATTGTATAAAAAATACAATTTAATACAAAAATATTGATCATTTGTAGTGGTCTTTCCTGAACTATTTGGAAAAAAAGATATAAAAAAAACTTGTTTAAAAATAAACAAGTGATTCAATTATAAATAAAGATTTCTACACATAAAAGTAATCATCAACTTAAAGTGCCCTCTTTGGGGATTGTAATAGAGATCCATCTGGATTCATGAACTTAATTCTAAACATTTCTTCACAAAAAAATAAATCTTCAACATCAATATTTATGGAACATGTCCACAAAAAATCTAGCTGTCAACACTGAATATTGCATTGTTGCATTTCTTTTCACAGTTTATGAACTTACATTCATATTTTGTTGAAGTATATTTATTAAGGACTTTTGAATGGTTGCTATTTTTACAATATTTAAAAAAAATCTCACATACCCCTTGGCATACCTTCAAGTACCCCTAGGGGTACACGTACCCCCTTTTGAGAACCACTGCTGTATCGGGACAGATCCAATAAGAGTTTGAACAGAAATATGTCATATGAATTAACTATACACAATAAAACAACACAATGCTGTCACATGCATAGTTTTTAAAGTAATACATTTGTGAAATCAACAAACCCACAAAATGTAAAAAAATTGTTAACTTTTTGATATCAATATAAACACGAAGCAGTTTGACTAATGAATATAAAGTCTAATAAACAAGCTCTGTTCTTTAACAACACCATGTGTTGCACAACAGTTTGGCCAACAAAAATAAACAGAAGTGATACCTCTCACATGAAATACACAATCTTCACAGCCTGCGTTTATTTCGAAGAGATGACAAAACATTTTAGCAAGTATTTATGTTTGGAATACTGAAAAAGTTAGCAGTTAACTAAAGGACAAGCGCATATTCCAGTAAACACATTTAATACTTTATAAACAAGTCGTGGCAATGTTCCTGATACACCGCCTGCTGCATGTTTCGTCACGTTGTTAACTCTGTCACAGTGGCAGGACGGTGTGTTGAGAAAAAAATAAGCAACATAAAATATTTTTTCCTACACGGTATACTTTTAGCCTGGGACAAATGTTTTTGTTTCTAATATTGTCCAAACCTATCGTCATCTAATAGCAGCAGTGTGCTCCTGAACGCACGCTGAGATTACGAGGAAATGAAGCGAGGGAAAATGAAGTTAAATGAAGCGCTCCATTTACTCCGAGGGGAACTCCACAGAGCAAAGTCTGTGTAGTTGCTTTCCGCCATGTTTCAAGCCAAACGACGCTAGTGCGCATGCGCCGGCGCTGCTGTCAGTCCGTTTCCAGGAAGTAAGGGCTGTTGCTTAAGATACATTGATAAATGAGGGTTTTCATATTAACTACGCGTCTCTCGCGATATGTATTTATATCGTTTCATCTATCAGCCCCATAAATTCTAAAAATATTATATCAACAACAGCATGCTCTTTCTGTTTACATGGTCACATGTTTACAATTCGTTATCTGTGATTCTAGTTAAATGACACTTTTAATTTGATTTTGATTATTTTTAATGTTTTTGGTTATGAAAGTGTAAAACATAACTGCAAAGGATGAACTAATGCCATCTGCAACGCTGCTTGCATGAGTGTGTTTTATGATCACTGATCATCCACAGCCTTCACAAAAACACATACGTGCATGTGTGCACCCCGTATGTAACTGTAGAGGAGCGATCGCATTATTGTGTCCATATTCATAAGACACTCCACCAACTGCAACTCCAAAGCTGAACACTTTGTTTGGACGTATCTCTCGTACTCTGGATGGAATAATATTGTTCATGTGCTTCTGCAGTTTGATGACGACTATGACAACATGGGGGACGACGACTATGATGACTATCAGTACAAGAAGTCCAAAGACAGAGGAAGAGGTAAATCAAACCTGTTTTGTACTCTTTTTTTCAAAAATTTTTTTTTAAGTATCTTTTAAAGCCAAATCACAGTTTTACATGTTTTTGATATAAACATTCAGAGGCTCTGCATAGTTAATTAAAACAGTTCTTGTAATTAGTTAAAGGGGCTTTTTGGGAAACTTGCTCATAGTTAAATTTTTCAAAGCAAAAAAATATAACAAAAACAGCGCATTAGTAGTTTAACGGAACACTTTTGTTTTACAGTTGTCTATATTTTTCAGATTTGTCAAGTTTATGTAATATTTTTTACTGGCCCAAATAAAATGCTTGTTGTTTACGTCGGTCACACACCCTGTCTCGTCCTCAAGTATGCGCAGGGAGCTGTCACGCCAAATTTCTTCCCCCCTACAAACCCCCCACCCCTCCCCCACCCCCCCATTTACTTCCAGGTTCATGATTAATACAGAAGTTTTGTTAACGCTATATTATAAAAATATAACGCTATATTATAAAAATACAGAGGTTTTCTTAACTCTATATTATAAAAAATAAAAATTATAAAAACAATTTACAAACACAAGCTATTGGATGACGTAAGAGGAAACGTGAGGAAACATGACCCCGGAAGTAAATGCGTCATCCCATAGCCTGTTTGTAAAAAAAAAAAAAAAATTGTATTTTTTATAATATAGCGTTAACAAAAAGTCTGTATTTTTATAATATAGCGCTATTTTTTTATATTATCGCGTTAACAAATCGTCTGTATTAATCATGACCCCGGAAGTAAATGGGGGGGAAGGTTTTTGTAGGGGGGATGAAATTTGGCATGACAGAACACGCGCACATATACAAAAGCAGTCCAAGAGAAGCAACAAACAATTTGTTGCTATGGTACAATATCCATTTGATGATAGCTAACACTTGCTATCTAAATTGCTATTAGCTAACAACACCCGTAGCTAATGCGCGTGCACCTGTTACGTACGTTGTGTATATCATTATGTCCTAGAAGCCATAAGAGGGCTTGATATACTGTGCATAATACATTTTAAAGTTAGCACCCTCTAGGCATCTGTATAAATGTTGCAAACAGCCCCTTTAAGTCATGTGAATACCAAAGATTTATATCATGTTAGTGTTGCTTTCTGTTATGCGAGAGATGCATGTTACAGTCTCTTTGTAAATATGTGTTTATTGAATTTTTGACATTCACAGTCCATAAATACAGTTAAACACATGTCAAATGTTCTTTCCCCCCACAAACAAGTAACCCACAAAATTATATATAAAATAAAATACAAAAATAAAAAACAAATAATAAACTTAAGGGGGAAAACATGCATCAGTTAAATAATTGCAGGCAAATATTAACATGACATTCACAGTCCATAAATACAGTTAAACACATGTCAAATGTTCTTTCCCCCCACAAACAAGTAACCCACAAAATTATATATAAAATAAAATACAAAAATAAAAAAACAAATAATAAACTTAAGGGGGAAAACATGCATCAGTTAAATAATTGCAGGCAAATATTAATATGACATTCACAGTCCATAAATACAGTTAAACACATGTCAAATGTTCTTTCCCCCCACAAACAAGTAATCCACAAAATTATATGTAAAATAAAATACAAAACTAAAAAACTAATAATAAACTTGAGGGGGGAAACTGCATCAATTAAATAATTGCAAGCAAATATTAATATGAAGTCACAAACAACTGCACTCCTGAATGTCCCCAACATGGCGCTGCAATACATAAAAGCACACAAAAGGCTCATCAATTATCTCCTTTTCAATTGCTTTTCAATAGAAGTTAAATTTGGGATCAGTTTCTTTTACATATTTTAGGAAACCATCTATCCACTTCCTGAAATTTCAGAGAACAAAGATTAAATGTAATCCTAATTTTCTCCAATTTAAGGAAAAAGAGAAACTCTCTAATCCAGCGAGTGTGTCAGGGAGGTGCTGCAGCCATCCAATTTAACATAATGAGTCTTCTAGTCAACAAAGTAGTAAATGCTACCAAGTTCTTTTTGAATTTGCTAAGAGAAGATGATAGAGGTTCTACTACAAATAGTCCTCTTAGAGGATTTGGTTCAATCTTTTTGCCAATTACCAAAGACAAGGTATTAAAAATTAAAACATTCAGTCCAGTAACTGCACGGGAATGGATAATATTGTTTTTTTCGAAATACTTATTTATGGTCTACATAACATTTAATGGTGGTCCTTAGGTCCAAATTTTGCACAGATAATTTTTTGCAGACCATTTTCAAGCTACTTTCTGACTGTCTCTTCAGGGTGAAGTGAATTATATTTATATAGCGCTTTTACATAGTGAAACCCAATATCTAAGTTACATTTAACCCAGTGTGGGTGGCACTGGGAGCAGGTGGGTAAAGTGTCTTGCCGGCACTGGGAGCAGGTGGGTAAAGTGTCTTGCCCAAGGACACAACGTCAGTGACTAGGATGGCGGAAGCGGGGATCGAACCTGGAACCCTCAAGTTGGTGGCATGGCCACTCTACCAACCAAGCTATGCCGCCCTTTTGGATGCGCAGTTTTGTGGGCTGAACAATACGCTACTTTGTACTAGAAATTACAACAAAGGAGGATGCATGTGCATGTGCATGTGCATGTACGAGCTAGTCAGTTCCACAACAAGAGGATAGAGGAAAAAGAAGGAGCTTATTGATCACGCCATCGGGCTCGCACAAATTACTTTGGGTAAATTTCGACCTTTTATATGACGCTGACGTCACCAATGGGGAAAAACATCACGAAAGGGGAACATTTCAAACAGCTCGTTTCAAGGAAGTATGAAGAAAGGCAAGATTAGGCTTTTGCAAAATAGGTCTCCTTTAAGAGAATACACCTCTTGAACACAGTGGAGACTTAAACTAGGATGGAGCCACACATTTTTTTTACCGTAGGGATTTGCTGCTTTGTAGACCTATGAATATTCTTTTTAGGAAAACTATGAAATCTGTGGTGGAAAAAATACTTTTATCCTGTTTTACATCTGAATCCTGCGGAAGTTTATTCTATTTAAGACTATTGAATCTGTTTGCGGTCCAGGCGGCAGAGGCGGTCGAGGGAGAGGCCGAGGCAAAGGACGCATGATGAGGGGCAAAATGAGGAGCAGAGGGAGAGGACGGGGTGACATGGGCGATGATGACAACAATGGAGACATGGACAACGGAGTATGATCTCTATCTACTTGACTCACACATCTTTATTTATTACTCCGAAATGACAACAAATGTCTAATCTCTTCTTTGTTTTGACATGTAATTTTCTTCTGTGTGCTTTTCAGGATGGAGGAGGGGATATTGGACCAGGAATGGGCAAGAGGAATCAGCATGACAAGTACCAGGACAAGAAAGGGAAAGCCATCTGCAAGTACTACATTGAAGGGAGATGCACCTGGGTATGATAAAAACATCTAACACTTTTAATATAATATGTTTTATCATTACATATGGTTGCCAGCTTTGGCACAAAAGTCCAGTCCACAAAAAGCAGATTTATTGTATTCCTTCTTCAACCACTAGGGGGACCATTGCAACTTCAGTCATGACATTGAGTTGCCCAAGAAGAAGGAGCTGTGCAAGTTTTACATCACTGGATACTGTGCTAAAGCCGACCACTGCCCTTACATGCATGATATCCTTTATTGATGCCTTACAGGCAACCTTTTTGATGAAAAATGTTTCATAAACTTTGTGTTTCCCCTTAATGCAAACTTTACGTGAATTTCCCTGCAAGCTGTTCCACACCACAGGAAAATGTGTCAACGGTGACGAATGCATGTTCTCCCATGATAACCTAAATGAAGACACCCAGGAGCTGCTGAGCAAAGTAACGCCCACTCACTCACGAGCAGACGATTACATTTCATGTAACCTAATCACTTCATGTTGTTATCTTTAGATGCTGGCAGAGGATGCAGAGGCTGGAGCGGAGGACGAGAAGGAAGTGGAGGAGCTGAAGAAGCAAGGAATCAACCCTCTCCCCAAACCTCCACCTGGTGTCGGCCTCCTCCCCACTCCTCCTCGTTCGGTCCCTGTTGATGGGAATGGCGGAGCGGGAGATTTTGGAGGCCCTGCGGCCGGTGACTTTGGGGGTGTCCCTGCTGCCAATCAAGTGTCCACCGCCCCCGTGGCTCCATCCCAGCCTGGATCGGTTCCCAACCCCTGCATGGGTGCTCCACCTGTACAAAACCTTGAAGAAACTTCTTACCAAGGAGTGCCCCTAAATCCCAATGGGCCTCCGCAACACATGGGCCTTTCTCCTGCTGGTGGTGGTGGAGGTGGTGGCGGGAAGAAGATCCCCTCCCTCTTTGAGATCAAAGTGCAGCCGACAGGACAACTCGCTCAAAAACTTGCTGTCAGGTGAGTCCACGCTCATTAAGTTGCTTCATCTTGACTATTTGTTTTGATAGGGGTCTCCCTACCTTCTTCACTTTCCATTCAATACCGATATTGCAGCCTTGAGTATTGGCTGATATTTATCCGATACGATGTCTGCTCTATTCATACATACTTTTTTTTACTTTTTTGTAGTGTGGAATGTTAGGAAAGTTTGATAAAGCAAAATTAATCAGAACGATGGAAAGTATGAAAAACACTAACCTATTAGTTAATATAGCTGTTTTTAAGTTTAAAAGGTCAACATATGCTAAGCTAGCTAAACCAAACATCCACATCTTAGCTTTGAGTTGTAAATGACAATGAGAAATTGTGTTATCTAATAATGTATCTCATGGATAGTGATGCAACGATATCAAAATATCACAGTACTTAAAGCCACGGTACAATATTATTGGGGTATATAAAAATAAAATACTTTAAATGCCGTACTGTGTAAAATGAAATAGTGGGATTGTTAATGTGTACAGTGCGACAGATTTACTCGCAAATGTGTCTAAAAATAAACTGTGCGAGTTAAAAAAAAAACCTGTCGCACATTTGCGAATAGGGGTTTCAACCCTTTCATCGCATTGTTCCTAAAAGAAATCCATCCAAATTTCATCCAACCTAGAGTGAAATGTCTGCCCACCTGTATAACATGTTTAAAATACTCTCAAAACCGGCATAACCATATGGCAAGTGATTGACGTGGAAGTGATCACTCAGTGCGTGCTAAAAGCTGTACCCCTTCCTCATGCGCCATGCATAGAGGGGAGCAGTGCTCCTCCTAGTTTACACACTTGGGCTCTCAGCCCTCCCATCACAGAAGAAACACGTACCTAGTTAGAGGAAATGGTGGTGAGAACATTCTTCTCACCACCTTAAAACTTGACACAAACTGCGCTGCGCTAGTAACTACAAAGGTCGGAGGGAAAATGGAACAACAAATCAATGATAGAAGTGACAAACTTGCCATTCAAACAATACCCAGTTTGTTGACAAGAGCATACAGCCGTGGAATCACATTCAGCCTATTTATGAAGCTCAGGTAACATAAACCAGTGAAAGATTCAAAAGAGCTGCCGTCAAAGTCGACAAACTACCGCTGCAAACCTGCTAAGCAAACAAAACAGTTTTAACTTAAACTCGCTGACGTCACGAGGCAACAGGCGCCGCCTTTTTAAAGGGACACACGCACACACTGAAACGTACTCCTCTGCAATATGCCTGTTATTTGAAAGTTTTGTTTAAGTAATGCAATTCTTACTTTCCCTAGTAAGTAATTACATTTGTTATTAAAGAGTAATTATGTTAGTAATTTAATTTAATTAATTGTTTGTCAAAATAATAAGTAACCATAATTATTTATTTTTTTCAAAGTAATTTTCAGAAAACAGCCTGTCACACAGTCTTGTGAAGCAGCAAGCAGGTTGGTGTTCCTGGCTAAAATCTTTTGCGTATGTCCTATAATAGTGTTTATTGTAGGAGGTCAATTATTTTCGTGTTGCTACTGATGTTTAAACATGTCCTCTTAAACCAGGGCACTTTATTTCACATGTTGTTCTTTTATGTTTTTATTAACTGAAAATCCAAGCATCACTAAATGTTTTTAAAGAAGATTGGAAATAAATTTGACTTATATTATTTTCAAGGCTTTTCTTTTTTCTTAGCTCAGAACACCTCTAAAGTTGGGAATTTATTATACAAAACCTACTTTTCTCACTTGTTGGTAGTTGTTTTTGTGTATTTGGGATCCCCATCAGTACCAAAAATTTAAAGTCAAGGCATGGTGAAGCTATTTAGTTACATCAACGGATATTTCCATTTCTGGGTTAGTTTATAGGCCAAACTATATCGATATATGAGTTTTGATCCATATCGCCCAGCCCTACACTTGTGTTAGCGACAGTCCTAGCACAGTTCAGTTTAGGGATTTTCTCTTTGTGTGAGCGTTGCAGGAGGCTTTTATCATGGCATTGTGTCTATATATATATATGAGTGCCCATATGTATGTTGTTTAAGTGTTATTAATGAAATTGTGATATTTTAGACATTTCATATTGCTACTAATTTTTTTCTGTGCTACAAAAAAATGTATGTGCTACAATTTTTTTTCATTTATTAGCATCGGTGCTACTAGGGAAAAAGCTGAGCTTACAGTGCGATATAAACACACTCTCTGTAATTGAACACAGATATAATGCTAAAATGACGTTGATCTTAGCTGGCTTCATCTTTTCCAGGTGATTGTAGCTTATTAAGTTGCTTGGGCGAGTAGCAGTTGCTTTTCCTCGGCACCATTTGTCTTGACATGCAACACTCTGGATGAACGTGGCGCGTTTTATTACCTTGCCACACTTTGCCCCGGTTTATTTGTCCGTTTGTTAGCCACATAATTAAAAAAAGTTCTAATCAGATTTTGAAAAAATCAATTCCTATATCTACTATGAAGTGAAACACATTTTACCCTCTCTTTCTCTCCACGCCCCCACATGGCGAACCCATGCAGCGCGAATAATGAAATGTAATTTTTACAAGATGAGACGGCCAGTACGAAATGATCTGCGTGCCAAAAACAGTCTTGATAGGAAAGGAGACACTGGTTTATCCGAAACTGAGAAAGACCAGAACCTTTTAACAATGACGGAGTTACCAACTGCTGTGCTTTCTCCTAGAAGCCAGACACCCAGTAGCAACCAGGCAGCGACCCCCGCACCTGGGGCTCCCCCGCCCTGCTTCCCCACGCCGCCAGGAATGATGTCCCCTGACATGCAGAACCAGGGGCCACCCATGATGGGAGGATTTGCATCTGGAGATTGCCCTCCACATGGGGTCGCTATTCCTCCTCAGGGTGGAGGGAACTACTTCAACAATTTCTTCAATCAGCAGGAGGGTATCAAGATGGAAGGAGTGATGGAAGAAGGTGAGAAAGTTTTCCAATAATTCATAGTGACAATGACGTTTCATTTTCTGAGGTCTGACGTCTCTGTCCCTCACACCCAACAAACCTTTAGGAAGCAAATTTAGCAACCAAGAAGATGCTGCTAATGGAGCCAACCAAGGAGGAATATCTGTCTCGGACCTCCTGCCTCCAGCACAGCGCGTCCTCTTCATGAGGATCCAACAGAAGCAACAGGAGAAGGATCGAGCTCGCCGCATGGCGGATGGAGGCACAGACAAAAGCAGAGACACAGAAGGTAAATGTTGACATGTCCGCCGTCTTTTCGGCCATTTTTGAAAACCACTCATTAGTGTTTGTTGTGCAGGTGACTCAGGGAACTGGTATTCCAGTGAAGATGAGGATGGTGGTGGCAGCGTGACATCCATCCTGAAGACCCTCCGACAACAGACCCAGGCTCCTCAAAAGTCGGAGGCTCCAAGTGACCCCCGCCTCCAGAAGGGGTCCCTTGGTAACCCTCCGGCTCGCCCAGCAGACCCCCGCTTGGCTCGCGACCCACGTCTGGCCCGTGCTGCTGAGTCTGCTCAAATCGCTGACTCCACCCACCTCACACCCCCTTTGTCTTCGTCTGGGCCACCGGCAGATCCTCGGTTAGCTCGTCTGGCTGCTGCCTCTGCAGGCTCCGTCCCCCACCCGGCTATCGGTTCCAAGCAAGAAGCACCACTGGTCTACAAACCACCGCCTCTCACAGCGCCGGCAGAGGAAGAGGAGACAGAGCGAGTTCTTCGGGACAAGCCGGTACCGATTCCACTGGACCCCCTCATGGGCATGGCTCTGAGAGACCCTCGCTCACAGCTGCAGCAGTTCAGCCACATCAAGAAGGACATTGTTCTACACATGCCGGGTTTCTCCAAAACCATCACTTGGTCCCCAGAGGACCTCCTTCCTCTTCCCCTCCCCAAACAGGACCTCCTACCACTTCCACCAGGTATTCCTCCAGTACCTTCCCTTGACCCGCGTCTGTCCCGCAGCCAACCGCAGCTCCACTCACAATCCCCCCCTGTACTGCTCACTTCCTCCTTGGACCCCCCTCCCTCCTCGTCGTCCTCCCTCCCAGACTTTGAGCTGTTGTCTCGTATACTGAAAACTGTCAACTCTAATCCTTCTCAGTCCTCCTCACCTCCCCTCCCGGTCCCCCCTCTGGCACTGCTGGGACAACCTCCTCCTGCTCCCCCCGTACCCACAGAAAAGCTAGTTGATCCCCGCATTGCACGTAAATCAGCTGTAGACCCTCGCCTTCAGCCGCAAAAGTCGGCCCTCAAACAGCCTTCTGAACCTGTCCCCCCTCCCCCTTTAACCTCTGCAGTGTCCACATCCAGTCCCCCCCCACAGACTATTGCCCCCTATGACCCAAGGCTCCTCTCATCTGGTGGAGCAGGGCGCAGTGTTGCACCTGGAGCACCAGGGGGAGCCAATGTACTGAGCAACATCAGTCTATATGACCCAAGGACTAACAAACCAGGAAGCCCTGGTACCGCCAGTGGCCCCAACAACTCTCCCAACTCGGCCAGCACAGAGTCCCGACTCGGAGACTCCGTAGTTAGTAAACCCAAATCCAAGGAGCCCTTGTTTGTTCGGAAATCTGCGTTGGACCAGCCTGAGCCGGAAAAAAGCGGAGAGCAAGGCACTGACAGGTATAACAGCTATAACAGACCCCGACCCAAACCTGCCCCTTCGCCCAACTCCACCGCCCAGGTAGGACCTGCCAGTGGTCAAGGTGCTCCCGGAGCACCCGCAGACCAGGCTCCCGCGGGAGTCCACAACCTCCCGGTGTCGACTCTATTTGGCGTTGTGAAGCAGGCGAGCAAATCCGGCGGCACAGGCAGCCCGTTCGGAGGCAACAGCCCGGCCCAGGCGGAGCAGAGCACTGCCGAGATAGACAACGGCTCTTTGAAGGACGTTTTCAAAGGCTTCGACCCCACGGCCTCGCCCTTTTGCCAGTGACCCGCATGTGTCTCTGTGGGCAGAGGACATGTGACTGGACTACATGTTGTTGATCCAACATGCGCGCACACACACACACCAGGGTGTGAAAGACCTCGGAGATGTGGGATAGTGAAGAGTGTATTTTAATCAGTTATTGTATACACTTCTAACAGCACAACTTGCGTTTTAGCATCAGGTCATTACCTCACGTCTCACTTCCACAGTTTAGATTTTATTTTGGAGAATCGTCAAACTGTTGGCCTCATGTCAGTACTTTTGAAAACCCCAATCTTTACTATCATATGACTTCAATAATTAGTTACTATTAGTCACTCTTTACTTTATATATCTAAATCTTCATTTCCTTTTTTTAATATTTATTTTTCTACTTCCATGCACTGTCCATGAATGCTAAATCTTTTAATGTTTGTCACATCAGCAGTTTACGTGTCATTCCTCCATGTCAGTGCTTTCAAAAGAAGGCCTCAACAACTGATCTTTCATCTTTCTTTCCCTCAATCCCCCCACCCCCCATCCTACTTGCCCATTTGGTATGTAGCTGAGAAAGGAAACCTTTTTGTTTCTTTTCCTCACCAAGGAGCGTCACAGGTGCTTAGTCGAGGTGGCTGAGGTCTGACAGGAGCGTCCACACGTCAGCTTTCAGCCACTTTTATTCCTGTTACTCCCGAGTGGAAACCATCTTGTCTGCGGCGTTTTCGCTGGCAGTGTGACAATCACAAACGTAGTTTTACCGCCGCTGAGCAGCAAGAACACAATTATGTCTGGCCGTCTCTCAATTGGTGCTCTTCCATACTAGCGTTTTGAGTGCACAAGTGAATGGACTTTAACACTCAACATGCTAATTATGGAAGTGCGTTAAGTGAGACACAGCATCTGCATCTGTGGCGGCTTGGAGCAAACCGTTCATGTAAGCGACGCTCTGGAATGACCTGCAGAAGACAGGGCTTTGTAAAAAAAAAAAAAAAGGTAATTTTAATTTATTTTTATACTCTATACTTCTATACTTGCCATTTGTAAAAATGTTGTAATTGTTCAGATGTAATGGCGTCAGCAGGGGAGAGAGGAAACATTTATTTTTTGTTCTGTCATTCAAACAAAAGGCAGAGTCTCAGGCGTGTCAACCATGTTATTGTTGATTTTTTTTCTTCTCCAGGCTTTGTAAATCTGCTTCATGGTTTTCTTTTGCAATAATATCAGTTTGACCAGTTTGTCTATGGAGGGGTGGACTTTTCTAACTGTACACTGTAGGTGAGTATTTAAATAAAGATATAAATAATTCCAACAGATTCAACACAGTTTTTTTACTCTTTAATGCATGTGGCATTTGATTCGCAGTGAGGTGTGCCCCAGTTGTTTAAAAGGTATTTTTTTCCAAATATATCTTTGTGGTTTTAGTTGACCAACAGTGTTATGTGATGATGTGATCACCCTATTTAGCCAAGTACCAAATAATCTTTGGTCAACTGTGGCGTACGACTACAGAAACATCATGGCTCCAGAGGATGTGCTGATGCTGAGGTTAACAACGTAAACTTCTCTGGAGATCTTGTGTTGTGTACTTCATTAGTGTCGTGTCAACAGGCGAGGACGTCACGCTTGCCTGTGATTGGCTGACTTTGCCTTTCGATCTTTTGTCTCCAGCGGCGTGCGCCTTGTTTCTCTTACTCGCTGTGATCCCTCACTTGACACTTCCTGTTCTCCTCCCATCCTGCCACGCTGGCTCCAGTAGGACTGGTGAGTATTCATCCTGCACCTCAGAGATTTCCTCCCTTATGGAAATCACCATACTATAGATGCACCCACTGGCCACTACAGCAGGTACCTTTGGGCACAATCAGAGAGGAGCCAAAAAGTCAAACGCCTTTGTAATGTAAAGATAATATGGAAGGAAATTTCTCAGATGACCACTATGTATCTCACTGGGTAGCCTCCTATCATATTTTAAATAATATCAAATTACATATACCAAAAAGTCTGCCTCTGCAAAGATCATGTTCAGTTAATAATTTAAAGTCATTGTATTTTTGCATCTTTCTCATCGTTTCCCACAGGACTCGCAAAAATGTTATGACATTGTCTAATTAGCATAATTGGCTATTGCATGTAAATCTAATTTCTAAAAAGGCTTTACATTTTTTTTTCTGTGTTTGCTGTTTTTAATGGTGGTGGTTTTGTTCCTATAATATGATCATGTTCCTCAAATAGCACCCGGACTGCACTTTGCACATGACAAAAGAGTTTAGCCAGGCCCTCTCGAAGCACCATCGCTAGTCATGACTCCCGCTAGTCATAGGCTGAGGTGCACGCTGCCACACCTCACACATGCCCTGTACTTGTGGAGGTGCACTGCATGTCAATTAATACTTCACCTTTCATGACCACATGTATTTAAATACATAGTAAATAGTAAATGAATGACCCAAGAAAGACTTCTGTAGTATACATAAGGGTCGGTACCAACAAAATCTAAATACATTTAACGTTATATTTACATTCGTAATATCGAGAGGGGTCTAAATACTCTTCAGTATTTCATAAGGCACTAAGTTGGCAACACCGATCCCTCCTGCTTTTCTTATTCTCTGGCAGACAAGGTGCATATGGGCTGTGCTTAGAAGTGCAGACATAATGCATGCCTAACAGGTTATAACAATTCCAAATGTGGCGATCCAAATCTATATTTCTGATTAATTCATTTATTAAAATCCAAATTTATTTGGGGTGATCCAAATCTATCATTTGTGCCGATCCAAATCTGTATTTGTGAAAATCTAAATGTATTTATGGCCATACAAATCTAAATTTGGCGATCCAAATTTATATATGTGGCAATCCAAATCTACAGTGCATCCAGAAAGTATTCTCAGCACTTTACTTTTTCCACATTCTATGTTACAGCCTTATTTCAAACTAGATTGATATCATTTTTGTCCCCAAAATTTCCCTTATGTATGTACTTAGGAAAACTTATGAGTAGGGGATAAGTCAGCGTTTTATCTTCAATACATTTGCAAAAATTCCCCGCCCCCCCCCTCCCAAATTAAAGACAAAACGTTTTTACATTTTCATTATACGGTATTGTGTGTAGAATTTTGAGCACAAAAATGTATTAATGTTTGGAATAAGGCTGTAACATATCAAAATATAGAAAAAGTGAAGAGTTGTGAATATCTCCCGAAGTTCAGATGCACTGTAAACGCGGCGATTTAAAGCTTTGTTTGACGATCCAAATCAATAGCTGCGGCAATCCACATTTAGTTGTGGCAATTCAAATTTTTATTTGTAGCAATTCAAATTTTTTATTTTTGGTAATCCAAATTGTATTTGTGGCGATCCAAATCTATATATGGTGATCCAATTATATATTTGTGGTGATCCAAATATATATTTGTGGCATTTCAACTTTTTATTTGTGGTAATCCAAATCCATTCGTGGAAATCCAAGTTTATACTTGGCAATTCAATTTGTTGCGATCCAAATCAAAACTTGTGGCGATCCAAATGTATTTATGGCGATATGCACAAGTAAATGAATGTATGGGAAACTCATTCTAAGAGTTTCTTCATTTGCTCGTTTGATTACTTTCTCAGCTAAATCAACTCATGGGCATGTATGCGGTGAATTTAGAGCTATATGGACGCATATGTCTGCCTGCTACATCTTCGATTCATAATCTCCTTAGCCGAGGCTACCTGTCGGGTGCGTACATATATTTAGAACGTGTGATCCTCTTAAGACCTTTGCTAGGGATTTGGCGATTGATGAAAGAACTCCATGCTCGCGGCCTTGCAGGGGGAGTCAGGTGATCCGGTGTATAAATAGTTGCAAATTCCATTTAGGGAGTGGGTCATGTGATCCAGGAAGGTAGTTTTACTTTTCTGGGTTGTTCATTTACACCACAAGTGATTGACTTTCTAATACAAACCCAGTGTGACTCCTGAAGCTGCTCACCTTCGAGGAATCTTAGGTGTTGGCAGTGTGTGGCTTCTCAAAGCAGCCAAATCTCACTTCTTTTTGAGTGTCGTCATCGTAAACATTGTGCCTTTTTCTCCGCAGTTGAACTATATTTAATCTGCTTTGACTTTGTTGTCATTGTTCAGACAGACAACTTCCTGAGCACGATGAGTTTCTCAGAACATTTTAGCAGGGCTTAAGGCACTGCAGTGCACCATTGGATTGGGAACAGTGTCTTCTTGTGTCTCCAGTGCAGTTGTCGCACAGCAAAGTCAAATGTGTTCAGTTTATGTTTTGTTTTTACACATTTTTGCAGTGCATGAGAGCTGCTGTCTACAATACTTTTTTTCGTATGTGCCGCAACAGAAACTGTAGAGTTCCTCCTAAATTGGTGGGCACTTTCAGATTGGGAACCCACCAATGTGGTGTATAAATGGAGGCTGAAAGGAAATGTACAGCTTATCTCTTGCCACCAGGCACAAGAACAGTTGTGTTAAGTACTGCATCATGCTGTGTCTGTCAATCAAAACTGAGCATTACATCATTGTGTGCCCAATGAAGTGGTCAGTGAGTGTTTAGTGGTTGCCTCTAGGAGAGGGTTAACAGAGAACATGTCTGTTGATTGTGGCCTGTTGCGCAGTGACATCAGTTTGTTGGCATGTGTGTGTGTGCGTGCGTGCGTGCGTGTGTAAATGCATGCCTATATACTGTATCTGACACACATAATTGAGTTTAGGAAGACAAAAAGCTTTTTTAACAATCTTAATGTTCACATTCTCAAGTCATAAAAAAGTCAAAATGTCACCTCTTTTTCTGCCACTTTGAAGACAACTGTTAGAGTTTAGAGGTAGGACTGCAGTTCAGCGGAGGATTACGTCAACATTTTATTGCCGGACAAAGCAAGACACTGAATGTTCTGTTAAGATTAAAAGGAGCATGTTTTCCAGAAAGTCATTCATTGGTTGGTTGACAGATGTTTGGTTAGACACTTACTGTCCAACTGTTTTTGTCAGTCAGTGCTTCTCAAATAGAGGGGCAATACCAGGAAATATGCTTTATCAGTATCATGCAGTGTCATGCTTTAAAAGCGTGCCCATTGTAGCCACTCATCCTGACCTCCTCGTTTTGATTTAAAAAATCAGCAAAAAATTGTATTGTTCATTTTTGTTTCGTAGGTTAGTGTATTACATATCGTGCTCCTGAATTAATGTTGCTGATTAATTGAATTTGTCATTATTTATTTAGATTATTTAATTAAATGTTTCAGTATTAAATGGCTCAAGTCGGTCAAAAACATTTTGTTTCAATAAGGAAAACTTTTTTTTAAATTTCAGGTTAATTGATGCTCTTTAAATTTGTCTGTTACTGACTAAAACAATATTAATCAATCAATCAATGTTTATTTATATAGCCCCAAATCACAAATGTCTGAAAGGACTGCACAAATCTTTACGACTACAACATCCTCAGAAGAACCCACAAAAGGGCAAGGAAAACTCACACCCAGTGGGCAGGGAGAATTCACATCCAGTGGGACGCCAGTGACAATGCTGACTAGAAGAAACCTTGGAAAGGACCTCAGATGTGGGCAAACCCCCCCCCCCCCCCTCTAGGGGACCGAAAGCAATGGATGTCGAGCGGGTCTAACATGATACTGTGAAAGTTCAATCCATAGTGGCTCCAACACAGCCGCGAGAGTTCAGTTCAAGCAGATCCAAGACAGCAGCGAGAGTCCCGTCCACAGGAGACCATCTCAAGCGGAGGGGGATCAGCAGCGTAGAGATGTCCCCAACCGATACAGGCGAGCGGTCCATCCTGTGTCTCGACTCTGGACAGCCAGTACTTCATCCATGGTCATCGGACCGGACCCCCTCCACAAGGGATGTGGGGACATAGGAGAAAGAAAAGAAGCGGCAGATCAACTGGTCTAAAAAGGAGGTCTATTTAAAGGCTACAGTATACAGATGAGTTTTAAGGTGAGACTTAAATGCTTCTACTTAGGTAGCATCTCGAACTGTTACCGGGAGGGCATTCCAGAGTACTGGAGCCCGAACGGAAAACGCTCTATAGCCCGCAGACTTTTTTTGGGCTCTAGGAATCACTAATAAGCCGGAGTCTTTTGAACGCAGATTTCTTGCCGGGACATATGGTACAATACAATCGGCAAGATAGGCTGGAGCTAGACCGTGTAGTATTTTATACGTAATTAGTAAAACCTTAAAGTCACATCTTAAGTGCACAGGAAACCAGTGCAGGTGAGCCAGTACAGGCGTAATATGATCAAACTTTCTTGTTCTTGTCAAAAGTCTAGCAGCCGGATTTTGTACCAACTGTAATCTTTTAATGCTATACATGGGGAGACCCGAAAATAATGCGTTACAGTAATCGAGACGAGACGTAACAAACGCATGGATAATGATCTCGGCGTCTTTAGTGGACAAAATGGAGCGAATTTTAGCGATATTACGGAGATGAAAGAAGGCCGTTTTAGTAACGCTTTTAATGTGTGACTCAAAGGAGAGAGTAGGGTCGAAGATAATACCCAGATTTTTTACCGAGTCACCTTGTTTTATTATTTGGTTGTCAAATGTTAAAGTTGTATTATTAAATAGAGGTCGGAGTCTAGCAGGACCGATAATCAGCATATCCGTTTTTTTGGCGTTAAGTTGCAAAAAGTTAGCGGACATCCAATGTTTGATTTCATTAAGACACGCTTCCAACTGACTACAGTCTGGCGTGTTGGTCAGCTTTAGGGGCATGTAGAGTTGGGTGTCATCAGCATAGCAGTGAAAGCTAATACCGTATTTGCGTATGACGTCACCCAGCGGCAGGATGTAGATGCTGAAGAGTACAGGGCCAAGGACCGAACCCTGGGGAACTCCACACGTTACCTTAACATAGTCCGAGGTCACACTGTTATGGGAGACGCACTGCATCCTATCAGTAAGATAAGAGTTAAACCAAGACAGGGCTGAGTCTGACATACCAATTCGTGTTTTGATACGCTCTAATAAAATATTATGGTCGACGGTATCGAAAGCAGCGCTAAGATCGAGGAGCAGCAACATAGATGACGCATCAGAGTCCATTTATGTTAATAAAGTTGTTTGCTCTAAGTTGATCTATATTTCCTCTTTTTTAATATAAATAACGATACAATGTTTTGCAGAGTTGCAATTATGACAATTTTATAGACAAATTATACTATTTATAAGCCAAGCGGAGAGAGAGTGTGAAATATTTTCCTCTTCCGTGGCGGTGCGGGGGAAATAAATGAGAATCATTGAGCAAAGAGAACAAAGAAGTATAATTACCTCACTTAACAAAAAATAAATATTGTCATAAACTATTTTTTTATGGAAACTAAAAAGAGACAAAAAGTGAGCTGAAAAGATGAAAAGCAGAAAGAATATGTTAAAAAATGCAAATGAACTTTCTTCTGTTGCCTAAATAGAGGGCTATGTCGGTAAAGGTTAGATCTTTTGTCATTGGAAAAAATGGCTGGTCTCCCAAATCCCAATTAACACCTGAAAACTTGCTAAATTTATCACTAGTCTATCTAAGTGTTTGAATGCTCGCTCTTCTACATAGTCTTCTTATTCTCTGGCAGACCAGGTACGTATAGCCCGTGTTGAGAAGTAGAGTTATAATGCATACCACCACCTTCTGTATAGAGTTGTAGTGACATATTTGAAAATGAAACTCTGAAGTGAAAACACAAGACAACTAGACCACATTATCATTAGTATAACATTTACACAAAAGTGCTGAAAATTGGTATTGTTGAGTGTCGTTTCTTAGGTACCTGAATAGGTTTTATATTGATTCAATTGTGAAAGGTACTTAACGACTTCTCTGTCAAACACACCTTCAGCAGCTTTTCCGTTTGGGTAAATACATATCAGTCGTTTAGATCAGTGGTTCTCAGATGCCTTTCACCAAGTACCACCTCAGAAAACACTTTGCTGTCCAAGTACCACCGTATTCACCAACATTAAAATACAGTAGCGTAGTAGGCCTAAATAATCACGAAAAACAAGGCGGAGGCTTTATTTAACATGTGTATTCAATATTTTTGGCCACTGTAATGTTACACACAGTTTGAACAGTAACACTGTGTTTGAAAATTTAATAGTGATTTGGCACACCACGACCCAACATGTACCATCCAACTGCTCTACCAAGTTAGCCTAGCTATTTTCTCAGTCCTGTTTTTGATGATTTCTTTGAATCAATATCTTCCACATCTCAGCACTGTCCTTCACACTCACTTTCCTCATTTCCATGGTTGAAAAGACAAAGTAATGTAGATCTCTAGCTAAAATCTAAAGCGAGCATGTAAGTTTTTATGTTTTTGGGCGAGTCTTTGTGCGAGTTGTGACACCATTTAAGGCTATGTTCACAGTGCAGGGTAGGCTGTCCAATTCCAATGTTGGGTCAAATCCGATCTTTATATGTAGTCGTTCACATTAACAAAAAAATGCGATGTCTTCATGTGAACACAAACTGGCACGCGTGCAGACATGATGTCATGATGTCAAATGTGCCGCAGTGTTGACAAAAATAAACATGGCTTCAAGTCTAATAGGTCTAAGTCCTGGCGCATTCTTGGTTTGTTTAAGGGATTTTTGCATACCAAGTCAAACTATTCACAGAATTGTTGCGCATAGAAGATTGTAAACAAAAAGGGCAAGCATTTTATCTCTTGCAGTTTGTGGGACTTTTGCGTCGACGTTCTGATACGTTATTTTCACCTGTTATCTGCTCACTTGTCAACTATTTATTTTGCAGCCGTCTATTTTGGTGAAGAATTACGACGTTTACTGCTTTTCGATGATGTATTGGTCTGATAAATTTGACCAAAGCATTCGGACTGCAGTCGCATCGCATACGTATCGGATTTATATCCACATACAGGGTTTCCCCGAAACTGCCAAGATACCTGTGGCGGTGGGGGCGTGGTTATGGGTGTGGTCACCATGTCATCAGGTAATTTGCAATGGTTTGATTTTTTTTTTTTAAGACTCAAAAAATATATTCATACATTTACAACAAATCTGTTATTATGAATTAGTATTAACACTTTCTTTTTAATCGTTTTGCTATATTTTCAATCGTTGCTGTTGTACTTTGTTGATATATTTTCAAGTGTTTACAGACTTTTGACTTTATTATTATTAAAAACAACTGGCAACAAATCTAGCATCTTCTTCTGCTGTTGTTATAAAATGTACTCGTGTTTAGAGACTGTACATCTGTCCTTCCATGTCCCCAACTAAAGAAGCTGAAGCCAGCATGACGTCACACTTGGCACTGTTGATCTAGTTTCTCTTTTTAAAAGCTGCCACTGTCCTTTTAATATTTGCACATTTTGTGGATTGCTCTCTGCAGCTATATCTGCAATATATATACATATATAAAAATCACCTCCACATCACAGACATGCTGACAACGCTCCAGACATCGGCGTGTGTTTTTGTTTACATCCTGTTTTGATAGCGCGGTTTTCGGTGATCAGTCTTTTTTCGGTGGATGGAAGTTTTCGGTACATCACTTGTCAATAGTGCACACATAACAGGCTGTATACAGATCAGGCCAAAAGTTTGGACAAACCTTCTCATTCAATGTGTTTTCTTTATTTTCATGATTATTTACATTGTAGATTGTCACTGAAGGCATCAAAACTATGAATGAACACATGGAGTTATGTACTTAACAAAAAAAGGTGAAATAACTGAAAAAACGTTTTATATTCTAGTTTCTTCAAAATAGCCACCCTTAGTGGCCTAGTGGTTAGAGTGTCCGCCCTGAGATCGGTAGGTTGTGAGTTCAAACCCTGGCCAAGTCATACCAAAGACTATAAAAATGGGACCCATTACCTCCCTGCTTGGCACTCAGCATCAAGGGTTGGAATTGGGGGTTAAATCACCAAAAATGATTGTCGGGCACGGCAGCGCTGCTGCCCACTGCTCCCTTCACCTCCCAGGGGGTGAACAAGGGGATGGGTCGAATGCAGAGGACAAATTTCGCCACACCTAGTGTGTGTGACAATCTTTGGTACTTTGCTCTGAATACTGTTTTGAACACTGTTGGCAGAGACCTAATCCCGCTTTTTGCAGATGATGTGGTCCTGATGGCTTCATCTGACCGGGATCTTCAGCTCTCACTGGATCGGTTCGCAGCCGAGTGTGAAGCAACCGGAATGAGAATCAGCACCTCCAAGTCCGAGTCCATGGTTCTCGCCCGGAAAAGGGTGGAGTGCCATCTCCGGGTTGGGGAGGAGACCCTGCCCCAAGTGGAGGAGTTCAAGTACCTAAGAGTCTTGTTCACGAGTGACGGAAGAGTAGATCGTGAGATCGACAGGCGGATCGGTTTGCGTCTTCAGTAATGCGGACGTTTTATCGATCCGTTGTGGTGAAGAAGGAGCTGAGCCGGAAGGCAGAGTTCTCAATTTACCTGTCGATCTAGGCTCCCATCCTCACCTATGGTCATGAGCTTTGGGTTATGACCGAAAGGACAAGATCACGGGTACAAGCGGCCGAAATGAGTATCCTCCGCTGGGTGGCGGGACTCTCCCTTAGAGATAGGATGAGAAGCTCTGCCATCAGGGAGGAGCTCAAAGTAAAGCCGCTGCTCCTCCACATCGAGAGGAGCCAGATGAGGAGGTTAGGGCATCTGTTCAGGATGCCACCCGAACGCCTCCCTAGGGAGGTGTTTAGGGCAGGTCCAACCGGTAGGAGGCCACGGGGAAGACCCAGGACACATTGGGAAGACAATGTCTCCCGGCTGGCCTGGGAATGCTTCGGGATCCCCCGCGAAGAGCTGGATGAAGTGGCTGGGGAGAGGGAAGTCTGGGCTTCCCTGCGTAGGCTGCTGCCCCCGCGACCCAACCTCAGATAAGCGGAAGAAGACGGACGGACGGACGGATGGATGGACACTCTTGGCATTATCTCGATGAGCTTCAAGAGGTAGTCACCTTAAAGGGTTTTCACTTCACAGGTGTCATAGTTTTGATGACTTCAGTGACAAACTACAATGTAAATAGTCATGAAAATAAAGAAAACGCATTAAATGAGAAGGTCTGTCCAAACTTTTGGCCTGTACTGTATATAAATTCATACTGTAACAACCAGCTAATGTTAATGTTTTGTGTTCGTGTGGTTTGGATTTGATGTCAGTTTTTCCTATGTTTGCAAACACACTGTTCCTAAAAAATGATTGGCGGAGAATGAGGAAGCGTTTTTGTGTGTCCGAGGAAGCGCAGACTCACGGAGATGAAAGTGTGTGCACGGGAGGTAAAACCTGTTGGAATTGTGCCGTTTGTTATAATAAGATTGGTAATCAAAGTTAAAAATAGCGTCTGACTTTGATTTCTTCTGGTGCCTACAATATATTACCTTAATTTGTTTTCCAGTAAAAAAAAAAAAAAAAATTCCAAGGTGTGGCAGTAAAAAAAATGCAGTGTCAGCGCACCACGTTCAGTTACACTAAGGGCAGACCCTGACATACGAAAGAGGCCTGGGTCAAATTTAGAAAATTTGGAATTGCACTGTTCACATTGAATTGTGAAAATCAGGTCAAAAACAGGTCATATGTGATAAAAAAATCTGAATTATCCTGCAGTGTGAACAAGGCTTAATGGCGGGGATGCTTGTACCTCAAATAAGCATGAGCAATGAGCATAACAATTAGCTGTGAGACAATTCAATATCTTTAAACATTCTTAAGTTGGGGCACTCTTAAATGGAGGTACAACTATGTCAAACACTGGTATCCTTATGTCAGATTCTGGAAATCAAACATTTTCCATGTGAGGGGGCGTGGCCTCATGAGTAGTCTGCTGAACTGGAAGTGATCAATGTGATTGTCCTGTCTGGCAGAGACTTCTCATTCTCCTGGGAGAAGGCCCACTTCCATGTCTTCTCCAAAAGGCGTCACTGTGGGGATGTTAGACAATGGCTTCATACACACCCCTTTCTCCTCTTTGATGCATCATAGAAGCCAAAACTTGATGCACTTTCCTGTCAAAGTCACAGCATCCGGTCTACATTTGCTTCTCAACATGGAGTTTATTTATTTTTGACATATTTTGTGAAGTGAGCTGATATAAGGTTGCTCAACTACACACTGTTGTTTTTCCATTGTGTTACCTAAAGGGGCGGAGCTACACACAGAGCTGCGTGTTGATTGGTGGATAGAGAGGAGGGTCACTTCTAAGGGTTTACGCTTCCCAGCTATATAAACCAGACTGGACAGTTTCATGCAGTTGTGGACATTCTTCCCCCCAAAAAAGTATCCAAAGTTGTTTATGTAATACGTGCGAACAGCTTCCTCCAGGCTGTGTGCACTTTCTACACAACTCCAAGACTCACTTTAACGTGGCGTCCTCTGCGACGCCAACAGCAACATCTCCACTTCCTGTTGTGAAGTGCCAACTTGAAACCACCTCGGCCTGGAATGTTCCCAGACACACAACGCCGACACAGGATTTGAGCTCCTCCTGCTCCGAGGAACATGCTTGTTATTCTCATATCTCTCTTCCGCACACACACAGAGCTGGAGGCGTTCCAGAGTTATGATTGTTTGTCTTCCAGTTATGACGGTTCCCGGCTCACTTGTGGACTGTCAGTCACACAAACACACATCGAAATCGTTTAACTGTGACCTTTCACCCCATCTTGACCGCCCCACCGCTCCCCTCTTGGCCAATTGAAGTCGTCCATAGAGAGGAATGGATGCCGGCCGAGAAGAGAGGCGTCGGCTTCCCCTCGTCTTTTCCTCCTCTCGTCTATTTTGGAATGTTTGTCACAGGAGGGCTGTGACCCTCCCAACGACCCTCGCGGACGAAGCCATGGAAGGGGGGTGGGGTGGGAACGGTGGGGCGGGAAAGATGGCGGACGGGAGCCAGAATTATTTTCACAAGTAAACCTCAAAATTCTTCAAATACATTGTATTTTCATGAACACAAATGCATTAGGGAGACAGCACACTCTATTTCAAAACCAGCAAATTGGAAAAATTAATTTAATTTGACAATACTTTAAAGAAAGTCAAGAGATATAAAACATAAAAATAGCAGTGTTTACATCTTTCTTTACAAAACCTAAATGTACTGTATAAACTAAGAAAGGCTTGCAGATTCAACTTCCCTTAGAATTATTAATTACAATTTAGTTGCATAACCACATTTTTTGACAACTGCTTCACATCTGTGGCACATGCAGTCCACCAACTTCTGGCACCGGTCAACAGCTATTGCAGCCCAGAACAATTGTATTGCCTTCCACAATTCCTCTGCATTTTTTGGTTTTGCCTTATGAACAGCATTTGTTATGTCAGCCCACAAGTTTTCAATGGGATTAAGGTCCGGGGGTTGTGCTGGCCTCTCCATTACTTGAATTCTGTTTGTCTAGAACCATGATTTTGCTGGCTTGCAGGTGTGTTTGGGGTCATTGTCTTGTTGAAACACCCATTTCAAGGGCATTTCCTCTTCAGCATACGGCAACATGACTTCTTCCAGTATTCTGATGTACTCAAACTGATCCGTGATCCCTAGTACGCGATGAATAGGACCAAAACCATAGTACGAGAAACATCCCCATATCATGATGCTTACACCACCATGCTTCACCGTCTTCACTGTGTACTGGGGCTTGAATTCAGTGTTTGCAGGACGTCTGACAAATTGTCTGTGGCCCTCAGACCCAAAAAGAACAATCTTACTCTCATCAGTCCACAAAATATTACACCATTCCTTTTTAGGCCAGTCAATGTGTTCTTTGGCAAATTGTAACCGCTTTAGCACACGTCCTTTTTTTAACAATGGGGCTTTGCTTGGACTTCTTGCTGGTAGCTTGGCTTCACAAAGACACCGTCTGACTGTTACAGTACTCACAGGCCTTCTTAGATCTTCTTTGATCCTCCTGTAGCTGATCATTGGCTGAGCCTTTGCCATTTTGGTTATTCTCCCATTCATTCCAATTGTCGTTTTTCTTTTTCTTCCTCGCCTTTTTGGTTTTGGCTGACATTTTAAAGCGTTTGATATCATTTTAGCTGAACAACCTATCCTTTTCTCCACTTTTTTATACGTTTTCCCCTATTTTATTAAATTCTGAATCAAAGAACGCTCTTCTTCTAAACAGTGTCTTAAACGACCCATTTTACTCTTTCAAGGACAAAAGCACAGTCTGCATTTGCAGTGTCAGTTGCCGTGATCCTTAAATAAGGGCAACTTAACACCTTTTTTTAAATTGAACTACGCACTGCTATTTTTTTGAACACCCCATTTTCAGTAGACGATTCTGTTTCACAGAATCAGCAGCATGCACGACATGCCTGTTGGGTCTGTTGGTTTTCTATACCTTTACTAAACCTTCTAGAAACTTACTTGCAGTGTAGAAGTTGAAATTCTGACAAAAACAGTGATTTATCTTGCTATTGATGTGGGACTGCTATTATTTTGAACACAACTGTATTTACTGCTTCTCACTCGGTGCATGTCCGTAATGACGCGTTCATGACATCCTGCATGCTCGCTGACATCGTTCTTTGTTGTCTCACTTGAAGAAAAACAAACTTGTGGAAACTCTGTCCACGTTTATGGGAGCTTCTTTTTTTTTTCCAAGGTGTAATTTTATCTTTGTCACTCAGCACAGTCTTTGTCCAAACCGTGCCCCATGGTTCCCAAAGTGACTTTTTAGTGTTGCCATAACTGTCAAATGTGTCCCTAGAGCATGATGGTCCAAATCCATCATCCCCGTCGCTGTTTTGCTACTCTTTTGAGGAAAAAGGAACTTTTCATGACCTCATAAAGGAAATATATCCTTTGTCACAGACATAGGAGCTACTTTTTAACATTTATCTCACAAAAGGGAAGTTGTGTGGTTGCAGTGCAAATTAAAAATAGTCCACAAAATTGCAATAAAAATGTAGTGCGAAAGTCAGGAAAGTGCCACCTCTCCTTGCACAGTCCCGATGGGGTTTAAACCAGACATCGACTGATAATCGGCGCCCGTATTTGTCAATATATACAGGTGCTGGTCATATTATCAGAATATCATGAAAAAGTTTATTTATTTCATGAATTCCATTTAGAAAGTCAAACTTGTAGAATGTATACATTTATTCCAAACAGACTGATACATTTCAAGTGTTTTTTGCCAAAAAGGAGATGATTATAGCTGACAACCAATGAAAACCCTAAATTCAACATCTCAGAAAATTTGAATATGGTGAAAAGGTCAGATATTGAAGACACCTGGTGCCACACTCTAATTAGCTAACTAACTCAGAACACCTGGAAAAGCCTTTAAATGGTATCTCGTTTTGATTCTGTATGACACACAATCATGGGGAAGACTGCTGACTTGACAACTGTCCAAAAGATGACCATTGATACTTTAAAGAAGGAGGGCAAGACACAAAAGGTCATTGCCAAAGAGGTTGGATGTTCCCAGAGCTCTGTGTCCACGCACATTAATAGAGAGGCGAAGGGAAGACAAAGATGTGGTAGAAAAAAGTGTACAAGAAAGAGGGATAACCGCGCCCTGGAGAGGATTGTCAAACAAAACCAATTCAAAAATGTGGGGGGGATCCACAAAGAGTGGACTGCAGCTGGAGTCAGTGCTTCAAGAACCACCACGCACCGACATATGCAAGATATGGGCTTCAGACGTCGCATTCCTTGCGTAAAGCCACTCTTGAATAAGAGACAACGTCAAAAGCGTCTCGCCTGGGCTCAAGACAAAAAGGACTGGACTGCTGCTGAGTGGTCCAAAGGTATGTTTTCAGATGAAAGTAAATTGTGTATCTCCTTTGGAAATCAAGGTCTCTGAGTCTGGAGGAAGACAGGAGGGGCACAGAATCCATGTTGCCTGAAGTCCAGTGTCAAATTTCCACAATCGGTAATGGTCTGGGGTGCCATGTCATCTGCTGGTGTTGGTCCACTGTGTTTCCTGAGGTTTTAGAACACTTTATGCTGCCTGCCGCGGACCAATTTTATGGAGGTGAAGATTTCATTTTCCAACATGACTTGGCACCTGCACACAGTGCCAAATCTACCAGTACCTAGTTTAAGGACCATGGTATCCCTGTTCTTGATTGGCCTGCAAACTCACCTGACCCCATAGAAAACCTATGGAGTATTGCGAAGCGGAAGATGCGAGATGCCAGACCCAACAATGCTGAAGAGCTGAAGGCCACTATTAAAGCAACCTGGGCTCTCATAACACCCGAGGAGTGCAACAGACTGGTCAACTCCATGCCACGCCGTATTGCTGCAGTAATTCAGGCAAAAGGAGCTGCAACCATGTATTGATTGCCGTACATGCTGAAACTTTCCATGTTCATACTTTTCAGTTAGCCCACTATTCTAAAAAATATTTTTTGGTACTAGTCGTAACTAATATTCTAATCTTCTGAGATACTGAATTTGGGATTTTCAGTAATTGTCAGTACTAATCATCAAAATTTAAAGAAATAAACATTTCAAATATATCACTATGTGTGTAATTAATTGATATAATATGTAAGTTTCACGTTCTGAATATAATTACTGAAATAAATCAACTTTTTCATGATATTCTAATAATATAAACAGCACCTGTATAGAATTTTATATATATGTGTGTGTATATGCATATATATATATATGTGTGTGTGTGTGTACGTGTGTATATAATTTTATATATAAGTGTGTGTGTGTATATATACGTATATATATATGTATGTATGTGTGTGTGTATATATATATAAATATATATATATATATATATGTGTGTGTGTGTGTGTGTGTAAATACAGTATGTATATTTAATATATATATATATTTATATATATATATATATATATAGCTACCTTTATTTATATGTATAATATATATATATATATATATATTTATATATATATATATATATATATATGCCTTTTTTTTTACAACTACAACAGAACTGCATCAGCCGATACAACATATACCCATATAATACCAGTATTTTTTGAGAAAAGTCATTTTTTAAAATTCATTGAAGAATAAAAGTTACTCCGTCAATAATTCCCCCTAAATATTTTTTGATTAGGGCTGTCAATGTTTAAAAAATATTGAATCGCGATGAATCTGTTTGTTCATAGTTAACTCAAAAATCATTGCAGGTAGATATAATTTAGTGTACCATAGACGGATAATTTTCAAGTTGTTTATTACCATGACTGGACAATTACTTATTTTTAATAATGTTTTTTTTTTTTTTTTAACATTATACTTTTTAAACAGCTCTACACAAAAAAGACAAATATGTTTTAATGACAATTTAAAAATAGCTGTTGTGTTTTGCCAGATTTTGCAGGATTATTGAATTTATATTCATAATGCAGAAGCATTGGCAATAGGAGGAGATGAGCTACACCATGTTTAGATACCAATTTGGCACAATAACACAAAATGTGGATTGTTATGATCATAGTCTGATTGTCGAAGATGTTTGGTAATGTAATTTTTGATATTTCTAACTGAATAAATGCTTCTGATATTCTGTACATTACAGACATGACAATGTTTTAACCTTCTGTATTTATTCTAGAAAGGTAATAGTCATTCCTTAATTGAGGACTATAAACTGATACTTTGTTTCAATCTGCCAGAAAAAAATTTATTTGAGTAGAAATATCACAGATTACATTACAAATTATCTGTGTTGGCCCTGCGATGAGGTGGCGACTTGTCCAGGGTGTACCCCGCCTTCCGCCCGATTGTAGCTGAGATAGGCGCCAGCGCCCCCCGCGACCCCAAAAGGGAATAAGCGGTAGAAAATGGATGGATGGATTTTCAGACACTTGATTGGAACAAGTTGTCAAAAATACATCATATGTGGTGTTTCCTCCTTCACCCCCCAACAAACAAAATTAAAACATTCAAAATACTAATTAAAATAATAAACAATATAATTAATAATAAAGAAAGTAAGAAACCACAGACAGATAACAACATAAAACCACCGACAGCTACATTCCTGAATGTCCCTAGAGTGACATAGCGACCCACAAGCACATACAACCACCTATATTTCAATTGTGACTCATCCATCCCATCCATCCATTTTCTACCGCTTATTCCCTTTCGGGGTCGCGGGGGGCGCTGGCGCCTATCTCAGCTACAATCGGGCGGAAGGCAGGGTACACCCTGGACAAGTCGCCACCTCATCGCAGGGCCAACACAGATAGACAGACAACATTCACAAACACATTCACACACTAGGGCCAATTTTAGTGTTGCCAATCAACCTATCCCCAGGTGCATGTCTTTGGAAGTGGGAGGAAGCGGGTGTACCCGGAGGGAACCCACGCATTCACGGGGAGAACATGCAAACTCCACACAGAAAGATCCCGAGCCTGGATTTGAACCCAGGACTGCAGGACCTTCGTATTGTAATTTGGAAATATCAGTTTTTCCTACCTATGTCAGAAAAGCACCCTACGGTTCTTAAAACTTTGCAGAACAATTCAATGTCAGCTAATATTTTCCAGTTTGAGAAAATACAGAACATGTTCAATCCAGCGGGTGTGGCAATTTAACACTGAGTCTTCTAGCTAACAAAGTAGTAAATACTACAAGATTCTTTTTTGATTTTCTAAGGGTAAATGAGGTGATACCCCATTACAAAACATCTGGGGGCTGTATGGAGTAGTGGGTGGAGCGGCTGTACCAGAAACCTGAGGGTTGCAAGTTCGCTCCCTGCCTCTTGACATCTAAATTACTGCTGCTGTGTCCTTGGGCAGGACACTTCACCCTTGCCCCCGGTGAATGAATGATAGGTGGTGGTCGGAGGGGCCTCGCTTCAATCAGCCTACCCCAGGGCAGCTGTGGTTACAAATGTAGCTAACCGCCACCTGGTGTAAATGAATCAGAATCACAATAGTTTTAATTGCCATTGTTTGAGAACGGGTTCACAGACTAGGAATTTTTCTTGGTGCAATCGTGCAACATAGATGACATATAAGACAGAATAGGTAATAAGATGAACTGTAAGTGAGCTATCAGATCTTGTTCTTGTGTCTGATGGCCGAGGGGAAAAAACTGTTTAGGTGGCGGGAGGTGTGGGTCTGGATGGACCGTAGTCTCCTGCCTGAGGGGAAAGGGGAGAATAGTTTGTGTCCAGGGTAAGAAGAGTCAGCTGTGATCCGACCCACACGCCTCCTGGTCCTGGAGGAGAACAGGTCCTGGAGGGATGGGAGCTTGCTGCCAATCACCTTCTCAGCAGCACGTACGATGCGCTGCAGTCTATGCTTATCCTGGACCGTGGCGCCGGGGAACCACACGGTGATGGAGGAGGTGAGGATGGACTCAATGATGGCTGAATAAAACTGCACCAGCATCTTGGTTGGCAGTTTTATGATGGGTTCCGACTTCTCTTAGCGCTTTGAGTATCTAATAATAGAAAAGGGCAAAATAAAATCTTATCCATTATCTTTGACAAAGCATGAGCTATTGTAAGACATGTTTTAATTTTGTTTTATTGCTGGACCGGATCGTCGCGTTTTTAATGTGAAGTCAGAATGAGAAGAGGTGTCTTGACATGTTTTGACCACGTGAAAGTCTTCATTAAGAAGTGAGCTTGTATCGCGTCTTACTAAAGCAGTTAGAGTAACAATCTACATGTTATGTTATCAGTGCACTTAACCTTAATCCCAACATGCTCGCTATTTCCCAGATTGTGGCTCTACAGTAACTGAACGCAATTAATTTCCCACGCTACGGAATAGACCAAGGGTCTAAAGGAATGAGGATGAGTTAATTGCGCATTAAAATAATTATTATCGCCATTAAAGGAACTTAATGCATTATCGCGTTAACTTTGACAGCCCTGGTTTTGATATTTGACAGGGCATTTATATGAATTCTTGTGAGAATTTTTCCCCATTCTGCGCGTCTACTTTCACTGCGGCATGCACACGGCCTTACAATGTAATAAACTCATAAACTGCTATAAAACGGAGTAGATGGAGATTTATTATAATGTAGAGATTGCCCATATTTTTACCAATTTTCCCAGGAGATTTCCCCATATTTGAAAATACAAACATTTTAAAGCCCCTCTTAAGAACTTTCAGTTGTGGTTGATTTTGGTGGCGCCAGCGGACCAAAGCAGGAGTGTTTTGCCAGAAGAAGACCACATTTCCCATTATGACTAGCGTATATAGTGTCAAACTGACATCATGTCCGCTGTAATATTGTCAGAAATATTAGGTCTCTAATGTCTATGCAGATGTTAAATAGCAGACACTATCAAGGAATGATTTTGCTTTGCACTACAAACATAACGCTACTACCAAGAATGTATTGGGGCAGATGCAGGTCTGAAGCAAAGAAAGACCAGCGGGAGAGTTTTTTCTAAGGAAGTAATAGTGAAACTATCAGGCTGGTGGCTATTTGTTGCTACCACGCAAATTTCCGATAGCCAAGATATGCATTATCATTTCGATTTGAGCATCAAAGACCACTTTATCATGTTAGACCCGCTCGACATTCATTGCTTTCGTCCTCTCCAAGGTTCTCATAGTCATCATTGTCATCGACGTCCCACTGGGTGTGAGTTTTCCTTGCCCTTATGTGGGCTCTACCGAGGATGTCGTAGTGGTTTGTGCAGCCCTTTGAGACACTAGTGATTTAGGGCTATATAAGTAAACATTGATTGAATGATTGATTGACTTACTTGTCAAGCAGGAACAACTCCAAAGCAACATTGATCTAAAATTCTTTGTCTTTGAGCTCATGCCAGTGACTGACTGTCCTTTTATCTGGGGAAGCTCCTTTATTTTTTTTAAATTTTGTCTCCTTTGACAAAACTTTTCATTTCTTTGGTTTTGGAGCTTCAGGCATGATAGCAGTAAGTCCATGTAGGCGTTCTTTAGTTTTCTGGCAAAACGTAGGCGCTCGCATCGACCCCCATCTTTTTAACGAATAGGAAAGGGGCAGTGACATACGCCATGAGGAAAGTCAGCACGTTTGTAGTTTTTTGTGTGGAAGGTTCCTGCCACTCGTCCTCATAGTCGTTAAGTGCCAGTGAGAGCGATGCAGACTCCCTCAGGCCATGACCGAGGTGTCATTCAACTAGCTTAATCACTCAGTACTTGGTAGAGGACAGCTTAAATTGTGTCGAGGGAAAAAAAGCAGGCTTTTTATATTATTCATATATGCTCATACTTATTACCCTCAGGACCAATTTGGTCCCATTTGACAAGAACCGCATATTTTTGATGCGCTGTACTGCAATCCTGACATTATGCAGGAACACCTAATACATCTAAACCTAAAACTTGATGGTGCTAACTTTCAATCAATCAATCAATGTTTACTTATATAGCCCTAAATCACTAGTGTCTCAAAGGGCTGCACAAACACAACACAAACCACTACCACATCCTCAGTAGGCCCACATAACAATGATGACTATAAGAACCTTGGAGAGGACGAAAGCAATGGATGTCGAGCGGGTCTAACATGATACTGTGAAAGTTCAATCCATATTGGATCCAACACAGTCGCGAGAGTCCAGTCCAAAGCGGATCCAACACAGCAGCGAGAGTCCCGCTCACAGCGGAGCCAGCAGGAAACCATCCCAAGCGGAGGCGGATCAGCAGTGCAGAGATGTCCCCAGCCGATACACAGGCAAGCAGTACATGGCCACCGGATCGGACCGGAACCCCTCCACAAGGGAGAGTGGGACATAGGAGAAAAAGAAAAGAGACGGCAGATCAACTGGTCTAAAAAGGGAGTCTATTTAAAGGCTAGAGTATACAAATGAGTTTTAAGGTGAGACTTAAATGCTTCTACTGAGGTGGCATCTCGAACTGTTACCGGGAGGGCATTCCAGAGTACTGGAGCCCGAAATGAAAACGCTCTATAGCCCGCAGACTTTTTTTGGGCTTTGGGAATCACTAATAAGCCGGAGTCCTTTGAACGCAGATTTCTTGCCGGGACATATGGTACAATACATTCGGCAAGATAGGATGGAGCTAGACCGTGTAGTATTTTATACGTAAGTAGTAAAACCTTAAAGTCACATCTTAAGTGCAAAGAAAGCCAGTGCAGGTGAGCCAGTACAGGCGTAATGTGATCAAACTTTCTTGTTCTTGTCAAAAGTCTAGCAGCCGCATTTTGTACCAACTGTAATCTTTTAATGCTAGACATGGGGAGACCCGAAAATAATATGTTACAGTAATCGAGGCGAGACGTAACAAACGCATGGATAATGATCTCGGCGTCTTTAGTGGACAAAATGGAGCGAATTTTAGCGATATTACGGAGATGAAAGAAGGCCGTTTTAGTAACGCTTTTAATGTGTGACTCAAAGGAGAGAGTTGGGTCGAAGATAATATCCAGATTCTTTACCGAGTTGCCTTGTTTAATTGTTTGGTTGTCAAATGTTAAAGTTGTATTATTAAATAGAGGTCGGTGTCTAGCAGGACCGATAATCAGCATTTCCGTTTTTTTGGGGTTGAGTGGCAAAAAGTTAGCGGACATCCATTGTTTAATTTCATTAAGACACGCCTCCAGCTGACTACAATCCGGCATGTTGGTCAGCTTTAGGGGCATGTAGAGTTGGGTGTCATCAGCATAACAGTGAAAGCTAACACCGTATTTGCGTATGATGTCACCTAGCGGCAGCATGTAGATGCTGAAGAGTGCAGGGCCAAGGACCGAACCCTGGGGAACTCCACACGTTACCTTAACGTAGTCCGAGGTCATACTGTTATGGGAGACGCACTGCACCCTGTCAGTAAGATAAGAGTTAAACCAAGACAGGGCTAAGTCTGACATACCAATTCGTGTTTTGATACGTTCTAATAAAATATTATGATCGACGGTATCGAAAGCAGCGCTAAGATCGAGGAGCAGCAACATAGATGACGCATCAGAATCCATCGTTAGCAATAGATCATTAGTCATTTTTGCGAGGGCTGTCTCCGTAGAGTGATTTGCCCTGAAACCGGATTGAAAGGTTTCACATAGATTGTTAGACGTTAAGTGTTCATTTAACTGCTCTGCAACAATTTTTTCGAGGATTTTTTAAATAAAGGGAAGGTGAGACACCGGTCGGTAGTTTACCATGAGGTCAGGAACCGAGGTTAGGTCTTTTAAGAAGAGGATGAATAACCGCTTTTTTGAATGCTAAGGGAACAGTGCCCGACGAAAGTGATATGTTTATAATATTTAGCACTGATGGACCTAATAATACAGAGAGCTCCTTGATAAGTTTCCCAGGAAAAGGGTCAAGTAAACGTATTGTTTGTTTTATTCCATTTACACATTGTAACAATTCCTCTAATGTTATTTCTTCAAAATGAGAGAAACTATTTTGGAGGGCAGTATCCGCCGTATATACCATCGTATCTGTTTTAATAGAACCCAGTTGTAGCTGGGACGCATTGTCTTTAATCTCCTTTCTAATGACTTCAATTTTCTTATTAAAGAATTGCATAAAGTCATCATCTGAGTGGGTGGAGCTACTGGAAGGGGTCCCTTGTTGGGTTAGCGATGCTACCGTACTAAACAAAAATTTAGGATCGTTTTTATTACGGTGGATGAGATTTGAGTAATATTTAGCTTTAGCTAAGGTAAGCATGTGTTTATAAGTTATTAAACTATCACTCCATGCTTGATGGTGCACCTCAAGTTTAGTCGTGCGCCATTTGCGTTCCAGCTTTCTACACAATAATTTCTGAGCTCTAGTTTCTTCTGTAAACCACGGGGTACGCTTTTTTGGAGCCTTTTTTAACTTTAGCGGTGCTATGTTATCAATGGTTTCGCGCAGGGCGTCGTTAAAGTTGTTAGTGAGGTTATCAATAGAGCCCACATACTTTGGGAATGGTGCCATTACCGAGGGCAGTAGGTCAGCAAGAGTTGTTGTTGTGGCCGTATTAATGTTGCGGCTGCTATAGCAGTTATTATTATTATTAGTTTGACGAACATGCGTCTGAACCTCGAATTTTATAAGGTAATGATCGGACAATACTTTAGTATACGGGAGTATCGTAATTTTGGAAACGGTGATACCCCTGACAAGCACTAGGTCTATCGTATTACCGTTGCGATGCGTGGGTTCATTTATTATTTGTGTAAGACCACAGCTATCAATTATAGTCTGGAGCGCTACGCACGGTAGGTCCGATGGGGTATTCATATGGATATTAAAGTCCTCCATTATGATTATATTATCGGCGTGCGTCACTAGATCAGCAACGAACTCTGAGAATTCATTGATAAAGTCCGAATAGGGCCCTGGGGGGCGGTAGATAACAGCCAGGTGTAGAGGCAGCTGTGTGACAGACCTCATAGTAAGCACCTCAAACGATTTATATTTATTATTTATGTTAGGACTAAGGTTAAAGTTTTCATTGTATATTAGTGCGACCCCCCCCACCCCTTTTAAGGGGACGGGCAATGTGCGCATGTGTAAAGTTAGGAGGACATGCCTCATTTAGCGCAAAAAAGTCGTTTGGTTTAAGCCAGGTTTCGCTGAGACCGATGACGTTAAGATTGTTGTCTCTGATGATATCATTTACCCACAACGTTTTGGGAGACAATGATCTTATGTTTAAAAAACCTATATTAAAGGTAGTGGGCTGTTTTAGGGAATTTTTGATCAAATTATCCGTAGTAGCAATATTAATAATGTTGTGTTTATTATGCCCAGTGCATTTAGTATAATTACGACCATATCTAGGAATTGATACGACGGGAATTTTCCGATTGTTTGATTGTTGCTTTGATAAACTGCACGCATCATAGTTTGCCAACTCAGTAGAACGCATGTTCCGATTGTTTGTTTGTTGCTTTGACAAACTGCACGCATCATAGTTTGCCACCTCAGTAGAACACATGTCCAACTCTGAAACAATCAAAGCAGAAAAAACTTGTTCTAATTTAAGTGACTCCTTACCCAGACCAGTAGTCTCGCATCTTCCATTTAAATCCGGCTTCAGGATGGAGTGAAGTGGTGTTCTGTGGGGATTAGCCTTCTGCTTTATTTTTAGCCCCGCTCGACATCCGCGTTTCCGATCACACCGCTGGCGTCTGCGCCGTAGACGGTCCCCACTGCTACTATACTCCCCTGCTTCACATGCTAACAGTTCTAATGTGTTGCTCAAAATTATGACTGGTGTAGAC